>NC_045794.1:50841405-51181822 GCF_009873245.2 Balaenoptera musculus | reverse complement strand
CAGTCAGACTTCAATAACACAAACCCATTTTTCATTAAATGAACACATTCTAGATTCTAATCATTTCACGTAAAAAGAATGGAATGCTTCTAACAATAAGGATACAATCTTAATTTTTAGGTTGTAAAGGAAAGGGACTTGACAGATAATCATGCCTGGGCACTGGTGGCTGGGTGTTCTGCTCAGTGGTTCCGAAGCTTCAGTGTGGGATACAGTCGCTAACTCCAAAGACCTATCTGTCCAAATACCAACAGCCCTCCTTTCCCCAATCCCAGAGTCTCCTTAGTTCGGAAATATCCGAAGCAAAGTCAGGAAAACCATGATGCTATTTGTGGTTTTAGATCGCCTTCTTCTGGCCAAAGCCTAAACTTGCACCGTGAAAGTAATTCACTTTCCACTGCATACTATAATTATTGATAAAATGTTTCTCTATCTCTACTTTTGTAACCTAAACTTCCCCAAATATATATAACATGTAAAGATTCATAATGAATATATTGTATCTATCTATTATCTATTTTCCTGTCTACCGTCTAATCCAACTGTCACAGGCAGATAGATACAGATAGTAGGTGATAGAAAAGAGAAAAGGAAAACAAACCAAGCTAAGTCTTTATGACATGGAAATCCCCTCAATAAGGTATTTTAAAGTGTTATCAATTGATAATTTACCCTTGACTTGATGTCTTTCCTTATATTCCATTTATTGTGTACCTTTTAATCCTGATATTTATCTAGTTCTCTGAAGTGATTTTTTCCTCCTGAAAGTGAAGTTGACTAAGCCCAAATCACAAAATTCATTATATCAGCCCATGTTTCTTTCCTTTCCTTTCCATTTATCCCTCCACTCCTTCCTACCATTCCTCCTTTATTCCCTCCTTAAAAAAAAAATCTTTTATAATTGCTTAAATGAATTTTAGTGCAATGCAAGGAATATTGGGGAACCCCAATATGGGGAAGATGATAGTCATCCATAATATATTCAGAGGGTTTCTCTATTTTTTACAATTGAAATATAGTTAATTTACAATGTTGGGTTAGTTTCAGGTATATAGAGAAGTGATTCAGATATGTGTGTGTGTATTCTTTTTCAGATTCTTTTTCATTATAGGTTATTAGAAGATACTGAATATAATTCTCTGTGCTATATAGTATGTCCTTGTTGTTTACCTATTTTATATATAGTAGTGTGTATATATTAATCCCAACCTAATTTATCCCTCCCTCCCCTCTTTCCCCTTTGGTAACCATAAATCTGTTTTCTATGTCTGTGAGTCTACTTCTTTTGTAAATAAATTCATTTGTATCATTTTTTGTGGTATCATATGATATCACATATATTTGTCTTTCTCTGTGTTACTTCACTTAATATGCTAATCTCTAGGTCCATCCATGTTGCTGCAAATATACATTATTTCATTTCCTTTTTATGGCTGAGTAATATTCCATTGTGTGTGTGTGTGTGTGTGTGTGTGTGTGTGTGTGTGTGTGTGTATACTACATCTTTATCTATTCATTTGTCAATGGATATTTAAGTTGCTTCCATGTCCTGGTTATTGTAAATAGTGCTGCTATGAACATTTGGGTGCATGCATCTTTTCAAATTAGAATTTTCTCTGGATATATGCCCAGGAGTGGAATTGCAGAATCATATGTAACTCTATTTTTAGTTTTTTAAGGAACCTTCATACTGTTCTCCATAGTGGCTGCACCAATTTACATTCTGACAGTGTAGCAGGGTTCCCTTTTCTCCACACCCTCTCCAGCATTTATTATTTGTAGACTTTAATGATGGCCATTCTGACTGGTGTGAGGTGATACCTCATTGTAGTTTTGATTTGCATTTCTCTCATAATCAGTGATATTGAGCATCTTTTCATGTGCCTGTTGGCCATCTGTATGCCTTCTTCAGAGAAATGTCTATTTAGATCTCCTGCCCATTTTTTCATTTTTTCATTTTTTTTTTGATATTAAGCTGTATGAGCTGTTTGTATATTTTGGAAATTAAGCCCTTGTTGGTAGCATCGTTTGCAAATATTTTCTCCCAGTCCGTAGGTTGTAATTTCATTATGTTTATGGTTTCCCTTGCTGTGCAAAAGCATTTAAGTTTAATAAGGTCCCATTTGTTTATTTTTGCTTTTGTTTCCTTTGCTTTAGGAGGTGGATACAAAAAAATATTGCTGCGATTTATGTCAAAGAGTGTTCTGCCCATGTTTTCCTCTCGGAATTTTATAGTATCTGGTCTTATATTTAGGTCTTTAATCCATTTTGAGTTTATTTTTGTATGTGGTGTTAGAGTGTATTCTAATTTCATTCTTTTACCTGTAGCTGTCCAGTTTTCCCAGCATCATTTATTGAAGAGGCTGTCTTTTCCCCATTGTATATTTTTGGCTCCTTTGTCATAGATTAATTGACCATAAGTGCATGAGTTTATTTCTGGGCTTTTTATCCTATTCCATTGATCTATGTCTGATTTTGTGCTAGTACCACACTGTTTTGATTACTGTAGCTTTGTAGTATAGTCTGAGGTCAGGGAGCATGATTCCTCTATTATTTTTGTTACTCATTAAGTTGAGCCAAGGTTTTGTTGGATTTACTTTTAATTAATTAATTTGTTTGTTTATACATTTGGAAATAATTGCATATGATGCAAAATTTATGCAATACCAAAATGTATACAGTGAGAAAAGTCTTTCACTTGTCAGCTTCCCTGCTGGGGGAGCAATCTCTATTGTCAATTCCTCAACACATGTATTTTATAAGAGAAACCCTCTGCACATGCTTAACAAAATAAAGAGGAATTTCAGGGTGATGACATATTACGTTCCTCATTTAATAAGAGAAAAAAGCATATGCCCTCAAATGCCCTTCTGGCATTTTCTACTAATCCTTCCTACATACACTTTGAGTGGTTCTTCAAGTGGGTAGGAACCCAGCAACCTCATTGCCTGGGAAACTGTTAGAAATGCAAATTCTCAGCCCTCTCCCAGACCTCCTGAATCAGAAACTCTGGGGGTGTTTTCCCAAACTCTTCAGGTGATTCTGATGTTTGCTAAAGTTTGAGAACAATGGCATTAGAATATCAATGCCTGAGCCCCACCCCAGACTAGTGAACAGAATCACAAAGGTGGGTAGTTTAAATTTTCCTCAGGTAATCCTAATGTACAGCTAGTATTAAGAACTTGGGCTTGCTTAACTGAAAACATCCTGAGTTTCACCTCACCTCAAGCTTTTCTGATTCTTTACCTTTTCATCCTGTTATCATCTGCCTTGGGTGCCCAGTCTTCACTCCCATTTTACAGATAAGAAAGCTGAGAGTCAAAGAGATTGAGTTACTTATTCCAGAAAAGTAACTAGATATTGGTAGAGCTAGGTCTCAAAATCAATGTCCTTGGAATCCCTTGTCAGCGCATTTTCTGTTTGTCATGCTGCCACCTCTAGTTGATTGTGTACATGTTTTCTAAGAGGCTGTAAGCATTTAAGTGACTTATAAATGTCAGTTAGGAGATGACATCTAAATGAAGGGTGAATGAGTGAATGAATACAGGCCCTCTGCTGCTTCAAGTGGGTAAGAGTTCAACCATTTATCACAGACACGCTGATCATGCAGTAAGTCAATCACTGAGCAACTAAACAATGGAAAACCAAAGCTACCAAGTATTCAGAAAAGATGGGGTTAATGGATTTGATGTATAATTACAACATCTGGCATTTCACACTTTTTTGAATGGATTTGAATCTCTAACACTATGGTGTTTCTAAGAGACTTCTCATAATTACCTGTAGGTGCTGTCAATTTTAATTGGCTGTGTCCATACTGGGTCTTCCTGCCAATTACTTCCATTTTTTTTTATCTATAAAAGAGAACAATTGGTCCCATTTTTATTCGCATCAAAGACATGACTTTGGGATGGAGGAAAACTCTTCTAAACATGAAAAACTTACCCTTTTACTCCATAAATATAGCAAACATTCAGCTTAGAGTTTTCTTTCTAGTCTAATCCAAAAGTTGTTCCTTTTTTGAATTTGCATCACTTAGTTCACTTAAGTAAAAAATAGATTTCAAGATTGTGGATTTGTAGGACCCAGTTAGGGTATCATGGTTGAGCGTAAGCTCTGGAGCCCAGCTTTCCGTGTCTGAGTCCACCTCTTCCAGGTAATCATGGTGAACTCTTGGGCAGGACATGTAGGTCTGTCAAGCGTTGCAAGACCTGATTACTAATGAGATTTATGGGCCATTTATCTTTTTCTTTGGGGCTAATACCATTTCTTTCCTTTGCCCATTTTTCTATTAGATTTTTTTTTCTTTTTCTTTTGAATCACAGTTATTCATATATTCTAAATCCCAATCCTTTGTCAGTTATATTATTCACTACATATAACTTCTATTTGTAGATTTTCTTTTGCCCTCTCCTTATGGTGCCTTTTGATAACTGTAAAATTTATCAACTTTAAAAAAAAAGGCTTCTGTTTATTGTATCATTGTAGATGAATCCTTCCCTTTCCTGAATTTAGAAAGTTATTTTTCCTATATTTCTAAAGAGTATGTATTGGTTAATAATTTTGCTTTTTCATACTTTCATCTTTAATCCACCTGGAATTTATTTTTGCATATGCTGTGAGACATAGCTTAATTTCATTTCTTCCCATGGGGATAGTCATCTCAAAACTACTTATTGAAAAGTACATTGTTTCCAATGATTTACAATGTCCCTATGTCACATAAGTTTGCATACCTTTCACTTCTTATTCATTCTTGCCTTGGCTACTCTTGATCTTCTACTGTTTTGAAGAATGTCTCTTAATTTGGTTCTTTTTAATGTTTCTTCAGGATTAGATTCTGGGGATACATTTTTACCAGGACTACTGCAGAAATGATATGTCCTCAATACAGCCTTTCAGGAAGCACATGATATTTATTTCTCCTGTTACTGATAACGTAAATAGGATCACTTGGTTAAGTTGCTGTTTATCAGGTTTCTCAACTATAAACTACTATTTTTTCCCCTTGTAATTACTTTGAGACTATGTAAGTCTCCTGTTTCTTACCAGACTTTCACCCACTAGATTTAGAACGACTGGTCTAACCTATGAGGGAAGAGTGATTATCTTTTGTTTCATAGCAATGCATATGTCAGACTGTAAGAAGGGGAACCATCAGTGAAAGCAAAATGTACTAGTCAGGATGGGCTAGGTTATGCTTCTACAACAAACAACCCTCAAATCTCAGCAGCTTAACATAACAAAAGTTGATCTATTTTGCTCTCCATGTTCCTTTGGTTGTCAGGGGGTTTCTGCTCACTCGGGGACACAGTCTGACTGAGGTTCATCTTGACAAAGGCTTTCATAACTGCTGAGGTAGAAAAAGGGAACAAGGTCAATTGTGCATTGTCTCTTAAAGCTTCTACCTGGAAGTGAAACATCACCTCTACTACACATCACTGACCAAAGTAAACCTTCAAGTGGGAGCAGTGAGTACAATCCTATAATGTGCTCAGGAGAGTAAAACTGGAATGGTTGAACAGGCCCCAGGACTCAACACTTTATATCCCAGAGTTTAGGTTTTAGCTAAATAGATTGCAGTAAATTGAACTGTTCTTCCCCATTTTTTCTCTCTTTTGGAAGGGAGAATGTGTTGATATACTCCTTCCTCCTCCCCACCCTCCTTGACTTCAGGCCTGGCCCTGTGACTGCTTTGACCAATGGAACATGAGCAGGTGACAGGATTTCAGCTCTGGGCAGAAGCTTCAAAATCTAGGGCAGGGGACTTCCCTGGTGCCCCAGTGATTAAGAATCCACCTTCCAGGGGCTTCCCTGGTGGCACAATGGTTAAGAATCCTCCTGCTAATGCAGGGGACACGGGTTCAAGCCCCGGTCTGGGAAGATCCCACATGCTGCAGAGCAACTAAGCCCGGGCGCCACAACTACTGAGCCTGCACTCTAGAGCCCGCAAGCCACAACTACTAAGCCCACATGCCACAACTACTAAGCCCACATGCCACAACTACTGAAGCCCACGCACCTAGAGCCCATGCTCCGCAACAAGAGAAGCCACTGTAATGAGAAGCCCGTGCACTGCAACGAGGAGTAGCCCCCGCTCACCACAACTAGAGAAAGCCCGCACACAGCAACAAAGACTCAACACAGCCAAAAATAAATAAATTAAAAAAAAAAAAAAAGAATCCGCTTTCCAATGCAGGGGACACAGGAGGTTCGATTCCTGGTGGGGGAACTAAGATCCCACACGCTGCGGAGCAAGTAAGCCTGTGTGCTGCAACTACTGTGCCCGCATGCTCTAGACCCCGTGCACCACAACTAGAGAGCCCACGTGCCACAACTACTGAGCCCGCATGCTCTGGAGCCTGTGCACCACAATGAAGAGCCCACGTGCTGCAACAAAAGATCCCGCATGCTGCAAGGAAGATCTCGTGGGCTGCAACTAAGACCCAATGCAGCCAAATAAAATAAAGAAATTAAAAAAACAAAAAAAATCAACCTTCAAACTAAAAAAACAAAAAATAAAATCTAGGGCACAATTCATCCCAGTGTGTGGAAATAATTGCCCCTTTGCTATGGACTGAATGTTTGTGCCCCCCCTCCCGCCCCAAACTTATATGCTGAAGCCCTAACCCTCAATGTGATGGTATTTGGAGGTGAGACCTTTGGGAATAATTAAGTTTAGATGAAGTCATGAGGGCAGGGCTCTCATGATAGGATTAGTGTCCTTATAAGAAGAGGAGGAGACTGGAGCTTACTCTTCTCTCTGCCATGTAGGGACACAGTGAGATGGTGGCCATCTGTAAGCCAGGAAGAGAGCTCTCACCAGAACTTGACCATGCTGGCAACCTGATCTTGCACATCTAGCCTCCAGAACTGTGAGACATAAATTTCTATTGTTTAAGCCACCCATTTTATGGTATTTTGTTATGGCAGCCCAAGCTGATTAAAATACCCTTCCTCTTCTCACCCTCTACCATGAGAATACCCCAGAGAAAGGCCACTCCTTTATCTTTCATGGGTTCTGGAAAGGGAAGACATGTAGAACCAAGCTGAGCACAGCCCATCTGAGTCCATCAAAGTTGAAGCTGACCTGTAACCCCAAAGAAATGTGAAGAAGAAATAAATATTTTTGTTCTTGTAAGACACTAAGATTTGAGGTTGGTTGTTATCTAGGGTGACGGGAGTGAGACACTCTTTTTGAGTGCAAAATTCACAGGGTTTCAAACAACTCAGTAAGCAAGATGAGTGATATTTTTATGCAATGTTTTCAAAAAGGTCACAATTCATGCAAAAAGAATCCATGATGAACAAAATATCAAAAGTTTGAATAAAGACAAGATCAACAGTGCAACCTAGCCAAAGCTCACTAAAGGAAAGAGTTTTGATGCAATGAAAACCCAGGTGGAGTTTCAGCAAATGGTAATGGACAGAAAACTGGTAAGACATAATGAATAAAATGTCAACATCAGTTAGAAACATGTTTCTGAGTTAATGATCCATTATCACATTTCCTGCTTTGTTTTTAGTGAGTTTTTAAAAGCTTTAAACAAATCAAACCTTTTAAACAACAGATTGCAAAAGAAGAGCAAAACAAAAAGAGAAAAAACAAACAAGGGACACATTAGGAATCTAGGCCCAAACTCTACCTTCCTGGAAAGGATTAGGAGCCAATTTGGAGGGGAAGGGTGGTATAGGGACGCCCCCTCCAGCCTGGCAGGGGGAATTCCTTTTATGCTATATGGTTTTCAAAAACAAGGCTTCTGGACAAAAATATAATTCAAAAAGATACATGCACCCCTATGTTTGTAGCAGCACTATTCACAATAGCCGAGATGGAGAAGCAACCTAAATGTCCATCGACAGATGAATGGATAAAGATGTGGTACATATATACAATGGAATACTCCTCAGCCATAAAAAAGAACGAAATAATGCCATTTGCAGCAACATGAATGGAACTAGAGATTATCATACTAAGTGAAGTCCAAGAGAAAGAGAAATACCATATGATATCGCTTATATGTGGAATCTAAAACACGACACAAATTAACATGTCTACGAAACAGAAACAGACTCACAGACATAGAGAACAGACTTGTTGTTGCCAAGGGGTGGGGGTGGGAGAGGGATGGAGTGGGAATTTGGGGTTAGCAGATGCAAACTATTATGTGCAGAACGGATAAAGAACAAGGTCCGACTATATAGGACAGGGAACTATACTCAATATTCTATGATAAACCATAATGGAAAAGAATAAATATAAAAAAAGAAAAAATATATATATCTGAATCACTTTGCTGTATAGCAGAAATTAATACATTGTAAATCAACTATATTTCAATTAAAAAATTAAAATACAAAACAAAAAAGGCTTCACTGTAGGCATATCCAGGTACACTATGTATACCCATAGTATACATAGTATATGTTACAAAATATCTAATGTATGAATGCATTCTACTGCCTGGCTACTTTCTGAGATGGAAAATTCTCTGGTACCAACAGACAAGCAACCAGAAATAGTGGAGTCCCATTCCAACACTGGCCTTAGACTGTATTTCTGGGTTAGTGAAGCTTTGAATTCAGATCTTGATAGGTTCTGGAGCTTGAGACTGTACAGACTCAACTTTGTCATGCAAACCTCCAGAACTATGTAGGGAGACTTCCATCTCACTCTAGAGGCAACAGATAGCTTAGAGTTGGCCTCTAGGTAAGTTACCAACAAACTCCATGTGGTAAGAAGGGATGTTGGTGGATAGTGGAAAATTTCTTTTGATATGATTCACTTGTGTCTTGCTCCATGGTCTTGACATTCCAAAGGCTTTGCTGGCAACAAATACACCAATGCAGAAAGCACTCTTCGAAAGGATTATGGGCAATAATAGCAAGTACCACATTAAGAGAAAGATGGTCTAGTCTTGTTTGTAAAATTTAGTACAGAGACTCCTTTAACTTAGTCAAAGGAGAATTCTGTTACAACCTTGGACCTGGCATGCACTCCTGTTCAAGGGAAAGGCAAAATGGGGGCTCTGAAAGATGAAGCATCTTGTCATTGTTTTGGGTAGGCTCTTTTGGTTTGGAAGTCAGTTCAAGTAACCAGGGGCAAGGAGGGATGAAAGTTGAAGAAAGGAGATAATTCTGAGTATATACAATGGGGAAATAAAAAAGCAATCTCAAAGTTCATGGGAGCGGGAGCTGAAAACCCATCAGGAAACATCGCAACAGCTCTGGGGTCAGATTTCTCTCTCCTTGAGCTTGTTCTCAGCATCTTTGCTCCTCTCATAGCCCCGACACTAGTTTATATAGCTTGTATTCCATTGCATCCTTTCCATTTCTGCTCCTGTAGCTGACTCCCAGTTTCTCAGTATTTCCTAGTTCAAAAAGGTCTTGAACTAGCTGTTTGCCTCAGTTATTATTCTTACTTTTTGGTACCAACGTCCAGGGTCATCAGGAAGCCTATTAAAAGGGTGCCCTTGAATAAAGTGCCCATAGCTGTCACCTGAAGTGTGGGACAAAGAGGAGAGACACTTGGTATAAAATGGCTCCCTGTGTGCAGTACCTTTAGCAGGGGCTATAGGAGGGGCAGTTTCCTCAGAACTGGATAGGGTTGTGGCAGGCACCAGGATGATTCTCCAATATGGTGCAAAGATGAGGTTCTTTATATCGAGGCTGCCAGACCTTCTGGTGATGTGGACACCCCTGTGGGAGCTCCAGGTATAAGAAAGTGTGGGTAGTTTACACTTGTTCAGTATCTATGGCCATTCATATAATGAGACAAAAAGCTTCTGGAAGGAATGATGATGTTAATTCCCTGATTTCACAGGAGTTAAGCCATAGGATTCCTGAGAAAATAAGAAGCCAGGCAAAGCAACTGACTGAGCCCAAAGTCGCCTGCATCCTTTCAGGAGCCCAAGGTCCTGAAGATACAAGACCACTCTCTCAGCCTTAATCAAAGCCGCTGCTCTCCGAGGGCATCAGACAGCCTTTGCACAAAGCACTCTCCTTTGAGTTGACTAGTCTTACTCCATGCTTCAATGACAACTTCTGTTGAGTTTAGATACTAATTTTCTGACTCTTGACTGCCCCCAGTCCATGTTTTGTATGGGTTATGACCAAATTCTGTATCTAGGCACCTACCTCAACATACGTGATCCAACAAAACTTGAGTAATCTAAAAGTCTAACTCTGTAAGACTTGTCTGCATACATTCCTATCATGACATGATTACTCCCAAATTGTGGAAATGATCATGTGTTAAAATATTCAAATTTAACCCTATTATTAACTAGTAAGGAATGAAAAATGAATTAGAAATTATTACAATTATTGAGTACTTTATATATTATTTCATTTCAGATTTACAACCAACCCTATGAGGTACCATTATCTCCATTCTACATGGAAAGGAACCAAGACTCAGAACAATGAGGTGGCTTGCTCAAGGTCCCCAGACAGCAGGTGCAGCGGTAAGGTTTTAACCCAGGTGTTGTCCGACTCCAAAGCCCAGTCTTTCCACTACACAATGCTGCTTCTCTAGAGCGGGTTTAAATGAATGAGAAGAGTTGATTATGCTGAATCACTCAACTTTGTACAGATGAGTTTGAGTAACATTTTAACTTTATTTTCAGGAGTGGCCCAATAAGGCTGTACTTGGTCAATCCTACAGACATAATCTAGGGTCTAGGGGTAACTTAAAGAACATTAATAAATACACAAACACACGCATACATACCCAGTATTAGAAATGATTTAAAAAATCAGACCTTAGCTCAAAAAGATGAACCACAGTTAACCTTTATTGTTCTTTAGAAATGAACTTTCCACAATATTAATAAATCTCATTTTTAGCTCTGCTTTGAAGTACTGATACCACTGAAGTAACCTTTTTCTTCTCTGAATCTTTTCTTGTAAAATTATAGTTTTCTCTTTTTCTAAAATAGCAGGAAGTTCCTTCCAGTTCTTAATAAAGATAAAGGGAGCATTCATGGACTTGAGTAACTGCAGAGGAGCATTATGGTAAACAGACGAATTTGCACAGCTGCCAGCTGTCATTATGTCTTCTACCACGGGAACGGAGCCATAGGAGCAAGCCTCATATATTCTGTAACACTCCGTGTTCACTCCTGCTGGGCACAATGTGAGATCACTCTGAAGCAGGGCATCTTGATAATTCTTAAGGCTTTCATTTGTTTCTTGAGGCTGCCACCTAGAAAATCAGAAAAAAACCTGAAGTTTTCACTGTACTAAGCATAACTTTTGTGGAAGAAAATATTTTTTCTTTTAATGTTGGTTACAAGAAATGGTAAACACATTATAGAGATGGCAGGCAGAAGAGATGAATAAAATCTTGCCCAAATAGATTTCTTGAAAATATTTAAGAATTTGAGAAGTTTACAGCTACACATTTAAAAAAATCTAGTGGCCATACAATTTCTGAATGAAATTATATCAGCCAAAATTTTGTGAGTGCTTGTCTTCTTTCTCTACCTCACCCTCCATCCAAATTCCTGCCCTTATGGAGCTTATTATCACAGTTCTAGTGGTGGAGACAGACAGTAACCAGGTCAAGTCAGTAAATTATTTAGAAGGTGTTAAGTGCTGTGTGGAAAAATAAAGCAGAGAAGTGAGGCGGGAGTTTTTGGTAGGATGGTATTGCAACTGTAAATAGGTGATCAGGGAGTGTCTCACTGCATGGGCATCTGAGAGGGGAGCCAGAGGTGAGGAAGCAAACCACACAGATATCTGGGGGAAGAAGAGAGCACAGAGCAAGCATAAAGGCCATGAGATGGCATGTGCCAGGCATGTTCAAGGGACAGCAAGGAAGCCAGGGTGGCTAAAGCAGGGTAACTGAAGGGGAGAGGTGTAGAAGATGAAGTCAGAGCACCCATCACACAGAGTTTTGATCAGAGGGGTAACTGACATCATCTATGTTTTATCAGAATCTATCTGGCTGTTGTGTTGAGAATAGATTGTATGGGGCAAGGGTAGAAGCTGAGAGGCTAGTTAGAAAACTAGATGTTCCCTCCTGACTGTTCCTATTTTCTCAGTGAAATAAGCAATAGGGTCATAAGGTAAGAGCAGTTGGGAAGAGACAAGAAGGTATGAAAGTCTTCCAGGAGAGAGGAAGAATACATGGACAAGGGAGATGGATGACTGCTGGACACTCAAGGGTCAAGGTCATATATATATATATATATATTTTTTTTAAATAAATTTATTTATTTTTATTTTTGGCTGCGTTGGGTCTTTGTTGCTGTGTGCGGGCTTTCTTTAGTTGCGGCGAGCAAGGGCTACTCTTTGTTGCAGTGTGCAGGCTTCTCACTGGGTGGCTTCTCTTGTTGTGGAGCATGGGCTCTAGGCACACGGGCTTCAGTAGTTGTGGCACGTGGGCTCAGTGGTTGTGGCTCGTGGGCTCTAGAGTGCAGGCTCAGTAGTTGTGGTGCACAGGCTTAGCTGCTCTGCGGCATGTGGGATCTTCCCGGACCAGGGCTCGAACCCGTGTCCCCTGCGTTCGCAGGCGGATTCTTAACCACTGCGCCACCAGGGAAGCCCAAGGTCATATATTTAAAGTGAGATCAATTGGTACCTTTCTCCAAGTGTGTTTGGCTGCACGGGTGAAGGTATGGAGCAGGTAAGAGAGCTGGATTTAACCAGAGTTAGGGTTTGCTAGATTAAGGAACTAGGAAGCTGAATGTATATGCAGTCATGATTGATTATGAAATTTAAGTGGGTAAAGAATAAAGTAAAGATGAGGTGGGTGAAGGACAATGAAAAGGTATTAGGAACAATGAACTGTAAGTCCCAAGTAAATTGCTGATGTCAGATTATTACAGGGAATGAGCTGGAATGATAGAAAATGATGTTTACAGAGAGAGATGCTGGAATTTGAGATCATGCAGTATGTGTAATCATAAGGTCTAGGAAATGACCATGACAGTGAATGGCTGAGGTCAAGTGGAGACCCAGATCACTGTGGGAGAGGAAGTAAAGGAACTGCAAGACCAGTGTGATGGAAAGACCATCTATGTGGATTTGGGAATCACTAAGAATGAGGCTGCAAAAATGTCGGAGAGAGTGAGAGTATGCCACGAACTAGACTCTTCAAAGAATTAAGGGGATAAACCCAAGGGTCAGTATATGATTTCTCTTTTCTTTTAGGAGTTTTTTAAAAATTAATTTTATATTGGAGTATAGTTGATTTACAATGTTGTATTAGTTTCAGGTGTACAGCAAAGTGAATCAGTTATACATATATATATCTCCACTCTTTTTTTAAGAGTCTTTTCCCATGTAGGCCATTAGAGAATATTGAGTAGAGTTCCCTGTGCTATAAATAGGTTCTTATTAGTTATCTACTTCATATATAGTAGTGTGTATATGTCAATCCCAGTCTCCTAGTTTATCCCTTCCCCCTTATGATTTCAAAGAGAAAGAATAATGGATAGTTTTGTCTGCTGGTATGAGATTCAAAATTGGAGGTTTTAGGGAGGGAAAAGGGAGAGTGGTCTGGAAGCAGCAATGAGAAGCAAGGAGGACACCTACTCCACCTCCTGGCTCAATGGTAGGAGAGGGATTTCAAGAATAATTCTGTTCCCACAGTAAGCTTTGTTATTTTGCCCTCACTCATTCCATTCTAGGCACACTGTCCCTTGTTCCTCACACATAGTAAGCATGCTTCCACCTTAGGCCTTTATATTTGCTCTTCCCTCTGCCTGGGCAACTCTTCTCCCAAATAGACATGAGGCTCACCCCTCTGCCTTTTTCAGTCCTGTGCTTAAATGTAAACTTCTAACTAGCACTTTCCTTGGCTATTCTAAAATATCAAATGCTCCACTCCTGATCCCAAGTCCTCTCTACATTCCCCTCCTCTGCTCAATTTTTTTACATGGTATTTATCACCGTCTGACACTATATATATATGACACAATATATTTTATTGGTTTGCCTCCTCCAATAAGCATTTAAGTTCTAAGAGGGCATGGACTCTTTTGACTGTTTTGCTCACTGCTCTATCCCTTTATGGCTAAAATAGTTTTTGGCATATAGCAGTTGCTTGAAAAATATTTGTTGACTGAATGGATATAATATGATTACACTAGCCATTAGAGAAATGCAAATCAAAATTACAATGAGGTATCACCTCACACCAGTCAAAATGGCCATCATCAAAAAATCTACCAACAATAAATGCTGGAGAGGGTGTGGAGAAAAGGGAACCCTCCTGCACTGTTGGTGGGAATGTAAATTGATACAGCCACTATGGAGAACAGTATGGAGGGTCCTTAAAGAAACTAAAAATAGAACTACCATATGGCCCAGCAATCCACTACTGGGCATATACCCTGAGAAAACCATAATTCAACAAGAGTCATGTACCACAATGTTCATTGCAGCTCTATTTACAATAGCCAGGACATGGAAGCAACCTAAGTGTCCATCGACAGATGAATGGATAAAGAAGATGCGGCACATATATACAGTGGAATATTACTCAGCCATAAAAAGAAACAAAATTGAGTTATTTGTAGTGAGGTGGATGGACCTAGAGTCTGTCATACAGAGTGAAGTATGTCAGAAAGAGAAAATCAAATACCATATGCTAACACATATATATGGACTCTAAAAAAAAAAAAGTTCTGAAGAACCCAGGGGCAGGACAGGAATAAAGATGCAGACGTAGAGAATGGACTTGAGGACACGGGGAGGGGGAAGGGTAAGCTGGGATGAAGTGAGAGAGTGGCATGGACATATATACACTACCAAATGTAAAATAGATAGCTAGTGGGAAGCAGCCGCATAGCACAGGGAGATCAGCTCAGTGCTTTGTGACCACCTAGAGGGGTGGGATAGGGAGGGTGGGAGGGAGATGCAAGAGGGAGGGGATATGGGGATATACATATACATATAGCTGATTCACTTTGTTATACAACAGAAACTAACACAACAGTGTAAAGCAATTATATTCCAATAAAGATGTTAAAAAAAATATATGATTGCGCTAGCAATACTGAATGGATATGATTACACTAGCAATAGAGTCAGGATTTCTTTTTTTCCCTTTTTTTTTTTTTGTATTTCTATGCCTGATTGATTGGTTATTTTTTACAATTTCCAACCCCTTTTCTTTGAATGAAAGATTTCTTAAATTGTATAATGCTTTATAATTTTCAAAAGTTTCACACACATAATTTCATATAATCACATAATAACCCTTCTTCCTCCTCTACCTCTAAATTGCCTCTCCTGCTTCCCTCTCCTCACTGGTAACCACTAGCTTGTTCTCTGTATCTGTGAGTCTGCTTCTTTTTTGTCTTATTCACTAGTTTGTTGCATTTTTAAGACTCCACATTAAGTGATATTAAACAGTATTTGTCTTTCTCTGTCTGACTTATTTCACTTAGCATAACACCCTCCAAGTCCATCCATGTTGCTGCAAATGGCAAAATTTCGTTCTTTTTTATGGCTGATTAGTATTCCATTATATATATATACCACATCTTCTTTATCCATTCATCTGTTGATGGATGCTTGGTTTGCTTCCATATTTTGGCAGTCGTAAATAATGCTTCTATGAACATTGGGGTGCATGTATTGGTATCTTTTCAAATTAGTGTTTTTGTTTTTTTTCCAGTTTTTTTGTTTTTGTATATACCCAGGAATGGAACTGCTGCATCACGCAGTGGTTCTATCTTTAGTTTTTTAAGAAATCTCCATACTGTTTTCCACAGCAGCTGCACCAGTTTACATTCCTACCAACAGTGCCCTTGTCTCCACATCCTCGCCAATATTTGTTACTTGTGCTCTTTTTTTTTTTTTTTTTAAAGATTTATTTATTTAATTGATTGATTGGTTGCTATGTTGGGTCTTCGTTTCTGTGCTAGGGCTTTCTCCAGTTGCGGCAAGCGGGGGCTACTCCTCATCGCGGTGCACGGGCCTCTCAGCATCGCGGCCTCTCCCGTTGCGGAGCACAGGCTCCAGACGTGCAGGCTCAGTAGTTGTGGCTCACAGGCCCGGTTGCTCCGCGGCATGTGGGATCCTCCCAGACCAGGGCTCCAACCCGTGTCCCCTGCATCCGCAGGCAGACTCTCAACCACTGCGCCACCAGGGAAGCCCTATTTGTGCTCTTTTTGATAGCCATTCTGACAGGTATAAGGTATAAGCCATTCTGACAGGTATGAGGTGATATCTCATTGTGGTTTTGCTTTGCATTTCCCTGATGATTACCAATGTTGAGCATCTTTTCATGTGTGTGTTGGCCATCTGCATTTCCTCTTTGGAAAAATGTCTTTTCAGTCCTTCTGCCCACTATTTAATCAGGTTGTTTGCTTTTTTGATGTTGAGTTGGATGAGCTGTTTATATATGTTGGATATCAACCCCTTATCAGTCGTATCATTTGCAAATATCTTCTCCCATTCAGTAGGTTGTTTTTTCATTCTGTTGATGGTTTCCTTTGCTGTGCAAAAGGCTTTTAGGTTTAATTAGGTCCCATATGTTTATTTTTGCTTTTGCTTCCTTTACTTTAGGAGACAGATTCAAAAAAATATTGCTGTGATTTATGTCAAAGAGTATTCTGCCTATGCTTTCTTCTAGGAATTTTATAGTATCTGGTCTTATATTTAGGTCTTTAATCCATTTTGAGCTTATTTTTTTTATGGTGTTAGCAAATGTTCTAATTTCATTCTTTTACAGGTAGCTGTCCAATTTTCCCAGCACCACTTATTGAAGAGAATGTCTTTTCTCCATTGTATATTCTTTCCTCCTTTGTCATAGCTAAATTGACCATAAGTGTGTGGGTTTATTTCTGTGCTCTCTAGTCTGTTCCATTGATCTATGTGTCTGTTTCTGTGCTGGTACCATACTGATTTGATGACTGCAGCTTTGTAGTATAGTCTGAAGTCAGGGAGCGTGATTCCTCCAGCTCTGTTTCTCTTTCTCAAGATTGTTTTGGCTATTTGGGGTCTTTCGTGTTTCCATACGAATTTTAAAATGATTTGTTCTAATTCTGTGAAGAATGCCATTGATATTTTGATAGGGATTGCATTGAATCTGTAGATTGCATTGGATAGTATGGTCATTTTAACAATATTAATTTTTTCAATCCAAGAACAAGGTATATCTTTCCATCTGTTTGTGTTATCTTCAATTTCTTTCATCAGTGTCTTATAGTTTTCTGAGTGTAGATCTTTTACCTCCCTAGGTAGGTTTATTCCTAGGTATTTTAGTCTTTTTGATGAGATGGTATATGAGATTGTTTCCTTAATTTCTCTTTCTCATAGTTCATTGTTAGTGTACAGAAATGCAACCAACTTCTGTATATTAATTTTGAATCCTGCGACTCTACTGAATTCATTGATGAGCTCTAGTAGTTTTCTGGTGGCGTCTTTAGGATTTTCTATGTATAGTATCATGTCATCTGCAAATGTGACAGTTTTACTTCTTTCTTTCCAATTTGGATTCCTTTTGTTTCTTTTTCTTCTCTGATTGCTGTGGCTAGGACTTACAAAACTATGTTGAATAAAAGCAGTGAGAGTTGGCATCCTTGTCTTGTTCCTGATCTCAGAGGAAATGCTTTCAGCTTTTCACCATTGAGTATGATGTTAGCTGTGGATCTGTCATATATGGCTTTTTTATGTTGAGGTATGCTCCCTCTATGCCCACTTTCTGGAAAGTTTTTATCATAAATGGATGCTGAACTTTATCCAAAGTTTTTTCTATTGAGATGATTATATGGTTTTTATTCTTCACTTTTAAAATATTTATTTATTTTATTTATTTATTTTCTTTATTTTTTGGCTGTGTCGGGTCTTAGTTCTGGCACATGGGATCTCTGTTGAGGCATGTGGGAATCTTTCGTTACAGCGCACAGTCTCTTCATTGTGGCGCGCGTGCTTCTCTCTAGTTGTGGTGTGTAGATTTTCTCTCTCTAGTTGTGGCGTGTAGGCTCCAGAACACGTGGACTCTATAGTTTGTGGTACACGGACTCTGTCATTGAGGCACGTGAGCTCAATAGCTGTGGTGTGTGGGCTTAGTTGCCCCGCAGCATGTAGGATCTTAGTTCCCCAACCAGGGATCAAACCCGTGTCCCCTGCATTGAAAGGTGCATTCTTAACCATTGGACCACCAGGGAAATCCTCCCAATTACTGTTTTTGATATCATATTCTACATCTAATTGTTTTGTGTATCCCTTAACTCAGGGGTCCCAACCCCTGGGCCACAGACCGGCAGTGGTCCGTGGCCTGTTAGGAACTGGGCCGCACAGCAGGAGGTGAGTGGCGGGCGAGTGAGCAAAGCTTCATCTGTATTTACAGCCGCTCCCCAATGCTCTCATTACCACCTGAGCTCCACCTCCTGTCAGATCAGTGGCAGCATTAGATTCTCATAGGAGGGCGAACCCTACTGTGAACTGTGCATGTGAGGGATCTAAGTTGCGTGCTCCTTGAGAATCTAATGCCTGATGATCTGAGGTGGAGCTGAGGCAGCGATGCTAGCGCTGGGGAGTGGCTGCAAATACAGATTATCATTAGCAGAGAGGTTTGACTGTACAGAGACCATAATAAATCAATTGCTTGCAGACTCATATCAAAACCCTATCAGTGGGACTTCCCTGGTGGCACAGTGGATAAGACTCCATGCTCCCAATGCAGGGGGCCTGGGTTCAATCCCTGGTCAGGGAACCCTGGTCAGGGAACCAGATGCCACATGCATGCTGCAACTAAGAGTTCACATGCCACAACTAAGGAGCCTGCGAGCCGCAACTAAGGAGCCCCGGACCACAACTAAGGAGTCTGACTGCCTCAACTAAGGAGCCCACGTGCTGCAACTAAGACCCGGCACAACCAAATAAGTAAATTAATTAAAAAAAAAAAAAACCCTGTCAGTGAGTGGCAAGTGACAAGCTGCATCTTATGGAGTAGACTGGACATAAGCAACACACTTCGGGTGTCACTGTCTCCCATCACCCCCAGATGGGACCATCTAGCTGCAGGAAAACAAGCTCAGGGCTCCCACTGATTCTGTATTATGGTGAGTTGTATAATTATTTCATTATATATTACAATGTAATAATAATAGAAATAAAGTACACACAGTAAATGTAATGAATGCACTTGAATCATCCCCAAACCATCAACAGCCCCACCACCCCAAGTCTGTGGAAAAACTGTCTTCCACAAAACTGGTCCCTTGTGCCAAAAAGGTTGGGGACTGCTGCCTTAACTGCTTATCATGGATATGGAGGATTTTACTACTTTTGTATTTTAACCTCCCTACCAGCTTCGTGTGTGGTGATTTCCTACTTTCACTGTATGTTTGCCTTTACTTCTTTCATTTTGTAATCTTCTTCTTTCTAGTTGCGGCATTTTCTCTTTTCACTTAGAGAAGTTCCTTTAACATTTGTTGTAAGGCTGGTGCTGTACTCTTTTCGCTTCTGTTTGTCTGTAAAGCTTTTGATCACTCCATCAAATTTGAATGAGAGTCTTGCTGGGTAGAGTATTCTTGGTTGTAGTAGAGTCAGGCTTTCTAAAAGAGAGTATCTGCTCCAATTAATGTATTTCTAGATCTAAAAGGACATTTTTTTTTAGGCATTACTTCTCTGATGACTCTGCTTTACACATGAAACTCCATTTATTTATCTAAAAATAAAATAAATGATCCCCAAATTTCTTCCTTCAGTCCATGAACACCTGTTTCATGATTACCATGTAAAAGATGGAAGAAAGTTAACCCAGTTAAATCCATCCATTCATCCATCCATCCATCCATCTATTCCCCACTTATCCTGGCCTACTTTATTCAAGGTCCTATGTTACATCTGGGGATTCAAAGAAGAATAGTACATGGCCTCTGTCCTCAGGGTGGTGTCAGGTTCCTGAAGGTGTGAGGAGTATGGCATGCCAGTCTTGGAACACTGAACTGGTTTGCCGAACATCTCAGAGATGAACCTAAGACCGTTACTGTCATTTACAATCTCCTGTGTTCAAATCTGACTAACAAATATTATTGAGGAAACCTGAACAATTGACATTTGCATATGACAGTTACCAGCATTCCCCTTCAAGATGGACTATAGGAGAGTCTCTCTATTTTTAATGTATATAACATAGTTTCTTCACAACTTTAATTACTAATGTATCTTCTGGAGAAAGACTGGTATTAATGGAGTTAAAAATGTCTGTGAAAACCTGTGCTGTCACACAAAGCAACTCTCAGATTGGAGACAAAATGGATGAATCAAGTAGACATAGAACTTACTGTTCTCTTGCTGAAACCCAACAAAGCTTATCATTCCCATCTTGTTTCAAAATGTTCATTAGTGCTTGTCTGGATGAATTTTCATAAATGGTTCCTACGAAATTACACAAGTATGGTCTTTCATTATGCAGCATTGACCAATTCGCCTCCACCACAGGAAAATTCCTGTATCTATAAAAACAAGTACATGTGAGTTAATAATATATGACAATAGGGCTAGCAAAATTTCCAAAATCCAACATCTTAGGTAGTATGATGATGTAGAGAAAAGAGATTTAAAATATGATTTTCTAAACCCCAAATTATAATTTTCCATTCTTACTTTGGAAAAGTTCCTAAATCTACTGACTTAAAAAAAAATTCTCACTTTGACATCTTTTACAAAATTGCTATAGAGACTATGTGCCTAAAGTGCTTTGTTTTTTATATTCTTCAACTTCCATTACTTACATGAAGTTATAAGACAGGTTGAATTTAAGACCTTAAAGGTATAAAGAATCTTCTACATTCATAATAATCATGATTTAATTAATGTTTTAGGCAGGTGATGGAAAGATTACAGAATACATATTGCTATAACAAAGAACTCCAACTCCAAAGGCTTATCAAGTAGATAAAAAAAAAAACCCTTACATCCCACACAGGAAAGGCCTGTTGCAACTGGCCCATTCTAATGGGCATTTGGTAATTCCAGGCATCAAGTTATGTGCCTGAGCTACAACCTTCACGTAACAGCAAAGCTTAACGTAACAGTTAGTCTATAACAGGTTTTCTCGATCTCAGCATTACTGCCATTTGGGCCAGATAATTCTCCATTGTGGAGGCTGTCCTCTACATTGTAAGATATTTAGCAGCAGCCCTGGCCTCTATCCACCAGATGCCAGTACAACCTCCTCTCTCCACTTGTAACAACCAAATATATCTCCAGACATTGCCAAATATCTCCTGGGGGCGGGGGTGGTGGTGAAATTGCACCTGGTTGAGAACCACTGATCTACAGAAAAGATACTGGCTTTGTCCAACATTACCAGAGTTACTGTGAAGAAGTAATTCTTTTGTTTCAAAACATTTTACAAATATAGGCTCTACACAAGGGATAGATTTTTCAGAGCACCTTAAACTTGGCTATATCTAACAAACCTTTTTGTCTGCCCTATCCTAAGCCTGCTGAGTCAGAATTTTGTTGTGGAAGGCCAGGGAATATGTCTTATTAATGTGCTTTCCTGGTGATATTTGTGTAGCCAACTGGGCAGCAGTCTAAGGTCACATTTTGTAACCAGTGATAAAATAATTCATAACGAACATCTGATTCAAATACAGTATCATATTACTGAGCTATTTCATAATTCATCCATTCAACAAATATTTATTGAGTGCCTACTCTGTAGGCACTGTTTTAGGCTCTACAGATAAAGTAGTGAACAAAAGAGACAAAAATCCCTGCCATCAGGAAGTTTATGTACTAGTGGCAACTTAAAGTCAACTTACTGTTATTCAAAGGCCCTCTATTAACAGAGTGATACAAAATAAGTTTCCAGTTCTATAGAAAGACTTTACATATATTACATACTATTTAATTACCCTTTCTTTTTACACAACAGATTTGTGCAAATTCTATCAGTCTTAGTCGCAGACCTGAGTATATTATAATCCTCCCAAACCCCAGGGTCAGTGTGCTCTTCATTTAATATTGGATCTAAAGTAAGGATTTAAGGGGACTTTGCTGGCGGTCCAGTGGTTAAGACACCACGCTTCCACTGCAGGGGGCATGGGTTCGATTCCTGGTCAGGGAACTAGGATTCCACATGCCATGTGGCATGGCGCCCCCCCCCCCCAAAAAAAATAAAGTAAGGATTTAAGAAAACTCTGTATCTATATAGTTATATAGGTATAGTTATATAGATTCTATAATTGTTTTAAGAAGGTCCGTCTGTCTGCCATCCACTGCTAAACATTTCTGTAAGGTACTATTGATAAACTTGAAAATTTATCCTATGACTTGGGGTTCTAAAATACAAAAATGTAACTCATCTGCTCTCCTCATAAAAGTCTAAAATACTCTAAAAACATCATTATTATTACCAAAGCATGAGACCAAACCATATTTTTGCCCATAGAAAAGGTTGTACATGGCCTCAATGAGCTCAGAAGAACTACATTTATTACAAATTTAAAACACAATCTTGCTGATACAGAAATTCAGATCTTAGAGTCTAAAAACATGTAATAATATTTGGTACTTACGTTGCTACTCCTAAAGGCCACTGAAAAACATCCATGTTATTAATCCAGGGGCTGTCATATATTATGAAAAGTAGTTCCACAGAGCCTCCATTTCTTTTGAGAAACTGGTTTATCCACTCATTATTACAATGTTCATTTCCAAGCAAAACAACAGCAAGATGCTGGAGTTTTTGAGTTTGCACTAAATTTTGTGCATAAAGTAACCACTGGGTGGCATAAAAGACCTTTGCTTTTTCTCTTCCATTTAGAATGAGTACCACATTATTCTCATCAACAGAGAAGTACCCTGGGACCACAGCTGGACCAGTGATGAAGCTGTTAAAAACAAAACAAAAACAAGAGACAAACAAAAAGAGAACAAAAGTATTTGGTATCAGAAGTTTTAAATCATTTTATATAAAGTATATAATGAAACTTAATCCATATTCTTTCTAGAAATAATTTCTATAACACATGTTTTTTTGAACAACTCTGGATGATGGGACATAGATGTAGATTAATGGGAAACTTTGGTTGTAGACAGATTAATTATATGCAAATTTGAAAGTACCCACAGGAAAAAATATTTACCTTATATATCTAGTAAAAGTATAAATATAAAAATTTGAATGGGAAGATATATATAACAAATTCACGATAGTTAGTGGTTGTCTCTTAGGAGGAAGGAAGAGGAAAGGGCCTGAGGAACAATACAAAGAGAGCATTTATTGCCTTTACTGGAAATATCTAATTCTTTTATGAGGAAAGTTAAATATCTGAAGCAAATATGACAGAGAGCCAGAACTTGTTAGTTCTAGGTGGTGGGTAAATGGGAATCTATTGTATTACTCTCTATTATTTAAGGTATTTAAAAAATATCATAAAAGGAATAGATACATTTCATAACTCACATTTCATATTATGTGCTGCTTCGAACAACCAATACCATTGAAATATTTTACACGAATATGTATTAAATACAAAAAATACCATTTAACCTATCGTAAACTTAGTTACAATGGTCCTAGATCCTTTGCAACCTGCTCAAACATTTCTTTATAACTTGCTAGAATCTTTTAATATTTAGTACAAATATGCTGAAATCCTGCTTTTTTTGCTTATTGTTGGGGATAAAAACTAACATTATTAAATGCCTTTTACATACATGATATGTAGGCACTCTGCACAGGTTATCTTTAACCTCCACAACAACTCTGCAGAGGAGATTA
Organism: Balaenoptera musculus; assembly: GCF_009873245.2. Classification (NCBI taxonomy): domain Eukaryota; kingdom Metazoa; phylum Chordata; class Mammalia; order Artiodactyla; family Balaenopteridae; genus Balaenoptera; species Balaenoptera musculus. The sequence goes on along the minus strand of NC_045794.1, from coordinate 51,158,118 downwards.
GTCCCCCATTTTGCATTTGGGAAATCAGGCTTAAGTTGCACAACCTGTGACGGCAGCATCAAGTCTTGAATCAAGATCTAACTTCAGAGCTTGAGTCATTCCCATGACACTATGGTTAACAAGTACTCGAATTAGTAGATATTAGTTAAAACACAAAATATAAATATGTATTTTGTCTGTATACGTACCGTATGAATTCTATGACATTATTCTACAGTGATAAGCTACAGGGATCAGAACTGCATTTTGAGTCTGCCTTGGACAGGAAGATGCCAAATAATTCAGCGATCATTTAGGAATTTAAGAGAATGGGCAGAATCTGTGGGGTTAGAAAGCACTTTAAAGAGGATGATGATAATTATGATAGGTTTAAAATACTTATTATTGGTAGTACATGAACACTTTTTCTCTCCTTTAAAATTATAGGTGGGAATAGTTCTAATTTTATTGATCGACACAAATTAACAAAAGTATGATTCATTCAGGGCACATTTGACCCATCTTGGAATCTCCACAGCTCTCTTTTTGTAGAATGCTCTCACATTCCGGCAAGCAGGCATGTCAGCTCTTATGCTCTGACTAATTGGTTTTCTAGACCTCAAGGCCATGTTCAAGTAATAGTGAAAGCCCCTGGGGTCAATGCTCCGGAGCTAAGGTATAGATCGGAGGTTCCCAAATTTTCTTGGTTCCCAAGACTTTCAGTGTTTTAGTAATTTTTTCAAGCCAGAAGAAATGAGTAATGGTTCAGTTTTTTAAGTTGTTAGATCCAAATAACTTAGTATTTATGTCCTAAGAGCTTAGAAGCCACTTAAGAAATAATACACATACACTGAAGGAAAAAATAATATTCCTATTTCATTCTTAACTAACCACACATACTTAATAATGGGATGTGTGCACCCGTTGAGCACTACACAACTTCTCAAACCTTGGAATCAGAGAGGACACTACCACGGTCACTGCCTGTTCCACTTTGATTTTTGCACAGTACTTGGATTTGATCACAGCAACCATAGGAAATCCAGCTCCACAAATGTATGACATCTCTGAAATGGATGTAGGGTGATCTAATGTTGAAACTGTGAACTACCTCAAACTAGTTTGCATGGTGTTTGACAGATGTGAAGTATAATTGTGATTCCTACAAATATTTAAAATATTTTGTGGTGCCCCAGGGTGCTTTATTATACAGTTTGGAAAGCACAGATTTAGGTAAAGAAACTTTAGGGGTAAAAAAAAAAAATCCCATAAGATTCAGATAGCTGTGTGTGTGCTGGGAGGTGTGTTAGTCAGACTGCAGTGGGTTGAAGTGAATGAGAAGTAAGGGGACAGTAAGAACTAAGTGGGGAGAAATGCAAATCAAAACTACAATGAGGTACCACCTCACGCCAGTCAGAATGGCCATCATTAAAATGTATACAAGTTACAAATGCTGGGGAGGGTGTGCAGAAAAGGGAACCTTCCTACACTGTTGGCGGGAATGTAAATTGGTGCAGCCACTATGGAAAACAGTTTGGAGGTTCCTCAAAAAACTAAAAATAGAGTTGCCATATGATCCAGCAATCCCACTCCTGGGCATATATCCAGATAAAACTATAATTCAAAAAGATACATGCACCCCAACGTTCATAGCAGCACTATTCACAATAGCCAAGACATGGAAACAACCTAAATGTCCATTGACAGATGAATGGAGAAAGAAGATGTGGTACACATACACAATGGAATATTATTCAGCCATAAAAAATAATGAAATAATGCCATCTGCAGCAACATGGATGGACCTAGAGGTTTTCATACTAAATGAAGTAAGTCAGAAAGAAAAAGGCAAAAACCATATGATATCACTTATATGTGGAATCTAAAATATGACACAAATGAACTTATCTACAAAACAGACTCACAGACATAGAGAACAGACTTGTGGTTGCCAAGGGGGAGGGGGATGGGGAAGGGATGGATTGGGAGTTTGGAATTAGCAGATGCAAAGTATTATATATAGAATGGATAAACAAGGTTCTACTGTATAGCACAGGGAACTATATTCAACATCCTGTGATAAATGATAATGAAAAAGAATATGAAAAAGAATGTACATATATGTATAACTGAATCACTTTGCCGTACAGCAGAATTAACACAACATTGTAAATCAACTATACTTGAATAAAATAAATTAAAAAAAAGAAGTAAGTGGGGACAGTAAGTGTAGACAACTCTTCTGAAAGTGTGGATGAGAAGGTGAGAACGCAATAATGAGTGAAAGGTGGGAGACAAAGGAGAGCAAGGAAGTAACCGATGGAGCAAGGTCTTGGGATAGGCAGAAGGGATACCCAGGTGGAGGGAGTTAATACTGAACACAGGTGAGGGAGATCACCTCATTGTCTGAGAGCTGAGGAAAGAGAGAAGGTTAGGTGAGGAATCACATAGAGATCATGTAGGCAAATGTTAGAGGAGCAGCTAGTTAAGGGAGATAATTGTGGATATTCTTGAGGAAATAGACGCAGGGTTGTCTGCTGAGAAAGGGAGGGTTAGGCAGGTGTTGGGTAGTGGCCTAGAGAAGAGTAGAAAAATCTGCTTTTATTCTTTCTGTATTTTCTGTCTTGAACGCATACTAGCTATCCAGTCATGCAAGCTAGAAACCAGGGAGCTGTCCCATTCAATTCTTGCTCTCCTCTAATAATCCTTAAATTCTGATAGTTTTGTCTGCAAATTTCTAAAATTCCTGGCTCTGCCAGAATACCACTTCCCAATTTCATCCCTTATTTATATCTCTGCTGGATACTTATAGTTTCCTAACGCAATGTCCTGGTCTGCCTGCATTCAGCTGTCTCCTTCAAATCATTTTTCCACATGGCTACTAGAGACATCTACACAAAAAACATACATGACAATTACCACTATCTAGCTTAATCATCTTCAACTGCTTTTCACTGAACAAGAATAAAGTCCAAGAGCTTTAATGTGGCAAATACAAGGCCCATGATGATCTGGCCCTTGCCCTCCACTCCCAATATGAGCTACCCTACCCCATCTTCATGCTTTAGGGATTCCGAATGGTTTGCGATTCTATGCACAACCCAAGCTGTTTATCAGTTCTTAGGCCCTGATATTGCCTCTGCTGGGAATATAATCACTCCTCTCACTGCCTTCCTAAATCCTACTAATCTTTTAAGACTTAGCTCAGGTATCACCTCCTCTAGGAAGCCTTTCTTGATAGGCCCCATATCCCCAACCCTACTCATATTGAGTTAGTGGCCTTCCCTCTATACTTACCTAACAACTAAGGAGTATGCACGTCCTTACCATTATGCTTTGTATAAGGTATAAAAATTATTTATGTGTTTATCTCAGCCAATAGTGTGTGAGCTCCCTGAGGCTAGGGAAAAGTATTTTATTCACTTTGAAATCCTCAGAGCCTAGTATGAACTAACTAGCAGGCACTCAAGTAAATGTTGAATGAGTAAGCCATAATTCTCTTTAAGGGAGTTATCTGCTCTACCAATTTATTTAAGTTCTCCTACTGCATTTAAAATATAAATCAAGTTACAAAAATTCAATTTAATAATAAATTTCCAGCTATACATTTATTACATAAAGTAGGGCATATGTATGAGATATTATAGTATATTTATGAATGATAAAAGATGTATTTTAGTTTCCTAAAGTTATTAATCATGCATCAGTCACAAATATCCGTTAGCTGAGAAATGAACATATTTAAGGAGCTCATACACAGAATTTTAAAATGGTGACTTACTCTTCTAGATTTCTTAGCATATATTTAATAGTCAGAACTTCTAATTTTCAATATTTATTCTTTTTCTGCTAGGTTCGGTTAAAAACTTCCTTCCCAATAAGTACTTTCAAAACTTACAAAGTCCAGAGAAATCATTTGAATATTGAGTTCTAAGCTGAACGTGAGCAAAATATATTTTTTTAGAATCCAATATAATTTTGTTTCATTTTTTCTAAATTCAATGAGTGCTACTGAACAAACGCTATATGCTATTATATTAAGTGAGTTACAGATAAGATTAATAATTGCTAGCTAAGAGTCTGGCAAATGCCTTGATAAAGAATAAGCGCCCAGATTTCTCCTTAGCAACTGCGGGACCACGGCGGCGCTTGCCTCCCGGGAGACAAGAGGTAACCTGAGTTTTGTATTTTCTTCGTACTTGAACCATATAGTTTAAAGTTTTTTTTAAAAAACCCTCCCTTGGAGTGGATTAACCAAGATGGCGGAGTAGAAGGACGTGCTCTCACTCCCTCTTGCGAGAGCACCAGAATCACAACTGTCTGCTGGACAATCATTGACAGGAAGACCCTGGACTTCACCAAGGAGGATACCCCACGTCCAAGGACAGAGGAGAAGCCACAGGGAGACGGTAGGAGGGGCGCAATCAGAGTAAAATCTAATCCCATAACTGCTGGGTGGGTGACTCACAGACTGGCGAACACTTATACCACAGAAGTCCACCCACTGGAGTGAAGGTTCTGAGCCCCACATCAGGCTTCCCAACCTGGGGGTCCGGCAACGAGAGGAGGAATTCCTAGAGAATCAGACTCTGAAGCCTAGTGGGAATTGATTGCAGGACTTCGATAGGACTGGGGGAAACAGAGACCCCACTCTTGGAGGGCACACACAAAGTAGTGTGCGCATCGGGACCCAGGGGAAGGAGCAGTGACCTTGGGGGAGACTGAACCAGACCTACCTGCCAGTGTTGGGGGGTCTCCTGCAGAGGCGGGGGGTGGCTCTGTTTCACTGTGGGGACAAGGACTCTGGCAGCGGAGGTTCTGGGAAGTGCTCCTTGGCGTGAGCCCTCCCAGAGTCTGCCATTAACCCCACCAAAGAGCCCAGGTAGGCTCCAGTGTTGGGTTGCCTCAGGCAAAACAATCAACAGGGAGGGAACCCAGCCCCACCCATCAACAGTCAAGTGGATTAAAGTTTTACTGAGCTCTGACCGCCACAGCAACAGTCAGCTCTACCCACCACCAGAGCCTCCCATCAAGCCTCTTAGATAGCCTCAACCACCAGAGGGCAGACAGCAGAAGAAAAACTACAATCCTGCAGCCTGTGGACCAAAAACCACAGTTACAGAAAGACAGACAAGATGAAAAGGCAGAGGGCTATGTACCAGATGAAGGAACAAGAAAAAACCCCAGAAAAACAACTAAATGAAGTGGAGATAGGCAACCTTCCAGAAAAAGAATTCAGAATAATGATAGTGAAGATGATCCAGGACCTCGGAATAAGAATGGAGGCAAAGATTGAGAAGATGCAAGAAATGATTAACAAAGACCTAGAAGAATTAAAGAACAAACAAACAGAGATGACCAATACAATAACTGAAATGAAAACTACACTAGAAGGAATCAACAGCAGAATAACTGAGGCAGAAGAACGGATAAGTGACCTGGAAGACAGAATGGTGGAATTCACTGCTGCAGAACAGAGTAAAGAAAAAAGAATGAAAAGAAATGAAGACCGCTTAAGAGACCTCTGGGACAACATTAAACGCAACAACATTCGCATTATAGGGGTCCCAGAAGGTGAAGAGAGAGAGAAAGGACCAGAGAAAATATTTGAAGAGATTATAGTTGAAAACTTCCCTAACATGGGAAAGGAAATAGCCACCCAAGTCCAGGAAGCGCAGAGAGTCCCATACAGGATAAACCCAAGGAGAAACACACCGAGACACATAGTAATCAAAGTGGCAAAAATTAAAGACAAAGAAAAATTATTGAAAGCAGCAAGGGAAAAACGACAAATAAAATACAAGGGAACTCCCATAAGGTTAACAGCTGATTTCTCAGCAGAAACTCTGCAAGCCAGAAGGGAGTGGCATGATATACTTAAAGTGATGAAAGGGAAGAACCTACAACCAAGATTACTCTACCCGGCAAGGATCTCATTTAGATTTGATGGAGAAATCAAAAGCTTTACAGACAAGCAAAAGCTAAGAGAATTCAGCACCACCAAACCAGCTCTACAACAAACGCTAAAGGAACTTCTCTAAGTGGGAAACACAAGAGAAGAAAAGGACCTACAAAAACAAACCCAAAACAATTAAGAAAATGGTCATAGGAACATACATATCGATAATTACCTTAAACGTGAATGGATTAAATGCCCCAACCAAAAGACATAGACTGGCTGAATGGATACAAAAACAAGACCCATATATATGCTGTCTACAAGAGACCCACTTTAGACCTAGGGACACATACAGACTGAAAGTGAGGGGATGGAAAAAGATATTCCATGCAAATGGAAATCAAAAGAAAGCTGGAGTAGCTATACTCATATCAGATAAAATAGACTTTAAAATAAAGAATGTTACAAGAGACAAGGAAGGACACTACATAATGATCCAGGGATCAATCCAAGAAGAAGATATAACAATTATAAATATATATGCACCCAACATAGGAGCACCTCAATACATAAGGCAACTGCTAACAGCTATAAAAGAGGAAATTGACAGTAACACAATCATAGTGGGGGACTTTAATACCTCACTTACACCAATGGACAGATCATCCAAAATGAAAATAAATAAGGAAACACAAGCTTTAAATGACACAATAGACCAGATAGATTTAATTGATATATATAGGACATTCCATCCAAAAACAGCAGATTACACGTTCTTCTCAAGTGCGCACGGAACATTCTCCAGGATAGATCACATCTTGGGTCACAAATCAAGCCTCAGTAAATTTAAGAAAATTGAAATCATATCAAGCATCTTTTCTGACCACAACGCTATGAGATTAGAAATGAATTACAGGGAAAAAAACGTAAAAAAGACAAACACATGGAGGCTAAACAATACGTTACTAAATAACCAAGAGATCACTGAAGAAATCAAAGAGGAAATCAAAAAATACCTAGAGACAAATGACAATGAAAACACGACGACCCAAAACCTATGGGATGCAGAGAAAGCAGTTCTAAGAGGGAAGTTTATAGCTATACAAGCCTACCTAAAGAAACAAGAAAAATCTCAAGTAAACAATCTAACCTTACACCTAAAGAAACTAGAGAAAGAAGAACAAACAAAACCCAAAGTTAGCAGAAGGAAAGAAATCATAAAGATCAGAGCAGAAATAAATGAAATAGAAACAAAGAAAACAACAGCAAAGATCAATAAAACTAAAAGTTGGTTCTTTGAGAAGATAAACAAAATTGATAAGCCATTAGCCAGACTCATCAAGAAAAAGAGGGAGAGGACTCAAATCAATAAAATCAGAAATGAAAAAGGAGAAGTTACAACAGACACTGCAGAAATACAAAGCATCCTAAGAGACTACTACAAGCAACTTTATGCCAATAAAATGGACAACCTGGAAGAAATGGACACATTTTTAGAAAGGTATAACCTTCCAAGACTGAACCAGGAAGAAACAGAAAATATGAACAGACCAATCACAAGTAATGAAATTGAAACTGTGATTAAAAATCTTCCAACAAACAAAAGTCCAGGACCAGATGGCTTCACAGGTGAATTCTATCAAACATTTAGAGAAGAGCTAACACCTATCCTTCTCAAACTCTTCCAAAAAATTGCAGAGGAAGGAACACTCCCAAACTCATTCTATGAGGCCACCATCACCCTGATACCAAAACCAGACAAAGACACTACAAAAAAAGAAAATTACAGACCAATATCACTGATGAATATAGATGCAAAAATCCTCAACAAAATACTAGCAAACAGAATCCAACAACACATTAAAAGGATCATACACCACGATCAAGTGGGATTTATCCCAGGGATGCAAGGATTCTTCAATATATGCAAATCAATCAATGTGATACACCATATTAACAAATTGAAGAAGAAAAACCATATGATCATCTCAATAGATGCAGAAAAAGCTTTTGACAAAATTTAACACCCAGTTATGATAAAAACTCTCCAGAAAGTGGGCATAGAGGGAACCTACCTCAACATAATAAAGGCCATATATGACAAACCCACAGCAAACATCATTCTCAATGGTGAAAAACTGAAAGCATTTCCTCTAAGATCAGGAACGAGACAAGGATGTCCACTCTCACCACTATTATTCAACATAGTTCTGGAAGTCCTAGCCACGGCAATCAGAGAAGAAAAAGAAATAAAAGGAATACAAATTGGAAAAGAAGTAAAACTGTCACTGTTTGCGGATGACATGATACTATACATAGAGAATCCTAAAACTGCCACCAGAAAACTGCTAGCGCTAATTAATGAATATGGTAAAGTTGCAGGATACAAAATTAATGCACAGAAATCTCTTGCATTCGTATACACTAATGATGAAAAATCTGAAAGAGAAATTGTGGAAGCACTCCCATTTACCATTGCAACAAAAAGAATAAAATACCTAGGAATAAACCTACCTAGGGAGACAAAAGACCTGTATGCAGAAAACTATAAGACACTGATGAAAGAAATTAAAGATGATACCAACAGATGGAGAGATATACCATGTTCTTGGATTGGAAGAATCAACATTGTGAAAATGAGTATACTACCCAAAGCAATCTACAGATTCAATGCAATCCCTATCAAATTACCAATGGCATGTTTTACGGAGCTAGAACAAATCATCTTAAAATTTGTATGGAGACACAAAAGACCCCGAATAGCCAAAGCAGTCTTGAGGCAAAAAAATGGAGCTGGAGGAATCAGACTCCCTGACTTCAGACTATACTACAAAGCTACAGTAATCAAGACAATATGGTACTGGCACAAAAACAGAAACATAGATCAATGGAACAAGATAGAAAGCCCAGAGATTAACCCACGCACCTATGGTCAACTAATCTATGACAAAGGAGGCAAAGATATACAATGGAGAAAAGACAGTCTCTTCAATAAGTGGCGCTGGGAAAACTGGACAGCTACATGTAAAAGAATGAAATTAGAATACTCCCTAACACCATACACAAAAATAAACTCAAAATGGATTAGAGACCTAAATATAAGACTGGACACTATAAAACTCTTAGAGGAAAACATAGGAAGAACACTCTTTGACATCAATCACAGCAAGATCTTTTTTGATCCACCTCCTAGAGTAATGGAAATAAAAACAAAAATAAACAAATGGGACCTAATGAAACTTCAAAGCTTTTGCACAGCAAAGGAAACCATAAACAAGACGAAAAGACAACCCTCAGAATGGGAGAAAATATTTGCCAACGAATCAACGGAAAAAGGATTAATCTCCAAAATATATAAACAGCTCATTCAGCTCAATATTAAAGAAACAAACACCCCAATCCAAAAATGGGCAGAAGACCTAAATAGGCATTTCTCCAAAGAAGACATACAGATGGCCACGAAGCACATGAAAAGATGCTCAACATCACTAATTATTAGAGAAATGCAAATCAAAACTACAATGAGGTATCACCTCACTCCTGTTAGAATGGGCATCATCAGAAAATCAACAAACAACAAATGCTGGAGAGGGTGTGGAGAAAAGGGAACCCTCTTGCACTGTTGGTGGGAATGTAAATTGATACAGCCACTATGGAGAACAGTATGGAGGTTCCTTAAAAAACTAAAAATAGAATTACCATATGACCCAGCAATCCAACTACTGGGCATATACCCAGAGAAAACCGTAATTCAAAAAGACACATGCACCCGAATGTTCATTGCAGCACTATTTACAATAGCCAGGTCATGGAAGCAACCTAAATGCCCATCAACAGACGAATGGATAAAGAAGAGGTGGTACATATATACAATGGAATATTACTCAGCCATAAAAAGGAACGAAATTGAGTCATTTGTTGAGACGTGGATGGATCTAGAGACTGTCATACAGAGTGAAGTAAGTCAGAAAGAGAAAAACAAATATCGTATATTAATGCATGTATGTGGAACCTAGAAAAATGGTACAGATGAGCCAGTTTGCAGGGCAGAAGTTGAGACACAGATGTAGAGAATGGACATATGGACACCAAGGGGGGAAAACTGTGGTGGGGTGGGGATGGTGATGTGCTGAATTGGGCGATTGGGATTGACATGTATACACTGATGTGTATAAAACTGATGCCTAATAAGAACCTGCAGTATAAAACAACAAAGAAACAAAACAACTAATACTAAACTTTCATTGGGTTATTTGTATGGAAATATGTTAATATAAATGTTTCAGACATTACATGAAATTTCTAAAAATCTTATATTTGTATTTGTATGGAAATATGTATGGAAATATGTTAATATAAATGTTTCAGACATTACATGAAATTTCTAAAAATCTTATATGTTCTGGTATAAAGTTATAAGTAATAATCCTAGTTACTACTTTAAAATGTATATCTCAGAAATAACTAATTTTCTTGTCAACTGCATTATTATGAACTTTTATCAAATCTTTAACAGTGGTCATTTTAAGTCTTTTGTCATTTACAGACAGTTCTGGGTGTACTCTGATGCTTTTGCAAATATGTTCCTATAAAAGGCTTTTATCTTCAAGAAATTCATGGAAAAGACTCTGACAAGTACAGGTTTCTGGTAACTGACTGTACTGCTGAACTGAATGAATAAGCATTTTCAGAACTCTAATGAAAAACTGATGAACTCATAAAAGTGCTAACAAAAGATCAAGATGAAAGAAAAAAATTAATTACATGGGACTGAGTGAACTGATGAGGATGAGTATAATTTTTGTGACTTTCTGTCTGAATTAAAAAAAAAAAAAATCCCACAAGGACTCAGAGGCAAAGAATATACAAATCAATTTTCACTGCAAAGTAAAGGAGCTGTTACAGTGGAGGATTACTGGACTGAATGTCAATATTATGACATAGTATGAGTGTGTTTCATGTTTGGTAATTGCAATCATTGTTGCTTTTGTTGTGGTCATCCATGTACAATGCTTGGTGTCAGTCTATTTATCTCTTGTAAAAATAAAATACAGTGTGTGTGTGTGAAAAATAAATAAATAAAACAGATGCCAGAAAAAAAAAAAAAAAAAGCATGCAAAAAAAAAAAAAAAAGTGCCCAAGCTAAACCATCCACACAGCTCTCAGCCATTGAATTCTACATCATTTTTGGTTAATAAATAGTTTTAGAAAATAGGTATACTGAACCCATGAATGGCCCTTACTTTTGAATAGCTGTTGCAATTCACCCTACTTTTGTGGCCAGCATCATTGCCATGACTCCATGCCTCCCGAATTTAGTGTTTATGATGGAACACTCCCACCCTCATACTAGCTTGGCTGGAGTGAGAGAATGGGCATTATGAAAAATTAACTATATTGTCTTTGTTTACCAATGAAAATTTTATTTGAGATCTGTATTGATCTATGGTCCAGTATATGACTGAAATATAGTGTAGCCATTAATATTATCTATAAAAGCTTTCACTCACTGTAATGAGTAGTGAGCTCACTAAATTCTTATAATAGTAATATCTGGAAATTCTAAAAATAGGAATCAGACACATTTTATCGTGATCTTCAGAGATAAGTTCAACTTTTTCATAAGGAGCAGATGCTCATTGAAAATATAATTGAATTTAGGACTTCCCTGGTGGCGCAGTGGTTAAGAATCTGCCCGCCAATTCAGGGGACACAGGTTCATGCCCTGGTCGGGGAAGATCCCACATGCTGTGGAGCAACTAAGCCCATGCACCACAACTACTGAGCCTGCGCTCTAGAGCCCATGAGCCACAACTACTGAGCCTGCGCTCTAGAGCCTGTGTGCCATAACTACTGAAGCCCGCGTGCCTAGTGCCCATGCTCCGCAATGAGAGAAGCCACCGCAATGAGAAGCCCGCGCATCGCAACGAAGAGTAGTCCCCACTCGCCACAACTAGAGAAAGCCTGTGTGCAGCGACAAAAGACCCAACACAGCCAAAAATAAATAAAATAAATATACTTATTTTTTTAAAAAAAGAAAGTATAATTGAATTTAGATAACAACGAATTAAGTAATTTAGCATCTAACTTTTGTTTTATCAAATGGGTAGACATTTATATATCTTATGATAATGCCTGCACATGCACATTACAGAATTCTGAAGGCAGTCTTATGGGGATAATCAAAGGTCATGATAAGCAGAAGACTCCTCCTAAGAAATTAAACATAAAGTTGCCCTTTGAAATTAAACTATAAATGAACATATGACGGATATGAGCAGAGACAGGCAAAGTTCCTTCAAGAGACAGAATGGGTGCCATGCTAGCTTGTAACCTAACTGAACACATTAACATAAAACATGTATCAAAAAGGTGTTTATTAGGAGGTATGTGGTGGAGAGATAATAGACAATAATGGAAACACAGAAAAAAGGAGAACTGAAAGGTAGGGAGATGTTGCAGTACCTATTTAAGTAACAGTAAAAATAATAAAACTAATAACAAGACTTCTATAGTGATTACCATGTGCCAGATACTGGTCTAAGCACTGTATATCTATTAGTGCATTTAATCTTCAAAACAATCCTGTGAAATAGAAACTAATATTTACCTTAATAATTATTTTAAATTATTATAATTATATATATTATATATACATTATAATTATATATATTACATTATATTATAATTATTTCAAACTCAAGGAAATCCAGGCACTGAGAGGTTAAGAAACTTGCCAGGGTCAGACACTAGTAAGAGGTAAAGCTGGAATTGGAACTGAGATATTCTGGCTTCAGAGTCTGTGCCCTTAACAACTCAGTCACATTGCTACACTGCCCAGAGGTGACTGGACTTCACCAGGCTGCCTCACAAGTTCAGTTTTCCCTGCATGTATTCATCTATTCACATCCTGAGCACAGACTATGTATGGTACTGACTCAGTGGTGAACATGGAGTCATTCATTTCTTCCCTTCTGAAAAACACAGATTTGGAAGTGCTATATAGAGTTATATCCCACATTTTGATTCCATATTAATCAAACAACTTTCAAATATTTAGGTATCACCTGTAGTCTGCCTATATGGAAAGAATGTACTGGTCAAGCCAATACAAACATGTGGACTGACTGATAGTTCTATTTCCATTCTGAGTTATTTACTTGATATTCTGGATTACATTATTTGGGCCTATGAATAGATAAGAATCAGCATTCAGGAGGTTGATCGACCCTGGAACACTGAGGATACCCTTTCTATTTTCTGTCTCAGAAGTGTTGTGAAATTAATGTTAAATGATATAAGCTCTTTGTAAACTTAAAGGTTTATTTAAATAGACTGTATTTATGCTTATTTAAAGGATTTTGATAGTATTTAGAGACTCTTTCTATATCTTCAAGATGAGCCATTACTGCCAATTCACTTTTGGTCAAATAAAAATGAATGTGTTGGGACCTCCCTGGTGGCGCAGTGGTTAAGAATCCACTTGCCAATGCAGGGGACACGGGTTCGAGCCCTGGTCTGGGAAGATCCCACGTGCCGCGGAGCAACTAAGCCCGTGCGCCACAACTACTGAGCCTGCACTCTAGAGCCCGTGAGCCACAACTACTGAAGCCCGTGCGCCTAGAGCCCGTGCTCCGCAACAAGAGAAACCACCACAATGAGAAGCACACGCACCACAATGAAGAGGAGTCCCCACTCGCCGCAACTATAAAAAGCCCGCGCGCAGCAACAAAGATCCAATGCAGCCAAAAATAAATAAATAAAATAAATAACTTAAAAAAAAAAGAATGTGTCGAAACATTTAAGTTAGTACCCATGTAGCCTGATTCAAATCAAAACTTGCAATTTCATAAAAGTTTATTAATTTTGGATCAATTACGTATGCTACTTTCCATGAACCTAAAACTTTAATAAGCTGTTTAAAAAAATCTGCTACAATAGTGAACTTCCTTGAATACACAGTTCTCTTAAATTCTGAAAGGAAACAGCATTGTTATTTAATCATAATATAAAATCTCAGGTAAAAATTTCAGAAGGAAACAGGAAGTTAGTTTTTCTTTTGGGAGTTAATGTCGTTTGCTCAAAACCTTTGCTGTAGTAACACTGTATATTAACTTCTCTATGAATTTCAAATAATTCTTTTGAAAATTCTAATATATATTGTAGGTAGACCTGATAGACTAATACTCATAACACATGTTTACTTTTAAAACAGCAAAATGTTAGATTTATATGCATAATATATATTTACTTTCAAACACCCAAATCCAACTATTTTAAGTTTAGGATTATGTATAAACTCTTCAATGGGATTAGATCAGTAGAAGCCTGGAGATAAAAGGAAAAATAATCATTACCAATGATGATTTAAAAGCCTGTTTACTTTTCAAGAATGATTACTTTGAAAAGATAATGCAATGAAATTGCTTTCCAAGTGTGTATACAGTAAATAAAGAATTAAAAGAGCAGTGAAAATTCAAATGAAACTGATATTAACTATAGCTCTTCCTCTTGATTTCTATGAGAAATAAATGGAAACCTAAAGGAAACCATAATCTTTGGTTCACATTTTTTTCCCTTAATAATATAATTGTTAAATGAAATAAGCATTTTAAAATAATTATTTTTGGTTTTTATTTCAATAAGAAGGCAAAAATCTAATAGAAAATAGCATTCTTTCATTGTCACAATATTTCTAAATAAAATGATCTTAATTCTATTTAAAAATCTTCAGAAAATATGCAATCACAGATAAAAAGTTTTATAAAAATAAGAGTGTAAAAATGTCAATAATACATTGGTTTTATTGAATTAAAAAAAGATTTCTGAATATTGCAGTAAAATGGTAATCTATACTATCAAATCATGATAGAACTCATATATGAAATGTTTTGATAAAAATTTCAAAACTAATACCAGTAGCTTTGCTACCACGTGAATATATAAAAATATGTGAATCTATTACATGAAGGAGAAAAATAAAAATACTTTAAGTTTGCATATTATTCCCCCAACATATAGAATGTTACATGTTTATCAACAACCAAATGTTACAAAATTTAGAGCATGAACTTTTCCATATAATCAGAAATGTTTTGATTAAAATGAAATAGACACATGATTCCAAAAAAACCCGTATTTTGTAACATCCAATTTTATAAGAAAATGTTTAAGGTAAGCTTTAACTACAAATACATATACATGAGATTTACCTCTCCATCCTTCACAAGTTGAAGTGAAAATATTTTCTATAAATATTGATATATTTTCCTCTGATTTTTCTTCTAGTATTTACATAAAAAATTGTACAGCAACATATAAAGGTTAATGTTGCACAGTTAATACCTGTAATGTGTTCTTCCAACAACTAAATTTCCTTCTCTCCGCTGAGCAGTCACATCAGTGGGCTCAAGTAAACCTTCAAAAATATGCTCCCAGAGATACAAACCTGTAATTAAAAAAACAAAAAATGAAAGCATTTACCTTCTGGTGTACTCTAGTGTGTGAGATGAATTTATGTTCTGCTCTTTCATATCATTTGATCAGGAAACCAGATTCTATTCCTCTTTGGGCTCAAAATCATCAATATGGCAGCTAATGTATGAGAGACTAAACTCAGAGGTTGTCAGTGTAAAATGTGGGTTATATTAAAGACAAAAAACTCTCTTACTCTAAATTTGAGAAACCCCTAATTATCACTGGACCTTTACTACCTATCTTATCCTGAAATGTGTTATATTACAGTGTAAGTTACAATATGATTACAGTGTAAGTTACTGTATGATTAGGACTGTTTCTATATTATAACAAACTGGGGGTGGAGTCACCATCTTGTGCCAAACAGAACCAGAGAAGCTCATGTATGTACATATACATTCAATATGTCAAGGAGATACTACCTCCTCCCCACCTGAACACACAACCTTCACTGCATGATGCCCTCTGCAAACAAATGCCACTGTGTCTTTTCTCCTTAGGCTGGCCCCTACGTTTTATCATGATCTCACCTGAATGAAAGCTCTGAGAGTAGAGGTCTCAGAGCTCTGTATTGTCATACAATGAGGTAATCTGGAGATGAGGAGGTAATCAGGGAGCCCAATTACATAAATGTAACTAAAAAGTTACACTGAGAGATGTGGTTTGTTCCATTCTCATTACACCGTGGTACTAAAAGACACACACAAAACCCATGTTTAAAGACTTGGCTAATCAGATAAAGCTTTCCAGATATGGTAGGCTGAGTAATGCTTTCCTCCAACCCAAGATGTCCAAAGATGAAATCTCTAGCACCTATGAATGTTAACTTTACAAAGCAAAAGAGAACTTCTAAATGTGATTAAGATAAGGATGCTGAGGTGGAGAGATTATGGGTGGGTCCTATGTAATCACAAGGGTCCTCAGGAAAGGGAGGCAGGAGACTGAAAACGAGGGAAAGAGATGTGGGGAGCAAGCAGAAGTCAGAGTGAGGTGGGGCTGTGAGTCAAGGAATGCAGGCAGTCACTAGAAACTGTAAAAGGCAAGGAAACAGATGCTCCTCTAGAGCCTCCAAAGGGAATATAGCCCTGTGGACACATTTTAGATTTCTGCCTTCAGAAACGTAAGCTAATAAACTTATGGTGACTGCAGTTAATAATACTGTATTGCATATTTGAGAGTTGCTAAGAAAGTAGATCTTAAAAGTTCTCATCACAAGAAAAAAAATTGTAACTATGTGAGGTGATGGATGTTCACTAGACTTACTATGTTGATCCTTTCAAAATATATACAGTGTATCAAATCATTATGTAGTACACCTGAAACATATTTATATAATGTTATATGTCACTTACAGATCAGTTAAAAAAATGTGTTGTTTTAAGCCACTAAATTTTTGGTAATTGGTTATGGCAGCTAAAGGAACCTATAGATTATGTAGCAATAGATTATGGTACCTGGAAATGGGGTGCTGCTGTAACAAACACTTAAAAATCTGGAAGTGCCTTTGGAATTGGGTAATGGGGAAAGGCTGGAAGAATTTTGAGAAGCATGATTAAAAAACACCTAGATTAGATTGCCTTGAACAGGCTGTAGGTAGAAATATGGATGTTAGTGACTCAGTTCTGAAAACTCAGAAGAAAGTGAGGAGAACAGTAGAAGAAAACCTGTGTCATCTTAGAGAATACCGAAATCACCATAAACTGACTGTTGGTAAAAATATGCACATTATCACCTTAAAAACACCTACAAATAAAATTCTTTTTCTGTGGCCAGGCAGGCCCCATTTGAGACTGGCTTCTGCAGCCCAGTCCATGGAGGTGTTAGGGATGTGCACCCAAGTGCTTCCCAAACATCTGCAGGTTAGGGGAGGGGTCTGATTCTAAGTGAAAGTTGATGCTCAGGTTTCCCAGCCAGGTTTGTGTCCAGTCCTGAGACATGAAGCAGCAGCCTGCCAGATCCAGAGTCCCTACAACTGAGGAGGGAGAGAGGATCCTGGAAACAGGACTGCTCTGGGTCTGAAGTGTTGCTAAATTTAAAATTAAAAAACAAAAACCTGACAACAGCTCTTAAATTGTCTTCTCCTATTTCATTGTATTTTTTTTAACTTGCCATAATGGTAGAAAAATATTTTGCTGAAATGATTTTGATGATTTTTGTCCTATCTTGTTTATAAAAGGAAAAGAAATATACATACTTCAAATTTTGTGACTTTGTGAAGGTTTCTGTAAGATGTGCATTCCTTTCTGCTTGCTCTAGCAAATGTTTTACTACTGGGAAAAAAAAATATGCACATTAAAATTGCTCTTGGTAGGGGCTCAGAAGGAAATGAGGAACATGTCATTAGAGACTGGAGAAAAGGGGATCTTTGTTATACAGTAGCAGAAAGTTTAGCTGAATTGTGTCCTGCAGTTATATGCAAAGCAGAACTTGTAAACGATAAACTTAGATAGTTAGCTGAAGAGATTTCTAAGTAAAGTGTTGAAGTAGTGGCCTGGTTTCATCTTGCTGATTACAGTAAAATATGAGTTGAAAAGAGAGACTGAGGAAAAAACTGGTAAGCAAAAAGGAACAATGACTTGATGATTTCGGAAATTCTTAGCCTATTCAGATTGCAAAAGAGGTGAAAATTTAGGAGATTCACTGTCAAGAAAGCATGCTCTGGAGAGAAGGCTAAGGATGTAGGTGACATCCTTTTGCTAATGCCTGGTCAGAATACTCAATCACAAAGAGGGTTTTTTGAAAATATTAGGTGTTAATTTATGGATCTCCTTAGCCATCTCAGCAGAAGCTAGAAATAGAGATGGGATTATCCAGGTAAGACCTGTGGAGGAACTCTTGTCTATAAAAGCAAATCTTTGTGACATAAATGGGAGACCCACAAGGTTCTTGAGAATGTTATATTAGCAGAAACACTGCCTGCTTGGACTAAAAGGGACAGAGACAGCTTGAAATGAAACAAGCTTATTGGACTCCCAAAATCCTAATAGCAGGAACACAATGATAAAACTACTGAGCTGCAAACACATGCTAACCTTCCTGAAAATGGAAGGATGACTTCCCAAGCATGGAGCTGAAAGCCCAGAAGTAAAGCTCTGAGCCACACAGTACTCCCAGGCATTGAAACCTAATGGAGTTTGCCTGGCTGGATATCAAAATTGCTTAAACCTGTGACTCCATTTTCCTTCCATTTTTTCCCTTTTGGAATGGGAATTTCTATAACTGGTATCCTATGACTGTGCCTAATGAATGCAGTGCTTGATAAAGCTCATCTGGACACTTTGTGCCTATTGGATTGAAATGAGAAAAGTCTGGAAACATGAAACCTGTTAAGAAGTTGATATAACTAAAAACTAGAATGAGGAAGTGGAAATTTAAAGGAAGAAATTAATATTAGAGATTTTATAGAGAAAAAAATTGCTAGAACTTGATGACTGGATGCCTGGGTCTGGGTACTAGAACTTCAGAGGTCAGTAGTAATTTTCAAGGATGTATATATGTATGTATGCAAGTATCTATGAATTTATGAAACATCATGGGTCAGGCACTACTATTCTGTTTACTTTCCTTTCACCTGGTACCTTCTATCCACATCCCTTACTGTACATAAATCTAACTAATGTTTTATGGCCAAACAAAGCCCCTTCTAACTCACTAAATTCTTTGACTCTTCTGTCATTGAGAGTCCCCCATTCTCTAATTGAGCATATCATATAACTTGGAACACTACACTCTCATGATACTCAGAGCAAAAATGCTTTTGTGGGCAAACAAGTTTAATCAACTACATACTATATCCCCTTCTTAGACATTCACAATGAACACTGGCATATTAAAGGCTCTGACAAAGCCCTGCAATAAAGAACCATGTTCAACTTTGTACAGTTCAATGTTTCCCAAACTTGTTTGGCCATTAAGGGCAGGGGCCACATCTTATACTCGTGCATCAAGTGTCCAATAAACACATAATTCCATGAAAATTCAGTTGACATAGGCATTTCAGTATAATTATGCATACACAACCCACTCTCTGTATTGACAAATAAAGCTGTGCTCTGCTAAAGACCAACAATAGAATATATGTGTGCATGTGTGTGTTTGTGTGTGTGCATTTACACAGATGTTGTCTAACAGAAAAGAGAAATGGAATATTGAGAAAAAGTGAAAAAATACATCAGGATGTCTTAACAAATGACGAAATAAACTGTAAATATATTAACAAAGTGCTTTTAACATTAACTTACCAATGGCAGCTTTGCCCCAGATTTGTACATGGAAGTCTTTTTTCTCTTTTGTGGACTTATTTAATATCTGCAGTCTGTGTTTTTGCTCATTTTTTTCATCTTCTTCCCAAGGATTCCATTCTTCACTTCTCAAAGTAGATTGTTCTATGTTACAAAAAGAGTAACAAGTGTTATCAATAAGGTAGAGCTGCAGTTGTAGATAAATTCAAGCCATTTAAATTAGATGTTAGGGAGTTTTAATTGCATCCTAACTTCAATTTTTCAAAGACATAAAGCAACAGAATTTGAACTGGTTAAACACTGTAAAAATAAAAAAAGGAAATCATAACTTTGATTGAACCGTTACCCTGAAAGAGCTTGATATAAAATAATAAAATGTTAACACGAGGCAGGAAATCCTCTCTCCCAAACAAAGCCTTCTAAAATGACTGGGTACAGTAATATGCATCAAGTTACAAGTTTAACTTTTGCCAGTTCTTTACAGATCGCATATATGTAACGCAACCTATACATAAAAACTTGACTTCAACATGAAAAGTGTCCCACAGTTTCAGATACTATTGCGCAAAATTCTGAAAGAAGGGAGAAATAAGCCTGAGTCCGATCCTGACATAGGTCAAAATACAAGAGAGGGGATCAAAACTTGGAGATGAAGCCCTCTGGCCTTCCGAAGTTGCGGCAGTATTAGAGAAGGCTCCTTGTTTCAATACGGGAATAGATGTCCTTAAGCCAGCGGCATTCCAGCGAATCTCTGGCATTTCGTGACAATATCTTGGATATTTAAGATGTATTTTAAAGGTGTGCACACCTGTCAGCCCCAGGGATAGGGAGTGGGGACGGCGTGTGGGACGGGCGAGGACGGGGGCATTCATACATGCTCCAATCCCGAGGCCTGGGCTGGCTACCGAGAGCTGAAGGAGGAAAAGCGCACCCCGGGGCCCGGGGGCAATCCCGGACCCGAGAGCGGGACCGGTGGCCGCGCGGCTCCGCTAGCCCAGCCCCCACCAGCCCGCAGCCCCGAGTCCCGGCGCGCAGCCGGGGAGGGAGGCCGCGGGTCGGTGTCCTACCTCGGCCGCGCCTCTCCCGCGCCGGGGCAGCCCCCTTCCTGAGGCCCCGCAAAGACGCGTCCTGCGTCCGGCGGCGGCGCCCAAAGAAGACGTGGTAGGCGGCGTAGATGGAGAAGAGGCAGTACAGGGCGATAAGAATCGAGCAGAGACGCTTCCGCGTCAGCCGCATCCCACTCAGCCTTCCCCTCAGGCCCCCACCACTGCGGAGATGGGCCTGAGGGGAAGCCGCCACTCAGCGCCGCGGCCCTACCGTCGCCGGGTGCAGACCCAGGCCCTGCCGGAGGGAGTAGTCACCCGAAACGGACCCGCCCGCCGCTTCCGCCCCGACGCGCCCCGCCCCCGCCCCTCGCCCCGCCCAGGACTCGCCCTCGGCCCCGCCCTCAGCCCCGCCTAAGCCTCTCTGCGGCTCCTCTGTCCCGCCCTGCCATCGGCCCCGCCCTTTCGGGGAGCGCTAAAATCCTTCTTGCCTCGGACTCTGGAATCGGGCGTTGGAAGACCGCACCTTCGCCCGCGCCAATCCCTGACCTCTGCAGTGTATCCACGGCCACTTTCAACCCTGCCCATCTTCCGATGTACAGAAAGACTTCACCATCATGTGACCGCAAAGAAAAAAAACAAAAACAGCACCTTAGTCCATTAAGGCCACATGAAGGCATGGACCATGGCAGTTTTTGTTCAACATGAGATCTCCATCCCAGCCTGCTGCATTGACAGACGAATGAATATAAATGTCCATTAAAAAATTTAAGTGGTGGTAGTGGCACAACATTGTGAATGTAATTCCCACTCAACGGTACACTTAGAAATGGTTAGAATGGCAAACATCATATTACATATACCTTGCTACAATAAAAATATGAAAAAAATTGAGTTTAATTACTATGATGTGACTTGAATGCACATAGGCATGCAGTCTTTTGTCAAATAGAGGCTGTAAAATTGAATGTTGTCTATCAATTTTCTATGTCAAGCCTTGCTAAGTTGGGCTACTTTTTTTTTTTTCGTCAGTTGTATCTGGTTTTGCTGTTCAACTTGTCTGGCAGTTTTCTTAGCTGGAAAGCTTGTAGGACAGGAGTGTGGAGTAGACTGTTAGTTAGAGCTTTAAGTTTTTGTGTTCTGACGGATTCAACTCTACCCCGATGCAGTCTTAACATTTCTGGATAAAGTTTCCAACCTCTCTGTTGGTAAAAGCTTACCTTTAATGAATTGGTTTTTTTAAAGATTTTTTTTCCTGTGGACCATTTTTAAATTCTTTATTGAATTTGTTACAATATTGCTTCTGTTTTATGTTTTGGTTTTTTGCCCGCAAGGCATGCGTGATCTCAGCTCCCCAATCAGGGATCAAAGCTGCACGCCCTTCATTGGAAGGGGAAGTCTTAACCACTGGACTGAACTTCATTTGAAACAATTTTGCTAGATTGTATGTGACAGCTGTCATATCAGCGTACATTAAAAAAAAAAAACATCAGAATTGGTGAGTTTTTGTGTAGCCATTTTAATATTGAAGATGGAAGAAAAAAGCAACATCTTTGGCATATTATGATTTATTATTTCAAGAAAGGTAAAAATGCAACTGAAACACAAAAAAAGATCTGTGCAGTGTATGGAGAAGGTGATGTGACCGATCAAACACGTCAAAACTGGTTTGAGATGTTTCGTGCTGGAGATTTCTCGCTGGACGATGCTCCACGGTCGGGTAGACTAGCTGAAGTTGATAGCGATCAAATCAAGACATTAATTGAGAACAATCAACGTTATACCACACGGGAGATAGCTCACATACTCAAAATATCCAAATCAAGCGTTGAAAATCATTTCCACCAGCTTGGCCATGTTAATTGCTATGATGTTTGGGTTCCACATAAGTGAAAAAACCTTCTTGACAATATTTCCGCATACGATTCTCTACTTAAATGTAATGAAAACGTTCTTTTTTTTTTTTTTTTTTTTTTTGGCTGCACTGGGTCTTTGTTGCGTGTGGGCTTTCTCTAGTTGCAGAGAGCAGGGGCTACTCTTCATTGCGGTGCGTGGGCTTCTCATTGCAGTGCCTTCCCTTGTGGAGCATAGGCTCTAGGTGCACAGGCTTGGCTTCAGTAGTTGCAGCACGCGGCCTTCAGTAGTTGCGGCACGTGGGCTTAGTAGTTGTGGTGCGCAGTCTCAGTAATTGCAGCTTGCAGGCTTAGTTGTCCTGCGGCACGTGGGATCTTAGTTCCCTGACCAGGGATCGAATCTGCGTCCCCTGCATTGGAAGGCGGATTCTTTACCACTGGACCACCAGGGAAGTCCTGGCTTCTCTCTCTCTCTCTCTCTCTTTTTTTTTTTAATGTATAAAGATATTTATTTGCAGCATTGTCTGTAGGGCCCAAAAAACTAGAAACTAGGTAAATGCTTATTAATAGGGAAATTAGTAAATAAATTATGGTCTATCCACACTGTGAATTAGACAGTATTTGGGCTTCTTATTTAATCTAGTAGTGATTTTAAGAGAGAGGGTGTGTGGAATTTTAATTACCAAGTGGTAAAGATTTGATTTGGCTTTTAAAATTTTACCTATGTGATGGTTGAAATGGCATTCTGTTGTTTTAATTATCATTTCCCTGGTTAATAGTGAGGGTAAGTATTTTTTAATTATATTTACTGTTTTTTTGTTTACCTCTTCTGTAAATTGTCCATATTTTTTGTACAGTTTTCTATTCATTGTTTATCTTTTACTTTTGATTATATGACTTTTAAATTTACTTTCTATAGTAATCATTTGTTGTTTATTGCAACAAATATATTGCAAATCTATTTTTCCAATTTTTGGCTGGTCTACTAATTTTATTTATATTATCTTCTATTGTAAAGACATTCTAAATTTTAATATAGCTGAATTTATCAATCATTTTATAGTTCGGTGTGTGTGTGGGTGTATGTGTGCATGTGTGTATTCTTTAAGAAAAATTTACTTGGCACTAAAAACAAAAGATCAGAAATAGAAATTAAGGAAATAATCCCATTTACCATCACAATAAAAAGAATAAATTACCTAGGAATAAGACTACCTAAGGAGGCAAGACCTATACTCAGAAAACTGTAAGACACTGATGTAAGAAATCAAAGACCACACAAACAGATGGAGAGATATACCACGTTCTTGGATTGGAAGAATCAATACTGTGAAAATAACTATACTACCCAAAGCAATCTACAGATTCAATGTAATCCCTATCAAGCTACCAATGGCATTTTTCACAGAATTTGAACAAAAAATTTTACAATTTGTATGGAAACACAAAAGACCTCGAATAGCCAAAGAAATCTTGAGAATGAAAAATGGAGCTGGAGGAATCAGTCTCCCTGACTTCAGACTATACTACAAAGCTACAGTAATCAAGACAGTATGGTACTGGCACAGAAACAGAAATATAGATCAACGGAACAGGATGGAAAGCCCAGAGATAAACCTACGCCCTGTGGTCAACTAATCTATGACAAAGGAGGCAAGGATATACAATGGAGAAAAGACAGTCTCTTCAATAAGTGGTGCTCGGAAAACTGGACGGCTCATGTAAAAGAATGAAATTAGAACACTCTCCCTAACATCATACACAAAAATAAACTCAAAATGGATTAAAGACCTAAATGTAAGGCCAGACACTATAAAACTCTTAGAGGAAAACATAAGCAGAATACTTTTTGACATGAATTGCAGCAATATCTTTTTTGACCCACCTCCTGGAGTAATGAAAATGAAAACAAAAATAAACAAATGGGACCTAATTAAACTTAAAACTTTTACACAGCAAAGGAAACCATAAACAAAACCATAAAGTCAACCCTCAGAATGGGAGAAAATATTTGTAAACAAAGCAACTGACAAGGGATTAATCTCCAAAATATACAAACAGCTCATGCAGCTCAATATCAAAAAAACAAACAACCCAATCAAAAAATGGGCAGAAGACCTAAATAGCTATTTCTCCAAAGAAGACATACAGATGGCCAAAAAGCACATGAAAAGATGCTCAACATCATTAATTATTAGAGAAATGCAAATCAAAACTACAAAGAGATATCACCTCACACCAGTCAGAATGGCCATCATCAAAAAATCTACAAGCAATAAATGCTGGAGAGGCTGTGGAGAAAAGGGAGCCCTCCTACACTGTTGGTGGGAATGAAAATTGATACAGCCACTATGGAGAACAGTATGGAGGTTCCTTAAAAAACTAAAAATAGATCTACCATATGATCCAGCAATCGCACTCCTGGGCATATACACTGAGAAAACCATAATTCAAATAGATACATGCATCCCAATGTTCATTGCAGCACTATTTACAATAGCCAGGACGTGGAAGCAACCTAAATGTCCATCAACAGAGGAATGGATAAAGAAGATGTGGTTCATATATACAACGGAATATTACTCAGCCACAAAAAGAAATGAAATAGTGCCATTTGCAGACATGTGGATGGACCTAGAGACTGTCATACAGATTGAAGTAAGTCAGAAAGAGAAAAACAAATATGGCATAATATCACTTATATGTGGAATCTAGAAAAATGGTACAGATGGACTTACTTGCAAAGTAGAAATAGAGACACAGATGTAGAGGACAAACTTATGGGTACCAAGGGGGAAAGGGGGGTGGTGGGATGAATTGGGAGATTGGGATTGACATATATACACTACTATGTGTAAAATAGATAACTAATGAGAACCTACTGTATAGCACAGGGAACTCTACTCAGTGCTCTGTGGTGACCTAAATGGGAAGGAAATCTAAAAAAGAGGGGATATATGTATACATATAACTGATTCACTTTGCTGTACAGTAGAAACTAACACAACATTGTAAATCAACTATACTCCAATAAAAATTTTAAAAAAAGAAAAATTTACTTGGAGTCAATTAAAAGTGTATTGAATTTATAGAATAAATAGAAATGACATGTTACAGTATTGAGACTTCCCACCTGTATGTGTTACAAATCATGCCATTAACAATTATTTTTAGATCATTGTTTAATGACTAATCTGCAATACTCCCTCTGCCAACATCAGGATTTCTTGTATGTGTGGATCTAGTCTTATTTCTCTGCCTTTCCTGTGTCAGTTACTATAACTGTAACTCTCTTACTTACTATTCACTAACTGTTTCAGTTACTAAAGCTTTATAATAAGTCTTTATATTTAGAAAGGCAAGTCTCCCTAACTTGTTCTTTTCTTTTTTTTAAAAAAAAACTGCCTTGGCTATTCTTGGCCCTTTGCTTTTCCCTGTACATTAGAATTAATTTGTTAATTTCACTAAAAACCCCTCTTGAATTGGAATCAGAATTTTATTGTATTTATAGAATAATTTGGGGATAATTGACTTCTAAAATATCGAATCTTTTAATCTATTTATGGGCATTCAAATTGTGCCCAATATAATTCTATACAAGCAAGGAACACGCTTATGTTTATCTCCTGTGGCCATGTGTGATATCCTCCAGGGCACAGGTCCTGATACACTCGTGTCAATGGAAAAATGTAAAAAACATAACATTGAGTGACAAAAACAAAGCACAGAAGAAAATGGATAGTAAGATACCATTTAGGTCTAACTTAAAGTCTTTCAATAAAGCTTTATAATTTTATCCATAATGTTTGCAAATCTTTTATTGGATTTTCTGTAATAGTTAGGTTTGGCTACATGTAGCAGAGACTCAAAATAACAGTGACTTAAGAGAGAAATTTATTTTACGCTGAACTGAAGTTTTGAATGAGGCAACCTCTTCACTTATCTCCATAATCCAGAAGGGGAGAAAGAAACAATAACTGATAAAAGTTTCTATTGCAAGAATAATCTGTATTTTAATCAAAACTTTCTGAACAAGAATAGTAACATGACAGAATTGAAAGTGATCCTAGTAACTGAATTGGAATCTTTTTTTAAAAAAAAAAGTTTATTTATTTATTTGGCTGCACCAGGTCTTTAGTTGGGGCCCGCAGGATCTTCTAGTTGCAGCATGTAAACTCTTAGTTGCGGCATGTGGGATCTAGTTCCCTGACCAGGGATCGAACCTGGGCCCCCTGCACTGGGAGCGTGAAGTCTTAGCCACTGGATGACCAGGGAAGTCCCTGACTTGGAACCTTAATCTTTTTATAATAAAACTAAGGAAGACAAAGGTAAGCCAGAAAGGCTTTCTTTAAAACAAATTATAGCTCATTACCTATAAAAAGGTGCACTCATTGAATCTTTTAAAAATTTAATTTAATTTTTGTTTTATTTTATGTTTAGATTTAAAAAAATTTTATTTTCATTAATATTACGTCAATAATTTGAATAACAACAGTTTTAACATTTATTGTTAATTTATATTTTTATTTACTATGTTTATAAAAGTTTTGTATTTGAAAATATATATATATTTTTTGTATTTGAAAATATTTTTGTATTTAAAAATATAATTTTGTACATATCATTTCAAATTTGAAAAGATCATTTTTGTATTTGAAGATATAAATGCATATCACTAAAAACACCATACTTTCCTGTCCATGTGCTGATCAATTCTGGACTAAATCATTCTTTCCTGTTTTTGACTAACCAGCACTGGGACCGGGCAAATCTAGCTTAGATAATTCCTCTAGGAAATACTTGCTCCTGGTTGTAAACCACTGAAAATATCTTACTTATCAAGAACTTGTTTCAAGACCTTAGTTTCACTGTGTTTATCTACCCAAAACTATTATGTCATAAACTTTACCCAATCCCAACCAGTTCCCTGCCCTCCAAGACTCATCTTAAAATCATCTAGCTCAGGCCCTAAAACCCGACACGTATCCTGTCTTGATTTTATTCTTTTGAGCCATCACTCAGACTCTGTCCAGTTTGTGTCCTTCCTTACCACACTAATTCCAATAAACTTAGTTTTCATTGATCAATGGGTTTTTCTGGCATTCTTTTTGGGAAATGAAAACTTAGTTTACAAAATACTGTTACCAATACCACTATTGGTATTGGTCATATTTGAACTGTTTGTAATTTTTTTCCTTGTGAGTTTATCAGGTAAAGGTTGTTGTTTGTTTCCTGAGGGAGCTTCATTTGTCCTGCCTAATGGACAAATGAAAGTTGCACAACCCTGGGCTGGGTTGTGAAAATGTCTCTAGAGAATGGGATCTGGTTTTAATTGAGTTTCAACAGCTCAGGACATATTTTCCTTTCTTTTTATTGAAGTCTAATGTATAATGGAGATAATGAAGTATAAACGTAATATCCATATAGAAAAGGGCAATATCATAAGTGTACAGCTTAATACATTTTCACAAATAGAACACCTTTCTGAAACTCACACCGAGATTGAGAACCAACATTACAGGCAGCTCAGAAGCCTGCCTGTCAGTCAATATCACTTCCATCCTGCACAAGATAATCCCCATTTTATCACTGTCACTTGGGTCTGTTTGTATTTAAACTTTATGTAGCTTTCTGAACAGATTCTTTCATTCAACACTGTGTTTGTAAGGTTCACGCGTATTTCTGTGTGGTGGTGTTGATCATTCTCATTGCTGTACAGCACTACAATGTGGGAAGACACTGCGATTGATTTACCTTGACTAATTTTGATATTATCTTAGCCTTTTGTTCTTGTTTAAGCAGATTTTGAACATTCAGATCCCACACATGTGAATGTAGCAGGCTTGGGATTTTTATTTTCCTGGGTGACTTTGTTTTACTTCCAAGTTTCTGAGCAGCCAATAAGTTAATTCATAGCTTCTACTACTATGGGCAGAATTTCCCATTTCTTTATGGATGGGACAGACTGAAACTCTAGACTTTATGTAAGGGGTTCAGTTCTACTCCCTTGCTTCACACAGGCCTGAAGTTGGATCTCCTGTTTTGTGGGGACATATCTGTTAGTTAATAACTACTCTCTCTCCATTGTGAATTGTTATTTTTATCACTCTTAAATGTCTTCTTTATTATGTTTAATTCCTTTTTGATTTGAACTCTACCTTAAATTGATATTTCCCTATCAGCTTTTTTTTTTTTTTGCTTGTGGTTACAATTTAAATTGTCTGTTCTTTTTTTTTTTTTTTTTTACTTTTCTGTTTTATTTTACTTTAGGTTTGTCTCTCAAGCAGCATATAGTTGGTTTTTACCTTTTAATTAGTATTTGCCTCATTATGGGACTCTAAACCTTTGTGTATGCAGTGATAATTGCTATAGGCAGTCTTCTGCTAAACTTTGTTAAGCTTTGCATCTCTTGTGCATGTTTGCTCTTTCTTTTCTTTTTAATTTTTATTTTATATTGGAGCATAGTTGATTAACAATGTTGTGTTAGTTTCAGGTGTACAGGAAAGTGATTCAGTTATACATATACATGTATCTATTCTTTTTCAAATTCTTTTCCCATTTAGGTTATTACAGAATATTGAGCAGAGTTCCCTGTGCTATACAGTAGATCCTTGTTGGTTGTCTATTTTGAATATAGAAGTGTGTACATGTCAATCCCAAACTCCCAATCTATCCCTCCCCCCAACCCTTTCCCCCTGGTAACCATAAGTTCGTTCTCTAAGTCTGTGAGTCTGTTTCTGTTTTGTAAATAAGTTCATTTATATCATTTTTTAAAAAAAATTCTTCATATAAGCGATATCATATGATATTTGCCTTTCTTTGTCTGACTTACTTCACTTAGTATGATAATCCCCAGGTCCACCTATGTTGCTGCAAATGGCATTATTTCATTCTTTTTTTATGGCTGAGTAATATTCCATTGTATATATGTACCACATCTTCTTTATCTATTCATCTGTCGATGGACATTTAGGTTGCTTCCATGTCTTGGCTATTGTAAACAGTGCTGCAATGAACATTGGGGTACATGTATCCTTTCAAACCATGTTCTTCTCTGGGTATATGCCCAGTAGTGGAATTGCTGGGTCATATGGTACTTCTATTTTTAGTTTTGTAAGGAACCTTCATACTGTTCTCCATAGTGGCTGTATCAATTGACATTCCCACCAACAGTGCAAGAGGGTTCCCTTTTCTCCACACCCTCTCTAGCATTTATTGTTGGTAGATTTTTTTTGATGATGGCCATTCTGACTGGTGTGAAGTGATATCTCATTGTAGTTTTGACTTCCATTTCTCTAATAATTAGTGATTTTGAGCATCTTTTCATGTGCTTTTTGGCCATCTGTATGTCTTCTT
This sequence comes from Balaenoptera musculus, assembly GCF_009873245.2. Classification (NCBI taxonomy): domain Eukaryota; kingdom Metazoa; phylum Chordata; class Mammalia; order Artiodactyla; family Balaenopteridae; genus Balaenoptera; species Balaenoptera musculus. The sequence goes on along the minus strand of NC_045794.1, from coordinate 51,128,270 downwards.
TGGAGAAATGTCTATTTAGGTTTTCCGCCCATTTTTTGATTGGGTTGTTTGTTTTTTTGATATTGAGCTGCATGAGCTGTTTGTATATTTTGGAGATTAATCCCCTGTCAGTTGCTTTGTTTGCAAATATTTTCTCCCATTCTGAGGGTTGTCTTTTCGTTTTGTCTATGGTTTCCTTTGCTGTGCAAAAGCTTTTGAGCTTAATTGTTTATTTTTGTTTTTATTTCCATTACTCTAAGAGATGGCTCAAAAAAGATATTGCTGCAACTTATGTCAAAGAGTGTTCTGCCTATGTTTTCCTCTAAGCGTTTTATAGTATCTGGTCTTACATTTAAGTCTTTAATCCATTTTGAGTTTATTTTTTTTTATGGTGTTAAAGAATGTTCTAATTTCATTTTTTTACATGTAGCTGTCCAGATTTCCCAGCACCATTTACTGAAGAGACCATTTATTCCTCCACTGTATATTCTTGCCTCCTTTGTCATAGATTAATTGACCATAGGTGTGTGGGTTTATTTCTGGGCTTTCTATCCTGTACCATTGATCTATATTTCTGTTTTTGCACCAGTACCGTACTGTTTTGATGACTGTAGCTTTGTAGTATAGTCTGAAGCCAGAGAGCATGATTCCTCCAACTCTGTTTTTCCTTCTCAAGATTGCTTTGGCTATTCGGGGTCTTCTGTGTCTCCATACAAATTTTAAGATTTTTTGTTCTAGCTCTGTGAGAAATGCCATTGGTAATTTGATAGGGGTTGTATTGAATCTGTAGATTGCCTTGGGTAGTGTAGTCATTTTGACAATATTGATTCTTTTAATCCAAGAACAAGGTATATCTTTCATCTGTTTGTGTGGTCTTCAATTTCTTTCATCAGCGTCTTATAGTTTTTGGAGTACAGGTCTTTTGTCTCCTTAGGTAGGTTTATTCCTAAGTATTTTATTCTTTTTGATGCAATTGCTCTTTCTTTTGTTTTTGATCTTTTGCTGTATGAATTTTCTTTAATTTGCTTTTAGCTTCTCCAGTGATTTGAAAAGAACTCTGTAACTGTTTTAATTAATTTTATAATTGTTTTGGTAAGTTTCATTTTTAGCAAAAAGAGCTTTTAGTCTATATTTCTCCAGTTATTAAAGTAAAAAATACAGTGGTACATTTGATCCCTCCCCCCACCCCCACAAGTCATTGTGAGGATAACCTGGGTTTAGAGCAAAATGTCATTAAGTGACTGATTAGACATTCTACATTCTATTTTTCAGTACATGGTGGTGGTAGAATATATTACTGTTTAGCAATATTTGCAGTCCCTCCTCAGAGGGGGATTATACACTCTTTGCCTGTTAACTGATTTCAGGTGTGACCATATGACTTGCTTTGGCTAATACAATTTCGAGCAGAAGCATCCTGTGGCACTCTCAGGCAGAAACTGAAGAGTCAGCATGTGCTCTGCCATCCTCTTTTCCTTCTGTCACTGTGACTGGCATGTTCTGGATAGTTTCTGTTCCCTCAGCCTGTGTGCTGCTGGACTGAGGGTGATTATTATGCACAAAGTCCCACTGTTGATCTGCTGTGGACATATCCTGTGAGTGAGAAAAACTAACCTCAGGTTTTATAGGCCACTTAGAGTATAGGATTATTTGTTACCTCAGCATTACTTAGCTTCCCCTGACTGATACAAGGATGTTTGGAGAAGTGTCTGACAAGAGCTTTGGAATGAGTTTGCCCTCAGAAAATTAGTTTAGTAAAATCTATCCACAATGTGGTAATTGTCTACTTTGGTAGTCAAGCAAGAGATTGTAAATGTGTTCTGGAATGTCCAAGAACTGTCCTGGGGCAAAGCAGTTCTGCTTCACAGGACAGAAATTAGTGCTCTCCTCAAGAGATACAGTTAGAGAGGCCTTGAGAGCCAAATATTCAATAATGAAGGGTTTTGTCCTTGTCCTGAAGGCAGCAAGAATCTGGTAGATGGTCTTAAACACTCATTTCTCCATTCCACAAACAAGTACTGAACAATGATATGCTCATCATTAGTTTTAGTAATGGCACCAGCTGTGAGCAAAATAGTGTTCCTTCCTTGAGGCAAGATGACAAGCCATGTCCCTGACCCTGTGGTGATACCAGCATAGCCAACTCAAAAGTCTCTGACAGGACTTCTCTTGCTTGTTGCCTTAAAAGTTACTATGAGAAATTTTGGATCAACAGTTGGTGGCGTAATTCATTCCACAGGAAAGTATGGAGCTACGTGCAAGATGTGTAACACAGTCAACTTAGAAAAACAAGATCTGAATGATTCGGGTCAATGTTTCAGTTTAGACAAGAAATATTGTAGGCTTGAAAGCTATCTTGTGATTAAAATAAATGTTGGGGTTTTGATGAGAGGAATTTAAATAATCTTTGTAATTGATTTTGTGTTCCTTGTCCTGACATTGTAGCTGCTTAAGTAAAAAGAAAAATTCTAGTTATTACAAATGGAGTTGTCCAAAGAAAATCCCCTAAAAATTCTGCAATAAAACAATGCTGTCAAGATGACCTATTCAGTTAAAAACTGTATTACACATAAAATTATATGTTTCTGTATCTATGAACTGGGAATGTTTGATTGAGGGGAGAAATAATGTCACAAGGTTAATTCTAGATTTGTCATTAAAGACATCTGTGTTCAGAAATGAAGTCACTATTTTATAAGTAAACCATGTTTCTCAGGTTACTCCAATCTTGGGGGCAAAATAGAATAATAATGACAATTAAAAAGAAGAACTATTTCTCTGGCTCTGCCACTATTCACTCTGCATGGACACTTATCTCTTTGATATTTCTGCCAGAAGTGTCTTACATGTGATAAGTCGTCTGTTATTTGCCTCCTCTTTCACTTTGGTTTGCTGGTGATGTCTTCTATGTGCAGTACTTAGGTAAGACCCAGTGCAGGTGCCATCACTACTGGTTCTGCGAGATGTGTACACTGATACTGCCCTGCCATATTGACACAGGTGGTACTGATATCTGTGCCAAGGTTCTCTTGACACTGCCAATACTGCTGGCATAGTATCCACTGACTATACAAAATATTGTCACCAATGCCACTTATATATAGCTCCTTTATCCTCTACTCATTTTTCTTCCCAAATAGATCTCTTTAGTCTATTTCCATCATGCCTCAAAATATGCTCAGTCTTGCTTATGTTCTAGAATAAAGGCAGTTTAGAATCAAGCTTGGATCTCAAAAACTTTTACAACAACTGTATTGTTATCATTTGCAAAGGTCAGATATGGATGGGGACCCCTATCACTGAGTATATCTGAGCTAACATAATCTAGTCTGAACTGCCTCATGGAGGTGAGGATGAAAATATTTCCAGCAGCCTCCTCAAATAACCCATTATCTGTAAATGTTCTTGTCATTCAAATACACAGAGTTGTACAGTATTGCTCTCTGGTCTAACACCAATTCTATTCTGTGCATACGAACAAGCTTAATTTAGGCAACATTTACCTCTAGAGGTAATTTGTTCCCTTTGGGATGTATATAAAAATCTTTCAGGGACTTTCCTTGTGGTCCAGTGGGTAAGACTACGCGCTCCCAATGCAGGGGGCCCGGGTTTGATCCCTGGTCAGGGAATGAGATCCCACATGCATGCCGCAACTAAAAGTCCACAAGCTGTAACCAAAAATAATAAATAAATAAATAGATAAATATTAATAAAAAATCTTTCAAATGCTGAACTCTATCTCTCCCTCCATTTCTCCTGCCTTTTCTTTCTTCCATTTCTTTTTTCCTTCCTCCCTCCCTCCCTTTCTTTCTTGCTCCCTTCCTTCCTTCCTTCCTTCCTTCTTTCCTTCTTTCCTTCCTTCCTTCCTTCTTTCCTTCCTTCTCCTTTATAAGACAATTCTCTATGAGTCTCTTATGTTTCTGCATGTCTTGTGAGCAAAGGCATTGACCATCTCTGGTCTGGACTATCTTTTCAAGGATGTTTGTATAGCAAACAGTATTGGAAAATGGAGATAGTGTCTTTCCCTGGAGCAAGAAAGCAGGGTTGTTTACTGTGCAGTATCATAAAGGTAATGATTTAATTTGGGGCAAAGAATTCAGGCAGGCTTACTGCCCATTACAGAAGATTCAAGTTCCCTAAGCTGAAGGTTTCTGTGCTTGATGAAGACACACTGCCTGTGCAACATCCACTTGGACCCTGTGCAGTGTCCCTGTGAGACAGTGGGGACAAGGGGAACTGGCACAAATGTGATCCGCAGGCTACTTGCTGTGCCTTTGTCTCTGACTCAGGAGTCTTATGCCTTCTGCCAGCACTCACGAAACTGTGCCAGGCTAAGTTATTAGCTTCCAAGTAAGGTAAAATCTCAAACTCATCACACTTCTTGACTCTTAAAGAGAGAGATGTAAGCTTCCCAACATTAAGATTTCTTTAAAATAAAACGAAAGGCAAAGAAGTAAAGCTGTCACTATTTGCAGATGACATGATACTATACATAGAGAATCCTAAAGATGCTACCAGAAAACTCCTAGAGCTAATCAATGAATTTGGTAAAGTAGCAGGATACAAAATTAATGCACAGAAATCGCTTGCATTTCTATACACTAATGACGAAAAATCTGAAAGTGAAATTAAGAAAACACTCCCGTTTACCATTGCAACAAAAAGAATAAGATATCTAGGAATAAACCTACCTAAGGAGACAAAAGACCTGTATGCAGAAAATTATAAGACACTGATGAAAGAAATTAAAGACGATACAAATAGATGGAGAGATATACCATGTTCCTGGATTGGAAGAATCAACATTGTGAAAATGACTCTACTACCCAAAGCAATCTACAGATTCAATGCAATCCCTATCAAACTACCACTGGCATTTTTCACAGAACTAGAACAAAAAATTTCACAATTTGTATGGAAACACAAAAGACCCCGAATAGCCAAAGCAATCTTGAGAACGAAAAATGGAGCTGGGGGAATCAGACTCCCTGACTTCAGACTATACTACAAAGCTTCAGTAATCAAGACAGTTTGGTACTGGCACAAAAACAGAAATATAGATCAATGGAACAGGATAGAAAGCCCAGAGATAAACACACACACATATGGTCACCTTATCTTTGATAAAGGAGGCAAGCATATACAGTGGAGAAAAGACAGCCTCTTCAATAAGTGGTGCTGGGAAAATTGGACAGCTACATGTAAAAGTATGAAATTAGAACACTCCCTGACACCATGCACAAAAATAAACTCCAAATGGATTAAAGACCTAAGTGTAAGGCCAGACACTATCAAACTCTTAGAGGAAAACATAGGCAGAACACTCTATGACATACATCACAGCAAGATTCTTTTTGACCCAGCTTCCAGAGAAATGGAAATAAGAACACAAATAAACAAATGGGACCTAATGAAACTTAAAAGCTTTTGCACAGCAAAGGAAACCATAAACAAGACCAAAAGACAACCATCAGAATGGGAGAAAATATTTGCAAATGAAGCAACTGACAAAGGATTAATCTCCAAGATTTACAAGCAGCTCATGCAGCTCAATAACAAAAAAACGAACAACCCAATCCAAAAATGGGCAGAAGACCTAAATAGACATTTCTCCAAAGAAGATATACAGATGGCCTACAGACACATGAAAGAATGCTCAACATCATTAATCATTAGAGAAATGCAAATCAAAACTACAATGAGATATCATCTCACACCGGTCAGAATGGCCATCATCAAAAAATCTAGAAACAATAAATGCTGGAGAGGGTGTGGAGGAAAGGGAACACTCTTGCACTGTTGGTGGGAATGTAAATTGATACAGCCACTATGGAGAACAGTATGGAGGTTCCTTAAAAAACTACAAATAGAACTACCATACGACCCAGCAATCCCACTACTGGGTATATACCCTGAGAAAACCATAGGTCAAAAAGTGTCATGTACCACAATGTTCATTGCAGCTCTATTTACAATAGCCAGGACATGGAAGCAACCTAAATGTCCATCGACAGATGAATGGATAAAGAAGATGTGGCACATATATACAATGGAATATTACTCAGCCATAAAAAGAAATGAAATGGAGGTATTTGTAATGAGGTGGATGGAGTTAGAGTCTGTCATACAGAGTGAAGTAAGTCAGAAAGAGAAAAACAAATACAGTATGCTAACACATATATACGGAATCTAAGGAAAAAAAAAAAAAAAAAAAAAAAAAGGCCATGAAGAACCTAGTGGCAAGACGGGAATAAAGACACAGACCTACTAGAGAATGGACTTGAGGATATGGGGAGGGGGTGGGGTGAGATGGGACAGGGTAAGAGAGTGTCATGGACATATATACACTACCAAATGTAAAATAGATAGCTAGTGGGAAGCAGCCGCATAGCACAGGGAGATCAGCTCGGTGCTTTGTGACCACCTAGAGGGGTGGGATGGGGAGGGTGGGAGGGAGGGAGATGCAAGAGGGAAGAGAAATGGGAACCTATTGTATATGTATAACTGATTCACTTTGTTATAAAGCAGAAGCTAACACACTATTGTAAGGCAATTATACTTCAATAAAGATGTTTAAAGAAAAAAAAAAAAAAAAAAAAAAAAAAAAAAAAAAAAAAACGAAAGGCAGAGGAAAGAATCTCTGAACTAGAGATATATCAACAGAATCCTCAAAACCCCAAAAGCAAAGAAAACAAAGACCAACTAAAAAAAAAAAAAAACAAAAACCAGAACAGAATATCCAAGGACCGTGGGACAACCACAAAATGTGTAACATATGTGTAATAGGAATACAAGAAGGAGAAGAAAGAAAGGAGAAGAAATATTTGAAACAATAATGACTGAGAATTCCTGCAAAGTAACCAGACACTAAAACACAGATCCAGGAAGCTCAGAGAACATGTTTCTAAAACCTTAGAAATATGTAGGCTATTTAGTTTGGCTGATTTCTGATAGAAAAAACTATGATAAAATATTCACAGATCTCTTTTCTTAGAGAGTTCCAGTTTGCAGCATATTAATTCTTAAACATATTAGGCAGTGGAAATCCTGATTTTCTCATTAATTTCAGACTTTATCTCTGTAAAACAAATGTATGACTCCTAAAGTTACTCACAGTTTTCAAATGTCTGAAGTCAGCTATCATAGCCTATCTTGTCTCCTTCAGTCTTCTATTTGAACTAAAATTTCTCCATCCTTTGATGAAATTTCTTCAATTGGTTTTGAGTCCAATCATCATCCTATACTTTCCTTTGAAAAAGTTCTACTATATATGCATTCTACTATAATATGCATCCAGTATTTCTATATACTGGCAAGTTTCAATAGTTCAATTGTAAACTGAAAAGAAAAACCCTATACAATTTAAAATAGTTCCATAAAAAATAATTTAGGATAATTCTAACTAAAAGCATGTACAGAATCTATACACTAAAGCTAAAAAAAACCTCAATAACCTAATAAAAAAGAAAGACCCAAATGAGTGAAGAGAGATACCATGTTCATGGATTAGAAGACTTGATATAATTAAGATACCAATTTTTCTCAAACTGATATAAGATTTAAATGAATTCAAATAAAAATCCAATAAGGATATTTTGTAGATACAGATAAGCTGATTCTAAAGTTACATGTAAAGACACAGGAATTGCAATAGAACAATTCTGAAAAAAAAAAAGAATGAAGTAGGATAACCATAGTACTTGATTTTGACTTATGATAAATCCACAGTAATCAAGATAGTGTGGTACTGGTGAAACAATGGACTCATCAATCAATGGAACAGAATAGTCAAATATATAGTCAATTGATTTTTGACAAAGGTGCAAAGGCAATTCAATGAAGAAAGGGAACTTTTTTCAACAAATGGTGTTGGAATAATTGGACATCCATATTCAAAAAATCCTAATTTTACACCTTACACAAAAGTTAACTCAAAATAGATCATTGATATAAACATGAAATTATCAAGATTTTAGAAGTGTACATAGAAGAAAACCTGCATGACCTTGGGTTTGGGAAACAGTTTTTGGATACAACACCAAAGCATGATTTCTCAAAAATGGATAAATTGAACTTCATCAAAGTTAAAAACATTTGCTCTGCAAAAGACACCATTAAGAGGATGATAAAGAGCAGACTGGAAGAAAACATCTGCAGATCATGTATCTGACAAAACAATGTACCCAGAATATATAAAGAACTCTCAAAACTTGACTGCAAGAAAACAAACACCCAGTGAAAAAATAAGCAAAAGACTTGAATAAATACTTCACCAAATAAGACATACAGATAGCAGATAAGTAAAAAGATGCTCAGCATCATTAGCCACTAGGGAAGTGTATGTTAAAAGCACTACACACTGATTAGAATGACTAAAAGAAACAAAAAACCAAACAAAAAACTAAAACAAAAAATAAAAAGAAGAACGAAAGACCCCTTAACACTACCAAGTGCTACTAAGAATGTGCTGACTGAGACTCTCATACAGTGCTACTGGGAAATGCAAAACGTCCCAGTCATTCTGGAAAATAATTTGGCAGTTCCTTATAAATGTAGACATACATTTACTATGACCCAGCAACCCCTTCCCCGTGTTTTTCCCTAGAGAAATAGAAAACTTATGTTCATGCAAAAAACTGTACAAAAAGGTTTATAGCAGTTTTATTCATAATCGCCAAGAACTGAACACAATCCAAGTGCCTTTCAATGGGTGAATGCATAAATTGTGGTACCTCCATGTCATAGAATACTACTTAGGAATAAAAATAATGAACTATTGATGTACACAACGTGAATGAATCTCAAAGGAATTATACTAAGTGAAAGAAGTCTCAGAACGTTACATACTATATGATTGAATTTAAATGACATTCTGGACAGGGCAAAACTATGGAGACAGAGAAGAGATCAGTGGCTGTGAGCATCTGTGGGTCTGGGAAGGATGTGCCTGCAAAGGGGTAGCAGGAGGGAATTTTTTAGGGTAATGAAATTATTTAGTATCTTGATTGTAGAGATGCTTACATGAGTCTACACTGGTCTCAAAACTCAAAGAACTTTACATCAAAAATACTCTCTCCCACAGTATGGAGGTTCCTTAAAAAACTAAAAATAGAACTACCATACGACCCAGCAATCCCACTACTGGGCATATACCCTGAGAAAACTATAATTCAAAAAGAGTCATGCACCACAATGTTCATTGCAGCTCTATTTACAATAGCCAGGACATGGAAGCAACCTAAGTGTCCATCGACAGATGAATGGATAAAGAAGATGTGGCACATATATACAATGGAATATTACTCAGCCATAAAAAGAAACGAAACATATTTGTAGTGAGGTAGATGGACCTAGAGTCTGTCATGAAGAGTGAAGTAAGTCAGAAAGAGAAAAACAAATACTGTATGCTAACACATATATATGGAATCTTTAAAAAAAAAATGGTCATGAAGAATCTAGGGGCAAGACAGGAATAAAGATGCAGACCTACTATAGAATGGACTTGAGGACATGGGGAGGGGGAAGGGTAAGCTGGGACAAAGTGAGAGAGTGGTAGTGTATATATGGACATATATACACTACCAAATGTAAAATAGATAGCTAGTGGGAAGCAGTCGCATAGCACAGGGAGATCAGCTCCGTGCTTTGTGACCAGCTAGAAGGGTGGGATAGGGAGGGTGGGAGGGAGGGAGACGCAAGAGGGAAGAGATATGGGGATATATGTATATGTATAACTGATTCACTTCGTTATAGAGCAGAAACTAACACACCATTGTAAAGCAATTATACTCCAATAAAAATGTTAAAAAATAATAATAAAAAAAAATGAATTCCACAGAGTTTACAGAGTGTTGATAGCTACTTCTAATGGAATAATATATAGCCATTAAAAGAATGAGAGCTGCATGCTTTGCTGTGGAAAGAACTCCACAATGTATTGTTAAGAAGAAAAAAAGAAATGAAGGTTCAAAAAAAAAAAAAAACCTCTCTCCCAAATCTACACACACACGTGCACATAATATATATGTATGCCTATAGACATATATGTACACACATATTTTTGATTATGCTGGTGGATTATGCTTGGGTGTATGCATTCATCAAAATTCATCGATACTTAAAATGGGTACATTTAATTTTATGTAAATTGTAGCTGAATAAATTTGATTTAAAAAATGTGGCAACCAGACAGCAACAGAAAAGAACTGAACCTAAGGCTTTGGGTAATAACTAATTAGCATTAGGTAGAACTGGACTCTTCTCTACCTTGTTATATGCTCTATTGACATACATGAATTTTATTAATAAAGTATGCAATGATATTTATTGGGCAATCACAATGTTCAGAGTACTATGCTATGTGATATAAGAGATAGAGATGGTTTCTGCCTTTTGAAATATTCTCCAGTAATCATAAAAGAAATAGTACGAATATGTCATATGGAAATAGAACAAACATAAATTCCTGTACTTTTCTGCCTCACCTATGAAGTTATAAACTCTCTGAATGTCAGCAGCAACTATTGGGATATATAAACTACTTTTTAAGAGATTGATTGTACTAGTTCAAGTAAACAAAAATAATTGCCCTTAGGTAGTTTGAAATTAAAGCAAGTCATGGAAAATGTTAGCTTGTAAGATTAACTGGTTTGAAAGAGGTTTTAAACTATGAATCTCTTTCAGGGAAAAACAATCTGAGATTCTGTTAATATGGACGCTTTTAACTATATTCAACAAACATTATTTAGATTATTTGGGTTTTGGGTCCATGTAATAGCTGACATTACCTCTTATACCCAAAACACATATTAAGTATGTTTCACTAAATATATGTCTTGTGCAATCACTTGTGCACTGGGAAATAGATGCTGTGAACTGGAGCAAAGGGAATCTGCTGTGACTGTAAGAGGAAGAGTGACTAGTGTCAGAATTCACCACAGGAAAAAAAGGATGGGTAAAACTGCAGGATTTATGCTGCTTATGTTGCCTTCTTAGGAAGAAATTTTGATAACCATCTTTTGCATTAGTATATATATGAATCTTAAGATGTTGAACTTTTTTTTTTTTACAAATTCTATTTTGTTTCTCGAGAAGTCGATTTGTAAACTTGTAAACTTCTTTTTTAAGTAACAAAATTGGTGATTTTTCTAGGAAGAAATGAAATATACTTTGCAGAAATTTTAAAACATTGAGATATAATTGACATATAATATTGTGTTACTTTCAGGTGTACAATATAATGATTCGATATATGTGTATATTGTGAAATGATCACCAAAATAAGTTTAGTTAACATCCAACACCACACAGTTACACATTTCTTTTTCTTATGATGAGAACTTTTAAGATATACTCTCTTAGCAACTTTCAAATATGCAATTTGGTATTGTTAACTATAGTCACCTTGCTGTACATTAATTACATATTCAGAATTTATTTATCTTATAACTGGAAGTTTGTACCTTTTGATCACCTTCACCCATTTTGTCCACCTTTCACCCTCCACTTTTGGTAACCATCAATCTGTTCTCTGAGTTTTTGATTCTACTGTATTTGCCTTTCTCTGTCTGACTTATTTTACTTAGCATAATGCTCTCAAGGTCCATCCATGTTGTTGCAAATGGCAGGTTTTCCTTCTTTTTCAGGGCTAAATAATATTCCAATGTGATGTATATATACATATATCACATTTGCTTCATTCATTTATCTGTTGATGGACATTTAGGTTGTTTCTGTATCTTGGCTATTGTACTGTAAATAATCCTGAAATGCACATGGGGGTGCAGATATCTTTTGAGACAGTGATTTTGTTTCCTTTGTATCAATACCCAGGATTGGAACTGCTGGATCATATGGTGGTTCTATTTTTAATTTTTTGAGGAAACTCCATACTATTTTCCATAGTAGCTGCACCAATTTACCAACAGTGCACAAGGGTTCTCTTTTTTCCACATCCATGCCAGCATTTGTTATCTCTTGTCTTTTTGATAATAGTAGAAATTTTAATAAAAATCACAATCTTCCTATGAGGAAATATTTTTACTAAATTGATCTATGGTTTACGTGCCTTTTTACTTTATATAAATATAAATTACTTAAGTTACAGAATTATCAGCTGGATATTAACCTAACAAAATACTTGACTTCACAATAGAAAAAACTGAGACCAGAGTTTCTTAAATGATTTGTTCAAAGTCACACAGGCAGTTTGTACAAGAATTGGTGCAAAACCTCAGAAGTCTAGCTGTCCAATCCACTTCTCCCCTGCCCCCCAGTGTAGTACATTGACTCTACACAATACATACACACACAGACACAAAAATTCACATGTAATCTCATGTCACACATAGTCACACACTATCAAACACATATAATGCCTTATTCTGAGTATTGACTTCATAATTATAATTTGCATGTGACCAGACTAGTTTTTTTTGATTAAAAATACTGGATAGGAGAATATATTTATTGCTATGCAATGATTATAAGGGATTTGAAGTTCATTCCCAGGAGGCATCTTAGTCATGACACCTCTGGTGGGTGATCCTTTCAACCTCCACATATGGTCATTTTCTATTGCTACTGTAACAATTATCCTTCAGGGATTTGAAGTGGACATGTGAATAAGGAGATTTCCACTCCCCACTCCCTACCCCGGGTCCACTATAAGAAGCAGGTACTCCAGCTGCAAAGCCTCAGTTTCAGATATGTCTGATTGTGGTCAACAGAATTATGGTCCCCAAGTAGATTCTGTAGTCCCAAATCCCTGGGACTATGAATATATTACCTTACATGGTAAAAGGGAACTTTGCAGATATAATAATCATTTGATATTAAAATAGGAAGATTCCTGGATTTTCTAGGTAGATCCAGTGTAATCACATGAGCCTTTAAACCAGAAGAAGGAGGCTGAAGAGTAAGTTAGAGAGATGCAGAGAAGTCAGACTGATTTGAAACACTAAGGATTTGGAACGCTGTTTCTGGCTTTAAAGGAGGGGGGAATGAACCAAGAACAGTGGGTATTTTCTAAAAGCTGTGAGTGACTCCCGGAAATGGGAACAATTGCTCCAGCAACCTGGAGACTGGATGTGGATTTTCACTCAAAAGTTTCCAGAAAAGAGTCCAGGCCAGCCAGCATCTTGATGAAACTTTGACCAAAGGACCCATCTGAGTCCTCCTGCAATTCTGACTACAACTGTGAGATAATAAATAAGTAATGTTTTAAGCCACTAAATTTGTAGTAAATTGTTACAGTAGCAATAGAAAATGACCATATGTGGAGGTTGGAAGGATCACCCACCAGAGGTGTCATGACTAAGATGCCTCCTGGGAATGAACTGGGCTTAAGAGAAGAGAAAGTTGGGGTACTTAGGGTTTTCCTTTGAAAATGTGTTGGGCTCAGAAGACTGAGACAATTTGGAGCATATGGCTTTGTGTATTTACTCAGATTGCTCACTAGTCAGTCCCTTGGACTCATGCTTAAGCCTTAGCTTTCAATAGAGAAGGAGTTAAAAAAAATAAAGAGCTATTTCACAAAAATTTATATAAGATCCTGAAGCTATCAGATGCTGCTTTTTTGTTTTGTTTTTTTTAAATAGCGTATGTAACAGAGTTTAACAAGGTTGAATTACTGTTGCTTTCCTCACAGGAAGGTTTCTACTGAAGCGTATTGACATCCACAATGTTCAGAGTGCCTTGGACAATGAAAAAGCCACTTCTGAGAAGACACAGTGGAGGAACATGTTTCTAGACTTCCTACTGAATCCAAGACAATCTCAGTAGCTTTAGAATGACAGTATTTTTATGTTGCTGACCTTTGCTTTAATTGTATAATTTTCTCAGATAAACTAGTTGCCTAAGATTACTGAACAAGATCTGTATTTCCAGACCTTAAAATATATGACCTAAATGAAGATTGGGGTCCATACCTTAGCTCATATAAAAAGGTGTTGAAATTAAGCGTTACTTAGATATTTTAAAACTTGAAGCACTTACATATTTTGGTCCAAAATGGATTCTTTTTATAAAATAATTAATTAATTAATTAATTAATTATTTTTTGGCTGTGTTGTGTCTTCGTTGCTGTCCGCAGGCTTTCTCTAGTTGCAGAGAGCGGGGGCTACTCTTCGTTGTAGTGCACAGGCTTCTCATTGCAGTGGCTTCTCTTGCTGCGGAGCATAGGCTCTAGGCATGCGGGTTTCAGTAGTTGTGGCTCGCGGGCTCTAGAGCGCAGGCTCAGTAGTTGTGGTGCACGGGCTTAGTTGCTCTGCGGTATGTGGGATCTTCCCGGACCAGGGATCGAACTCATGTCCCCTGCATTGGCAGGTGGATTCTTAACCACTGTGCCTCCAGGGAAGTCCCCAAAATGGATTCTTTTGATTCAAAATCTTGTATTCCCCAAGGGTAATACAACTTAGCTTAATGCTATTTGTATGTTGAACTTGGGGCTATAGAAATTTCTTTTCCCGGAAGTAAGAGACATTGAATAGATATTGAAAAGCCCTACAAAGTCCTGAGAAAAAGATCTCCACGATACATTATGACTTCTTTGGAAATCTGGAAATGATTCATGAAATCTTCTTGGCTAGGTTGTGAGTATATGTTTCTGAACTTTCCTAATCCTTATTTTACTCTTGTGGGTTGCTTTTGCCAGAAGTTGCAAAATAAAAATTGCTTATTTTAGAGCTATAACTGAATATGGACCAAGGAGCTTTCTAAAAATGTAGTTTCAAATAGAAGATTTGGGATTATAGGAGTGATTCCAGGGAGGAGGCAAACGGGGTAGAAATGGTTTAAGAAAAGTGGGGAGGGGAAGAAAGCATGGAGTAACTGGGAAGCAGGGAGCACCCTAAATGGATTGCAGAGTTTATGTTGGGAGAAATGAAAGCTAATACTGGGGTCTGTTAGCTTGTTATTTAGGATTCATTGCAGGAGACAGAAACCATCCTAGATAGTCAAAGCAGTAAGGAATTTAATACAGGGAATTAGGTGCTTACAAAATTTTTAGAATGGAGAAGGAACAGATTCCAGGCTGGGCCTCCAGAAATGTCTTCAGAACAATAAAGAACTGACCTACGGGGGAGCTACCATGCTTGAGGCCTCATAAAGGCTGTGCCAAAGTCAAGACTACTACCACTGCCTGTATTGCCACTGTGCTTTTACCTCTGAACACCCATGAAACTGAAGAATGGATACTCATAGCTGCTCATAGCTTCTACCTTTAGGGAATCAGCTCAATATGATGCTTTCCAATACCCAGGAATCTGAAATGTAGTCACTTCCAAGGTGATGTTTGCTAGCAGAGACTGCCAAGATGATGACCTCTGATTGATATCTGCTCTTCTTGCCTGCGGGCATAGCTTGAATGAAGAACCTTAGGCCTGAGGGAGTCAGAGTCATATTTTTAACTTTCTAGTTTTTCCAAATACAAGTGGATGAGACTTTGTGAGCCAATTCACAACTTCCACACACATTTGAGTAGGTCATGGAAGGCTGGGACCACAAAACTAAGGAATTAACTTACTCCTAGAAAGAAAAGTAGCTCACATATATTGAGTGCTTACAATATTCCAGGAATAGTTCAAACCACTTTTATGTATAGTATCTTGTTCATTTTTCTCAATAACCCTACGAGAATTTATCTCCAATTTACACATGAAGAAATTGAGGCACAGAGAGGCTAAATTACCTGAGAAAGATCACAGAGCCATTGTTTGAACTCATGAACTGTGTTCCTTAAAAAAATTTTTTTAAATTATTCTTTTATGGTGGTAACATTGATTTATAACATTATATGTTTCATGTGTGCAACATTATATTTCTAATTTTGTATACCCTACAATGTGCTCACCACCAAAAATTTATTTTCCATCTGTAACCGTACTGTTGATCCCCTTTACCCATTCTCCCAACCCCCGCTCCTTCCTCTCTGGTAACCATTACTCTGTTCTCTGTATCTACGTGTTTGTCTTTGTTTGGTTTGATTTGTTGATTTATTTTGTTTTGGTTTGTTTATTAGTTTTTTTATATTCCACATATGAGTGAAATCATACAGTATTTGTCTTTCTCCATCTGACTTATTTCACTTGGAATAATACCTTCAAGTTCCAATCATGTTGTTGCAAATGGCAAGATTTCATCTTTTTTTATGACTGACTAGTATTCCATTGTGTGTGTGTGTGTGTGTCTGTGTGTGTGTGTATACCACATATTTATTCATTCATCCATTGATGGGCACTCAGGTTGTTTCCATATCCTGGTTACTATAAATAATGCTGTGATGAACATGGGGGTGCAGGTATCTTTTCAGATTAATGTTCTTCATATTTTTTGGGTAAATACCCAGAAGTGGGATAGCTGGATCATATGGTAGATGGACTATGTTCTTAAATATCATAATTGCTTCTTGGGGGCAGAATCAAAGTAGGCTACCTGGAGGTGGTAATGCCTCAATTAAGTTTTAGCATGAATAGTAGTTTTCCAGGTGAGGAAGATAGGAAAGAGCTGTGGAGATATGATGGAGCATGACTCATTTGGTAAGTTGCTGGTGGTTTTGTTTGGTTGCTATCTAGGGCATGGGATGAAGCAGCAAAAGATGGCATTACAGGGACAATCATGGAATAGATTCTAATAGACCTCTGATTTCCTGCTAAGAGATTTGAATTTTAAACTGATCAGATTTTCATTTTCAAAAGATTAATCTATTTATATCATGGAATATGAGTTAGATGGGGGCAACGCAGTAGTTATTCAGGAATTGATATAGACCAGATGAGAAATGACGAGAGGGTGGAAGAGCAAGAGGACACAAGAAAAATGTAGGTAGTAGGACCACAGTTACATAGGGACCAATGGGAGGTAGAAGAAGGAATGTGGGATTATTCCCAGATTTCTGGCTCCAGTACCATCCATTTGGTCACTGAGAGGAAGGGAGGTAGGTTCCATTTTGAACATATTGAAATTGAAGTACCTGTGGAATATGAATGGAAATGGTGGGTAGACTCCAGATTCCAGCTACTGAAAGTGAAAAGTAGAATCAGAAACATTCCAACTATAAAAGCCTCTGCTGTGGATAGCCCCAGGAGGAAAATACATCTGTGGCTTAAGGGGAGGTTAGTGGGTTAACATTGTTAGGCATCCCTCATATATGTTTTCTCATTGTGGACAAAGAGAGATATTCATCATACCTTTGGAGAACTATGAAGACTAAACAGAGTCATTATTTTTTAACTGATAAGGGACTTGTGCCTAAAATTCTTGGGGAACGTTTCTCTACACTCTGTTTTGCTTGAATAAGAACTATCCTCTAGTAATGGACTTGAGGTAGTCATCCCAAGTCTGTTGCTCACAGGGTTTTCTAAATGAAGAAAAAGTTTCCCCACTGTCTTTGCCATAAAATAGGGTTAGAGTGGTATATAGCTGGTGCTTTGTTGACCACTGAAAAAACCAGAAGGAATTTTCATTTAGCTCTTGGTAACAGAGAACTGATTATAGTGATGTAAACACATACAGATTCCTTTTTTTATGTAAAAAAGTCCAGAAATAGATATTCTAGTGCTGGTGAGGCAGCTTCATGAAATCTTCAAGGAGTCTGCCTTCTTTGACCTTCTTTTTCCCCACCATAATAGCATGTGGTTTTCTTTTTTAAAATAGATATATGGTCCAGATGGCTGTTGGATCTCTAGCTATCATATCCACATTTCCTGGAAACAAGAAAGATGAAGGGTGGAGGGGCAAAAAGGGCCTATCCAACAACCTCTGTTTACATGTCATTGACTAAATTTGGTCACACAACCAAACTAGCCACAAAGAAGGCTGGGAAATTAATTGCACCCATTACTATTCTAAATAAAATCAGAAGAAACCGAGAATGGATATTAGGTAGCTAACTAGCAGCCTCTGCCCCAAAGGATCCCAAAGATCAGTAATCCTTACACTTACGCATTGATAAATCAGAGACAGAGAAAGACAAGAGATAAAAAGAATTTTGAACAAAAAATAAACAAGAAAATTTCCTTGCATTTGATAACTCTTTTTGCCTAAAAAATAGATTATTAACCCAAGGGTCTGTGAACCTATTCCATAAATGGGATTTATGGGATTTTTTGAAACTCTTGGAATTTGGGGGAAAGCTTTTCTTTTTTTTGGCCATGCCATGCAGCTTGCGGGATCTCTGTTCCCCAACCAGGGATTGAACCCGGGCCCTCGGCAGTGAGAGCATGGAGTCCTAACACAGGACCACCAGGGAATTCCCTTGGGGGGAAATTTTTGTGTTTATAGAAATGTGTATAATTTCTTCAGAAAATGGTCAAAATATCATCTCTCCTGAGAAAACCTTTCTTAACTCATTAGAATTGTCCTCTCTTCTGGGATTTTAGAATAGTGACAATGTCTAAGATAACAACTTGGGATATAAGGGTGCCACCATTAGAAGGCCAGATGGAGGAGGTATGGGGTTGGATATGGAGCACATGGAAATGAATTGAGGTATGGATACAGAACAAAATTTATCCTTGGGGGTGTAAGACTCTGGCTGCTAACAGAATGGGAACGAGTGTGGTTTATAAGGCTGAAAGCAGTCTGATAATTTTTTAACCTAGTTCCCATTTGGGCATTAAAAAAACCCCACTTTATTGAGGTATAATTCACATACAAAACAACTATACATATTTAATGTATACTGGGCATTCTTAATCCATTCTACCAAGACCCTATATTTGAAATAATGAAAATAATATTTCTTTTTTATGCATAAGCATGGTTCAATTCTATTATGTGAACTGTAATTATGTTCAAGATTCTCTTCTAAGCATCATAAAAGAGACAAAGTTAATGAAGCATAATATATTCTGAATCACAAACAGAGATGGCAAAAATAGGAAGACTCTGAATTCACCTCCTCCCATGGACACACCAAAACAATGACAATATACAGAACAACTCTCTCTGAGAAGGACCTGAAGACCTGCACAAGAGCAGGATATAAAGAAAAAATTAAGGATATAAAGAAAAAAACTACACCACGGTGGGTTAGGAGGGGAAAAGAAACGATCTAGTCAGGACCTGCACCCCTGGTAGATGACCCAAAAGAGGAAGGAGATATCACAAACTTGGAGGTCCTCCCTAAAGAGTGAGGGGTTCGAGCCCCACATTGGGCACACCAGCCCTGGTGACTGGCACTGGGAAGATGAGCTCCCTTAACTGGTTTTGAAAGCCAGCGGGACTTATGACTGGGAGAGCGGAGGGCTGTAGGAAACCAAGACTCCTCTCTTAAAGGGCTCACGCACACACTTAACTTGCTCTGAGTCCCAGCTCAGAGGCAGCAGATTGAAAAACTCCTGGCACTCCAGATGGCCTGCCAAGGCTACTCCAGCATGTCCCCCCAGCCCACACCCAGCTCCAGCTCCAATCCCCCTGCTGAGAGGGTGGCCCCCTGCATGCCCTGAGAGAGGTGCTGGCTTGTGTGCTGAGCTCTGGTTCTAGCCTGTCTGGTTCCAGCACCCCCTCTATGCCCCTCCAAGGCAGTGGCCCACAGAGTACCCCAGAAGAAGCCTTGGCCTGCACCAGACTCTGGCTCTAGCCCCTCAGCTCCAAACCCCCTGCCAAAGGGGTAGCCCCTGGCACACCACGGAAGAAGCCCTGGCCTGTGCTAGGCTCCAGCTGTAGCCCCTCTAGTTTCAGTCCTCCCGCCCTTCCCACCAAGCTACAGCCCCTGGCACACGCTGAACTCTGGATCAAGCCCACCCTGCCAAGGTGGCTGCATAAGCACGCCTCAGAAAAAGTCTCAGCCACACTTACTACAGCTTCAGTCATAGAGACAACACAGAAAGTCAGACAAAAGTCAGACACAGAAAGAAGACAGAGGAATATGCTCCAAACGAAAGAACAAGACAAAGCCTGAGGAAAAAACCCTAATAAAATGAAAATAATTAGTTTACCTGATAAAGGGTTCAAAGCAACAGTCATAAAAATGCTCATTGGAGGTAGGAGAAGAATAGAGAGACACATGAGAACTTCAACAAAGAATTAGAAAATATAAAAAAGAACTAATCAGAGTTGAAGAATACAATAAATAAAATAAAAATACACTAGAAGGAATCAACAGCAGATTAGGTGATACAGAGGAACGAATAAGTGACCTGGAAGACAAAATAGTGGAAATCACCCCATCAGAACAGCAAAAAGAAAAAAAGAATTAAAAAAAATGAGGATAGTTTAAGGGACCTCTGGGACAACATCAAGTGTGCTAGCATTTGCATTATAGGGGTCCCAGAAAAAGAAGAAAGAGAGAAAAGGGCAGGAAAAGTACTTGATGAAAAAGTAATGGCTGAAAACTTTCCTAACGTGGAAAAGGAAACAGATATCCAGGTCCAGGAAGCACAGGGAGTCACAAACAAGATGAACCCCAAGAAATACACACCACGACATATATACCATAAGTAAAATAGCAAAAGTTAAAGATAAAGAGAGAATTTTAAAGACATCAAGAGAAAAACAAAAAGTCACATACAAGGGAAAAAGGTTATCACAAGGCTATATAAACCCAAAAGCCTATCAGCAGATGTTTTAGCAAAAACTTTACAGGCCAGAAGAGAGTGGCATAACATATTTAAAGTGCTGAAAGGAAAAAAAACTTACAACCAGGGATACTCTACCCAGTCAGGTTATCATTCAGAATTGAAGGAGAGGTAAAAAGTTTCCCAGACAAGCAAAAACTAAAAGAGTTCATCACCGTGAAACTGGCATTACAAGAAATGTTAAAGGGTCTTCTTTCAGTGAAAAAGAAAAGGCCATAACAAGAAATAAGAAAATATATGAAGGGAAAAATCTCCAATCTCCCTGGTAAAGGCAAATACATAGTAAAGGCAGTGGATCAACAACTTAAAAAGCTAGTATGAAGGTTAAAAGACAAAAGTCATAAAATCAACAATAACTATAATGAGTAGCTAAGGGATACACAAAAAGATGTAAAGTATGATGTGAAAAACAAAATGTGGAGGGGGAATAAAAATGTAGAGCCTTTAGAATGTGTCTGAAGTTAAATGACTATTAGATTAAAACAAATCCAGTTGACTCTTGAACAACACAAGTTTAAATTGTGTGGGTCCACTTATATGCAGATTTTTTCCAGTAAATGTATTGGAAAATTTTTTTGGAGATTTGCGACAATTTGAAAAAAGTTGCAGATGAACCATGTGGCTTAGAAATATTGAAAAAATTAAGAAAAAGTTAGGTATGTCATGAATGTAGAAAATATATGTAGATACTAGTCTATTTTATCATTTGCTACTTTAAAATATACACAAATCTATTACAAAATGTGAAAGTTTACCAAAACGTACACACACACATACACACACACACACAGAGTGTACATGGCACTTCTCACAGTTGAGAGAAATGTAAACAAACGTAAAGATGCAGTATTAAACCATAACTACATAAAATTCACTGTAGTGTGTATTGTAATCCTGTAATAATTTTGTAGCCACCTCCTGTTGCTATTGTGGTAAGCACAAGCGTTGTGAGTGTCCACTTGAGACATCGTGTGATGCTAATCATCTCCATGTGAGCAGTTAGTCTCTTTAGTAAATTGTGTATTGCAGTAACAAGTGATGTCTTGTGGTTCTAGCATATATTTCATCATGTTTAGCCCAATACCGTAAACCTTGAGTAACACCATGGGATGCACATAATGTGCCACCAGTGATGCTGGAAGTGCTCCCAAGAAGCAGAGAAAAGTCATGACATTATAAGAAAAAGTTGAATTGCTAGATATGTACTGTAGATTGAGGTCTGCAGCTGTGGTTGCCTGCCATTTCCAGATAAATGAATCCAGTGTAAGGACCATTGTAAAAGAATAAAAGGAAATTTGTGAAGCCATTGATGCAGCTATGCCAGCAGGTGCAAAAACCTTGCACTTTTTGTGAAATACCTTTTTACCTCGAATTGAAAATGCAGCTTTTATGTGGGTACAGGATTGCTATAAGAAAGACATACCTATAGATTCTAATATGATTTGAGAAAAACCAAAGTCATTGTATGACAACTTAAAGCAAAAGTGAAGGATCTAAAGGTGGAGAAGTTAATGCCAGCAAAGGATGGTTTGAAAATTTTAGAAAGAGTCTTGACTAAAAAAAATTAAGATAACAAGAGAAGCAGCTTCTGCCAACCAAGTGCCCAGATGCCATTAAGAAAATCATTAAGGAGAAAGGATGTCTGCCTGAACAGGTTTTTTTGTGCATATGAAAGTGCCTTATTGTGGGGGAAAAAAAATGCCACAAAGGACATTCATCAGTAAGGAAGAGAAGCAAGCACCACGATTTAAGGCAGGAAGGGATAGGCTAACTCTACTATTCTGTGCGAATGCAGTCAAGTTTATAAACAGGACTGCTTCTATCTATAAAGCTGCTAACACCTAAGCCTTGTAGGAAAAAGACAGACACCAGCTGCCAGTCTTTCAGTTGTACAACAAGATGGGCTGGACAATGAGAACACTTTTTCTGAATTGGTTCCCTCTACGCTTTGTCTCTGAAGTCAGGAAGTACCTTGACAATAAGGGTCCGCCTTTTAAAGTTCTTCTGTTTTTGGACAATGCCCCTGGCTACCCAGAACCCCATGAGTTCAACACTGAAGGTGTCAATGTGGTCTACTTGCTCCCAAACACAACTTCTCTAATTCAGCCTCTAGATCAGGGGCTCCTAGAACATCATGAAAGTCTGGAAGGATTACATCATTGAAGGTGCCACCACTGTAATAGAAAAAGCTGTGAAAGCCATCAATCCTGAAACAATAAATTCCTGCTGGAGAAAACTGTGCCCAGGTGTTGTGCATGACTTCACAGGAGTTACAGCAGAGCCAATCAAGGAAATCATGAAAGAGATGGTGGATATGGCAAAAAAAGGAGGGAGGTGAAGGGTTTCAAGGCATGGATCTTGGAGAAATTCAAGAACTAATAGACACCACACCAGAGGAATGAACAGAGGATGACTTGATGAGTGCTTCCAAACCAGTGCCAGACAATGAGGAAGAAGACATAGAAGAAGCAGTGACAGAACAAACTGACATTAGACAATGTGGAAGAAGATTTCTGATTACTCAAGACTGCTTTTAACTTCTTTTATGACATGGACCCTTCTATGGTATGGGCACTGAAACTAAAGCAAATGGTGGAAGAAAGACTGGTATCATATAGAAACATTTTTAGAGAAATGAAAAAGCAAAAAAGTCAGACAGAAATTATGATGTATTTCCATAAAGTTATATCGAACGTACCTGCCTCCCTTTCCACCTTCTCCAACTCTTCTGCCTCTGCCACCCCTGAGGCAGCAAGACCAACCCCTTCTCTTCTTCCTCCTCCTCAGCTTACTCAATGTGAAGATGATGAGGATGAAGAACTTTATGATGATCCACTTCCACTGAATGGAAACTCCCAAAATTAGAGTATAACCCTTAAAAATTGTGAATCACTATACTGTACACCTGTAACTTATATAATAGTGTACATCAACTATACTTCAATAGAAGAGAATAATAATAAAAAACACAAAATCTTTGGGATGTGGCCAAAGCAGTTCTAAGAGAGAAGTTGATAGCGATACAATTCTACATCAAGAAAAAAAAAAGTCTCAAATAAACAACATAGCTTTATGTCTAAAGGAATTAGAAAAAGAAGAAATAAAGCCCAAAATTAGTAGAAGGAAGGAAATAATAAAGATCAGAGCAGAAATAAATGAAGTAGAGACCAAAAAACCAATAGAAAAGATCAATGAAACTAAGCGATGGTTCTTTGAAAAGATAAACAAAATTGATGAACCTTTAGCTAGACTCATTAAGAAAAAAAGGGAGAGGGCCCAAATAAATAAAATTAGAAATGAAAGAACAGAAGTAACAACTGCTATTATGGAAATATAAACAATCATAAGAGAATATTATGAATAATTGTATCCCAACAAAGTGGGCAATCTAGAAGAAATGGATAAATTCCTAGACACCTACAATATTCCAAGACTGAATCAGAAAGAAATAGAAAATCTCAACAGACAAATTACCAGTAATGAAATTAAATCAGTAATAATAAAAAAAAAACTCCCAACAAATAAAAATCCAGGACCAGACAGGTACACAGGGGAATTCTACCAAACATTTAAAGAAGAATTAATACCTATCCTTCGCAAAGTATGTCATAAAAATTGAAGAGGAGGGAACACTTCCAAACTCATTCTAAGGCTATCATTACCCTGATACCAAAACCAGACAAATACACCACAAAATAAGAAAATTATAGCCCAATATCCCTGGTGAATATAGATGCAAAAATCCTCAACAAAAAATTAGCAAACCAAATTCAACAGTACATTAAAAGGATCATACATCATGATTAAGTGGGGTTAATTACAGGGATGTAAGGATGGTTCAATATCTGCAAATCAATCAACATGATACAACACATGAGCAAAATGAAGGATGAAAATCACATGACTATCTCAATAGATGCAGAAAAAGCATTTGACAAAATTCAACATCCATTCATGATAAAAACTCAATCAAGTGGGTATAGAGGGAACATAATTCAACATAATAAAAGTCATTTATGACAAACCCACAGCTAACATTATACTCACTGGTGAAAAGCTGAAAGATTTTCCTCTAAGATCAGGAACAAGATAATGTCTATTCTTGTCACTTTTATTTAACATAGTATTGAAAGTCCTAGCCACAGAAATCAGACAAGAAATAGAAATGAAAATCATCCAATGTGGAAAGAAGAAGTAAAAGTGTCACTGTTTGCAAATGGCATAATACTATGTATAGAAAACCCTAAAGATTCCACCAAAAAACTATTAGAACTAATAAATGAATTCAATAAAGTTCCAGGATACAAAATTAATATACAGAAATCTGCTGCATTTCTACATACCAATAATGAACTATTAGAAAGAGTAATCAAGAAAACAATTTTATTTACAATTGCATCAAGAAGAATAAAACACCTAGGAATAAATCTACCCAAGGAAGTGAAAGACCTGTATTTGGAAAACAAGATATCAATGAAAGAAATTGAAGATAACACAAATAAATGGAAAGATATTCCATGTTTGTGGGCTGGAAGAATTAATATTGCTAAACTGTCTATACTACCCAAAGCAATCTATAGATTCAATGCAATCTTTATCAAAATACCCATAGCATTTTTCACAAAACTAGAACAAATAATTTAAAAATTTGTATGGAACCACAAAAGACCCTGAATAGTCAAAGCAATCCTGAGAAAAAAAAGAACAAAGTAGGAGGTATCATGCTCCCTGATTTCAAACTATAACGAAGCTATTGTAATCAAAACAGTATGGTGCTGGCACAAAAACAGATGCATAGATATACGGAATAGAGAGCCCAGAAATAAACCCATGCTTATAATGTCAATTAATCTATGACAAAGGAGGCAAAAACATACAATGGAAAAAAGACAGTCTCTTCAATATGTGGTGTTGGGAAAACTGCACAGCTGAAAGATATAAAAGAATGAACTAGATTATTTTCTCCCACCATGTACAAAAACAAATTCAAAATGAATTAAAGACCTAAATGTAAGACCTGAAACCATAAAACTCCTAGAAGAAAACATAGGCAGAACACTCTGACATAAATTGTAGCAATATTTTTTGGGGGGGATCTGTCTCTTTAGGCAAGGCAAATAAAGGCAAATATAAACAAATGGAACTACATTAAACTAAAAAGGTTTTGCACAGCGAAGGAAACCATCAACAAAACCAAAAGGCAACCTAGTGAATAGAAGAAGATATTTGCAAATTATATGTCCAATAAAGTGGTAATTTCCAAAATACATATAGAATGAATACAACTTAATATAAAAAAGTGGGCAGAGGACCTGAATAGACATTTTTCCAAAGATGACATACAGATAGCCAACAGGGACATGAAAAGATGCTTGACATCACTAATTATTAGTGAAATACAAGCAAAAGCCACAATGAGGTATCATCTCACACCTGGGCTATCATCAAAAAGACAACAAATAATAAATGTTGGTGAGGATGTGGAGAAAAGGGAACCCTAGCACACTTTTGGTGGGAATGTAAATTAGTACAGCCACTATGGAAAACAGAATGGAGGTTTCTCAAAAAATTAAAAATAGAACTATCATATGATCCAGCAATTCCATTCCTATGTATTTTTCAAAGAAACTGGAAACACTAATTTGAAAAGACGTATGTGCCCCAATGTTTATTGCAGCATTATTTACAATTGCTAAGGTATGGAAGCAACCTAAGTGACCATCAACAGATGAATAGATAAAGAAGATGTGGTATATATATACAATGGAATATTACTCCGCCATAAAAAAGAATGAAACCTTGCCATATGTGACAACATGGATGAACCTGTATGGTATTACGCTAAGTGAAATAAGTTAGACAGAGAAAGACAAATACTGTATGTTTTCACTTATATGTGGAATCTAAAAAAATCCAAAAGAACAAATATTACAAAACAGAAATAGACTCACAGATACAGAGAACAAACCAGCAGCTGCCAGAGGGGAGGGTGGTGGGGCATGAACAAAATAGGGGAAGGGGATCAAGAGGTACACACTATCAGTTATAAAATAAATAAGTCAGAGAAGTAATATACAGCACAGGGAATATAGTCAATAATATTATAATAACTTTGTATGGTGCATAATATAAAAATATAAAATCACTATGTTTTATACCTGAAACTAATATTGTCAGTCAACTGTATTCAATTAAAAAAAAAACCCAAACCAAACCAAGCCAAACCAAAACTAAATACAAAAAAACTAGTATTATAAACTGGGTGGCTTAAACTACAGAAATTTATTTCCTCCAAGTTCTGGAAACTGTATATCTGAGATCAAGGTTGTCGTCAGGTTTGCTTTCTTCTCCCCTTGGCTTGTAGATGACTGCCTTCTACCTGTTTCCCTACATAAGTCTTCTCTGTGTTTTTGTGTCCTAATCTTTTTTAAAATTTATTTATTTATTTGTTTTACTTTTGGCTGCCTTGGGTCCTTGTTACTACATGCAGGCTTTCTACAGTTGTGGCGAGTGGGGGCTACTCTTCGTTGTGGTGCGCAGGCTTCTCATTACGATGGCTTCTCTTGCTGCAGAGCATGGGCTCTAGGCGTGCAGGCTTCAGTAGTTGCAGCACGCGGGCTCAGTAGTTGTGGCGCACGGGCTTAGTTGCCCCGTGGCGTGTGGGATCTTCCCCGACCAGGGCTCAAACCCGTATCCCCTGCATTGGCAGGCAGATTCGTAACCACTGCGCCACCAGGGAAGCCCCTGAAATCTTTAAAAATCTTATTTATTAAAAATAAGAGATGTATGTTCAACTTATTAAAAGTTTAATTTATTAGATATATTAGTACTATTTAGCACTTAGGAGGTTTTAGTTGTTTGAGCAGAGTACTTAACAAAGGGAAATTAATTAAAGTAGTTTAAAATGCTGCCGTGTTTTTAATTAAGTTTGCAAGCAGGATCAAACATTATTCAAAGACTCCTTGAAAGTTACTGTAAATATTTGTTAATAGTTTTATCCATTATCAGAATAAATTTTGCCAGTTAAATGGGAATCTTCAGGTTCTCACCTCTTTGTGGCAGCTCAAGTGAAAGGGCATTCCTCTTGGCATCTGTACAGACTCAGTGAAGGCACAGAGGTAATATTGGAGAATTACACAGAGATTCATTCAAATAAATTTATGGCTTATGACATAGACTCGTAAAATTCTGTGGATCTGACTTCCCATGTTCTTCTCTCCCAAGCTTCTTTTGCTGTAATGATGAACACTAGTAGATCTGGCAAAGCAGGCGGAGCCCATGTACACACAGGTGTGACTTGGGTAGTCTCAGAGGGTGGGTGAAAAACCACCTCTAATTCCCTCAAACCAGAAGAGTTACTAGACAAGACATAGCCTTCCAGTTGGAGAAATAAAGTAAGTCTCAACAACCGGTCCCTTATGTTTTACTGGACAAACACAATGGCCATTTTCAACAGTATGTTAACAGTACCCCTCGAAACGGATTTTCGATATTTGCTCACTTATGACCATCCTTTCCTCTTCTGAGTATCATGGTATTTCCCCCTTAGTAAATGAACCCCCTCTCCAAGGCATAAGTGTGATAAGACCCACTTCTCCAGTGAATACCAATCACAAGGCAATTTTTTCTGAGGGGCCTTAGCTTATACCTCTATGTAAAAGAAAACCTGTAATTTTGAGGTTTTTAAGGCATTGGATATGCTAGCTATCTAGCTACTGGTTGGCGAGTGCCTTCTCCATTTTCTTTATGCAGTACAACTGTTAAACTAAATTAGAAAGGCTTATTTTAGACTCTGAGTCTGTGATGTCTTTTCCACAGTAGTAGAGGATAACATGAAACTTTTGTCTACTCATAAACCTCTTTGTGGTAGAGGGAATAAAACATTATTACACCAATTTTTAAAAGCATGTGTGTTTTCATTTTTATTGTAAATATTTTTCAGTTTTATTATTCTCTTTCAGTAAACAAGTTTTGTTCATTTTGCTGCTTTGCATTTCTCACTATTGAGTGTACAAAGTGTTATAGTCTCTTACTCTAAAATTATTTGATTTCATATTTAGTGGTGACTTTATTTCTAGGTTTCTGTGTTTTCCTAAATACCAACCAAGTATAAAATCTGATTGTCAGATACATTTCTGCCCCTCTCTTCTTTGAATTACTAGAATTTAAATACAGCTCAGTCTGCTAAAACAGAAGTGTTTTGTGAAATCCCTGACTTAATACATATTCAAATATACTTAAAATTTTAATGTAGAAATCACCGCATTATAGTTGGCCAAATTATAGTATAATTCAACCAGTTATTTGACAACTTCTCAAAACAAATGGAGACCAGTTCATTGCAGAATGGTAATTAAATGTGCAACTGAAACCTGTGAGTTAATAAATGTTTTGAAGTTTAATTCAAAGCCTCCATATGCTCTGCAATTATTAGCAAGTTCTCTTGTCAGTTAGTGTGGCATTTTTATTTCTATACTGGCAAACTGGATTCAAGAATATAAATTTTCTTCAGGCTCATCCAGTCAGCAGAGAAGCTGAAAAGAAATCTGCATCTTTTGGTTTCTAATTTTGTTTCATAAAATTTTTCTTTTTCGCAGTTTTTTTTCAATC
Organism: Balaenoptera musculus; assembly: GCF_009873245.2. Lineage (NCBI taxonomy): Eukaryota > Metazoa > Chordata > Mammalia > Artiodactyla > Balaenopteridae > Balaenoptera > Balaenoptera musculus. The sequence continues at coordinate 51,099,105 of NC_045794.1, read as the reverse complement.
AATAAACCAAAAAAAAAGTGTTTATTGAGCATCTATGTTGAGGCCTTATAAGAAGTAGTGCAAATTAAAATTGTGTTATTATTTCAAATAATAACTAGGGGCAATTTGGAGTGTGGCCAGGAATTGGGAACAATTGATAAGGAGAAGATCAGGCAATAGGCCATTGCAATGGTCCTGCTAGACATTCTGAAGGCTTGAAATAAGGTAGTGGCAATAAAGATGGGGACAGAGATTGTGTAAGTTAGTTCCATGATAAAATTGACTTAATTTGGTGCCTTGTGAGATATAAATATTGAGGCTGAAATAAAGGTTGAAGATACTGTTGACCTGTTAATATGGGTGACTAAGCGAATGCATGCCTTTTACCAGTATTTGGAGGGCTCAATAAACATGACATTTTCCAGCCTTCCTTGCAAATAGAAGTGGCTATGTTACTAAATTCTGATCAACAATATTAAACAGAAGCTATTGGATTGGACTTATGGGAAAGATCCTTAAAAGAGATCAGACAGCTTTTGCCCTTCTTCCCTTTCTCCTTCATTTCTGATTGGCCTGGAATGTGGATGTGATGACTAAAGGTCTAGGGCCATCTTGGGCAAAAAAGCAACCATGAGGATGAAAACCATTCACTGATGATGGTGAATAAGAAAGATGGAAGGAGGCCAAGTGTCTGATGACAATGGAGCCAGCCACAGTCCTAGACTACTTACTTCCTGATATCTTTAATGTGAAAGAAATATAAACCTGCATCTTGTTTAGAAATTTCTTTCTGCAGCCAAACCTAATCTTAATTGATATAGGATTCTTTCATGAATTTCCTTTTGAACAGGTTAAATACGAGGACATCCAGATGTAGATATCAGTTGGATAGTTAACAAATGCATTGTAATTTCCTCAAGAGCCTGAGACAAAGCAGATGCTCAAAAAATATTTATTTAATGAGCTCAAGAGAGCGGTCTGGAGGTGAAAGCTTTTTGAATTATTGGCAAATGAATGGTGGTTGTAGAATAACTCCACTTAATGGACATTATGTAGAATAAAAAGTCTAGCAAAGATAGAACATATATCTATATTTATATATCTGTCCTATTGAAGTTCCATAATAAGGAAAAGTAGTTGTAGCACACTACCTATGCCAACATTATACAATTGATGATAATGGAAGCACCAACTATGACCCCATTGGGATGATGAGGGAAGGGTAATAAAGTGAAGGAGATCATATCAAAGAGTCAAAGAATAATGACAAAACCAACAAATCAAGAAGTGGCATCACACACACATTTAGGGATACAGAGGAAATGAAAAAGAAACAGCCCAAGAGTTGAAAACGGTTGCCCCTGGGGGCATTTACTGGGAGTGGTATGTGGTGGAAAGGAGAATTGCTCTTTTTGGATCTACCTTTTGGTAGTATTTGATTTTTGAAAACCAGGTGCAACTATTAAAACAATTGCAACTATTTTTGATAATAAAAAGATATCTTTGATATTATTCTACTGTCTATACAATGGAAAGCTATTTTCAAAGATATAACAGAGAGGAATATAAAGGAACCAAAAGAGTTAAAAGAAGTAAGTGTATCAGAGGCCATCCTATTAACTTTATTTTATAAAGGGACATGAAGATGAAGGAAAACGCAAATGACAATAAACCTCAAAACAGATGGAAGAAATAAGATTAGAATGAAGACGGTTTTTTGCTTTTAAGTTTAAAACAGAAATCCAGTTCTAAGCATTCTATTGCTGACATACAATGAACACTCCAAAGATTTTGTCTCAGCAAAAACAATTTTGTAGGGCTTCCCTGGTGGCGCAGTGGTTGAGAATCTGCCTGCCAATGCAGGGGACACGGGTTCGAGCCCTGGTCTGGGAAGATCCCACATGCTGCAGAGCAACTGGGACCGTGAGCCACAACTACTGAGCCTGTGCGTCTGGAGCCTGTGCTCCGCAACAAGAGAGGCCGCGACAGTGAGAGGCCCGCGCACCACGATGAAGAGGGGCCCACGCTCGCCGCAACTGGAGAAAGCCCTCGCATGGAAACGAAGACCCAACACAGCCATAAATAAATTAATTGATTAATTAAAATTAAAATCTAAAAAAAAAAAAAAAAAAAACAATTTTGTAGGAAAGCTGCAATTCTATATTCTTCAAGTGAGTAGATTAGATTTTAATTCTGAGGAAAATAGAATTCAAGATATTAAGAAAAAGGATGGAGAACAGTTATAAGAAGCTTATCAAAATATTGCTGATAAAATTGATATGAGATGTGAAATCCAATAAAGGGTCATTATTTGGAAAAGGAATCATTGCCAGATATCTCTAGAATAAAAAGGCCAGAAAATAGAAGAATAAATAAATAAATAAATCAGAACCAAAGGCTCATTGATAAGTGGGGTTGACCGAAAGAAGTAACTTTTAATGACAACCTTTTGTAATTATTGATCTGTTTTGGCTTAAAATCATGTATTTTTGTGCTTATGTACCACCCTCTTCTAGTTTCTTTTTGTCTCCTTTCTTGCCTTCTTCTAAGTTTATTACTTTTTGCCATTCCATTGTTTCCCCTTTATTTGTTTGAATTTTAATTAAAGACATCTTTTAAAAATAATGGTGATATTAACATTTCTTTTCTGCTAGTGAAGAACAAAATTGATAATATTAGTTTGAAGTACAAGTTATTTGGCAATTAATTCATTTATGTGCTGTCCAAATACACTTTAAAAACTGTAGTGTATGTTCGAAGTCGATTTATCCTATATTGACTTTGGGTTATTATATATGCATGGAAAAAAGAAAAAACAAAAAAACCTAAACCCCATAGACTTCTTCTTCTGCAGTAACACTGAGCAAGTAAAAACCAATAACACTATATCTGGACTGTCTCTAACTTACGTTCATATTATCACTCTGAAATTGTCCAGATATTACTATTATTTATAGAGCCTGAGGTTAATAGATCTGGATTAGTCTTTTTTCATAGTGAGCATTTTATATGAACTTCTATGGACTAATCTCCAAATAATTTGAAACAAACTATATTACACATTACAATGTAATTTGGATGTGGAATGGTTTTAAGGGTGTTTATATAGGTTTGAGTAACTCCAACTTTATTAGATAAGTCTATGAACTGAAAATCATATACCTCGAGAGGGTTCTTAAAATCTCATTTGATCCAGTTCTGTGCCTCTATACAGATGTCATTATTGCCATTTTGTTTCTGGAGGAAATGAGGCCCAGATTAGTTAAACTGATGGCTTATGCGCTCACAATCAGTAAGTGACAGAGGGAAAAGGGAGCACTGAGAGTCTTCCAGTCTTCCAGTAAAGTATAGCAATCCTCTTTCTGGTGCACTTTAGATCAGAAATCAGGATGGGAAGCAAATAATCCTGGGTAGGCATTTATTTATTTATTTATTTATTTTTTAAGATAAATAAATTTATTTATTTATTTTTGGCTGCGTTGGGTCTTAGTTGCTGCGTGCGTGCTTTCTCTAGTTGCGGCGAGCGGGGGCTACTCTCTGTTGCAGAGCATGGGCTCTAGGCGCATGGGCTTCAGGAGTTGTGGCACACAGGCTCAGTAGTTGTGGCTCGCAGGCTCTAGAGCGCAGGGTCTGTAGTTGTGGCGCACGGGCTTAGTTGCTCCGCGGCATGTGGGATCTTCCCAGACCAGGGCTCAAACCCGTGTCCCCTGCACTGACAGGCAGATTCTTAACCACTGTGCCACCAGGGAAGTCCCCCGGGTAGGCATTTAGGTATCTGTTTTTCCATATCTTCAAAGTCAGTTCATTTCTGTCCTTTCCCCAAAATCAAAGGGAAAAGAGAGATTTATACTCTTTAGTGGAAATGATTTCATTCAAAGTGAGGATTTCATAATTTTCCATTTCTTCCTGACCTTTACTGATCCATTAGCTAGAGGAAAAGAATAAGATTAGGATGGGTTTTATTTTCAGATGTCTTGACAAAATTCCAGTGATTCCTCTTTCCATCTCTTGAGTGGTACTCCCATAGTCAAATCCAACCATGTGCAGCTTAATACTTCAACACGTACTAATATACATGTGTTTTTAATAGATATTTGATTTAGTGGATACTATTTATGAAATGCTCTGAAGGACAAGTTAATTGTCTTAATCTCACCACATATATTTGTCATTCATTGGTAAATGGATACCCCGTTTTAATTAATTTATTATTTTTTAATTTTTTTATTTTGAGCTGTGTTGGGTCTTCGTTTCTGCGCGAGGGCTTCCTCCAGTTGCAGCGAGCGGGGGCCACTCCTCATTGCAGTGCACGGGCCTCCCACTGTCGCAGCCTCTCTTGTTGCGGTACACAGGCTCCAGACGTGCAGGCTCAGCAGTTGTGGCCCATGGGCCCAGTTGCTCCGCGGCATGTGGGATCCTCCCAGACCAGGGCTCGAACCCGTGTCCCCTGCATTGGCAGGCAGACCCTCAACCACTGCACCACCAGGGAAGCCCACCCCGTTTTAATGTATCATTTCACTGGGTCTTCTTCTAACCTATAAAAACTCAATTTAACAAGAAGACAATGCAGTTCAAGATTTGGAGATGAGTAATACCCAATTTCACTAAACTTACTTACAAATGAAGAAATCTACTTGGATTTCAGTTCCATTCTGCATTATGCTACTCTTAGGAAATTTGCTTTAAAAGTCCTGCTCCACTAGGCACTTTTAAATTTTTTTATTTATTTTTTAATTAATTAATTAATTTAATTTATTTATTTTTGGCTGTGTTGGGTCTTCGTTGTTGCACGCGGGCTTTCTCTAGTTGTGGCGAGCAGGGGTTACTCTTCCTTGCAGTGCGCGGGCTTCTCATTGCGGTGGCTTCTCTTGTTGCAGAGCATGGGCTCTAGGCTCACAGGCTTCAGTAGTTGTGGCACACGGGCTCAGTAGTTGTGGCTTGCAGGCTCTAGAGCGCAGGGTCTGTAGTTGTGGCGCACGGGCTTAGTTGCTCCGTGGCATGTGGGATCTTCCCGGACCAGGGCTCAAACCCATGTCCCCTGCATTGGCAGGAGGATTCTTCTTTTTTTTTTTTTAACATCTTTATTGGAGTATAATTGCTTTACAACGGTGTGTTAGTTTCTGCTTTATAACAAAGTGAATCAGCTATACATATACATATATCCCCATATCTCCTCCCTCTTGCGTCTCCCTCCCACCCTCCCTATCCCACCCCTCTAGGTGGTCCCAAAGCACTGAGCTGATCTCCCTGTGCTATGCGGCTGCTTCCCACTAGCTATCTATTTTACATTTGGTAGTGTATATATGTCCTTGCCACTCTCTCACTTCGTCCCAGCTTACCCTTCCCCCTCCCCGTGTCCTCATGTCCATTCTCTACGTCTGCGTCTTTATTGGCAGGAGGATTCTTAACCACTGTGCCACCAGGGAAGCCCAGCACTTTTTTTTTAGTGACCTGCAAACTTACATGTGCCAATAGTTTTCATATTCGTTTTGTTCTAGAGCCAAATAGAGTTATTAATAACTTTGTGAAATGTTTTTTACAAATGTTAAAGATTAACAAACGGTGTAGTGGATGATTTCGTATCTCCATGGTACATGAGCATTTAGGATGAAACAACAGCATTCCAGTACTGTGCACAGCCATTCCCACAAAGTCTATTTGAAGCATTCTTCACACTTTGGCTTTGGCTAGGCTGCAAGAGTGTCACTAATGGATGCAATAAAATATTTTAAGATTAGCCCTTTCCTGGCATGACCTAGTATTGTATTTCTCAAACTAGAATCCCAGACCACTGTGATCAACAGTTACATTCTTACAAGAATTTTAAAATTTTATATTTTATTTCAATGAAAATCTTAAAAAAACACAAGTATATTTGGGGTTGTCTACATGCCTACTTTATAACCAAATGTGGTAATTTCAGATCTCGTGTTTGGTTTTGTGTTGTTCATGGGATAGTCTTAAGTGATGTTGTTTAAATTTTAGTGGGGGAATATACCCTTCTGATCACTGGGGTCAGTGAATGTATGCTCAAGGTCAGAGAATTCTCTGACTTGGTCTGGCTCATTAGAAATGAAGACAAAGCTATTGCTTTCTACAGTGCTTCACAGAGAAGTCTGTGAATTGATAAATATTTAATCACACATTTTTTGGGTGTTATCTTTTCGAATAATTTTCTCAGACCCCTATTTTTATTAGGCCACGTAAAACTGCCTTGATTAAAAGTGTGGATATCCACTTGCAAATAATGTTATACTTTTCATACACCAGACTTTAAAAGAAATACACCAGACACAAAAATCAACTCAAAATGGATTAACGACTTAAACATAAGACTTGAGACTGTAAAACTCCTGGAAGAAAACATAGGGAAAAACTTTATGACATTGGTTTTGGCAGTGACTACACAGATATGATGTCAAAAGCACAGACAACAAAAGCAAAAATTAACAAGTGAGACTACATCAAACTAAAAAGATTTTGCACAACAAAGGAAACAATCAACAGAGTGAAACGGCCAACTGATGGAATGGGAGAAAATATTTGCAAACCATGTATTTGATAAGCAATTAATCTCCAAAATATATAAGGAACTCCTCCAACTCAACAACAACAACAACAACAACAAAACTCAAACTCATAACCTAATTACAAAATTGGCTAAGGATTTAAATAGACATTTCTTCAAAGAAGACATATAAATGGTCAATAGGTATATGAAAAAATGCTCACTGTCACTAATTATCAGAGAAATTCAAATTAAAACACAATGAGGTATCACCTTGCACTTGTCAGGATAGCTATTATCAAAAAAAAAAAAAAAGAAAAGACAACAAGTGTTAGTAAGGACATGGAGAAAAGGGAACACTTGTACACTGTGGTGGGAATACATAATGTGCAGCCATTATGGAAAACAGTATGGAGGGTCCTCAAAAAATTAAAAATAGAACTACCATACGTTCCAGCAATCCCACTTCTGGGTATTTATTCAAAAGAATTGAAATCAGGATCTTGAAGAGATATTAGCACTCCCATATTCATTGCAGCACTATTCACTAAAACCAAGATGTGGAAAAAACATAAATGTCCATTGACAGAAAAATGGCTAAAGAAAATGTGGTATATACACATAATAAAATGCTACTCAGCCTTAGAAAAGAAGGAAATTCTGCAATATGTGACAACAATGATGAACCTTGAGGACATTATGCTAAGTGAAACAAGCCAGTCACAGAAAGACAAATACTGCATGATTCAACTTTTATAAGACATCTAAAATAGTCAAATTCATAAAACCAAGGAATGGAATGGTGGTTCCAGGGGCAGGGGAGAGGTAGAAACGGGGATTTGCTAATCAACGGGCATAAAATCTAAACGACTCTGAGTAAAAGTGATCTCTCGATAACTTTGTTCTGTAACCATTTTCTTGATATTCTAAATTCCATTTCCTTCAAAATCAAAGTGTAATCTACTAACTTAATAGTCTCCACTACCATAGTAATGAATCATGTTCTGACTAGTGGCATATATTCATGAATATAATAGCTGGAAATGATTCAGCAAATTGTTTGCTGAGGATATCTTAATAATGTTTGTTGAGTTCATTGTCAAGTTCCTGGTCTAAACAGAAGGAATGAGGAGTTCGAACATCCTTATCACAACAGTTAACATTTATTGCTACTTGCTGATGTTGACACAGTGAGCATAATGCTTCTGGGGTATAATCAAATCTAATACAACAACCCATGAGAGTAGATACTCTTATTATCTGAATCCATTCTAAATGATTCTAATCTCCCTGATTTCCTACAGTTACCACTTTGTCCAGGGAAGTCCCTCCACCCTTCCTCCTAACCTCAGCTAATAACTTTGCCTTTATTCCACATCATTACAAAACCTAAGGCAATAAGATGCCAACTCCTTCATCTTACAACCACTAACTCTACAAACTTAACCTGCAACTGAGCTCATCTTCTCCCTCTTTCTACCCATTACAACTAACAAAGAACTAGTCCTTACATTTTGTAGAACCCATCACCTGTATCCTTTTTGGTGTGTGTGCATAAAAACATTTTTTTTCCAGCTTTATTGAGATATAATTGACATACATCACTGTATAAGTTTGAGGCATACAGCATGATGGTTTGATTTGTATACACTGTGAAATGATTACCACGATAGGTTCAGCTAACATCCATAATCTCAAATAGATACAATAAAAAGAAAAGAAAGCAAAAAAAAGAAAAAAGGGAAAACTTTTTCCTAGTAATGAGAACACTTAGGATTTAACTGTACCCTTTTTAAGAATGTTAAACCTTGGGTCTCTCTCTCTCTCTTGCATTATCAATTTTCTCTCTCTCTCTATCATGGATCATTTCCATCAACATGCAAATATGTTTTAGAATCTTTATTATTTATTAGTTTTTCCTGATGGGTTGTTGGCTTTCCTCTTACTCACTTTTAGAAGTACTTTATATTTTATGCATAATTACCTTTTCTTAGAAATGTTATAGATATATTCTGGTTTTTGTTTGTCTTTAACTTTATTTATTAAGTATTTTGATATAAATATTCAAAAAAATTTTTAAATAACCAGAGCTTTAGTTTACTCCCTTTATTGTTTCAGGGATTTGTGAATTGCTTAATAGGATCTTTTTCTAATGCAAAATTTTCAAAATATTTTTCTGTTTTCTTCCAGTATTTTTTTAGTTTTACATACACACTACCTAGAATTTATCTTTGTGTATATGTTAATGATCTATTTTTACATTTTATTTTCAGATCTATAGCTAAGTATCTTAATGTTATTTGCTAAATAGTTCACCACTATATGCCAACTTTGTCATGTACCTGATCTCCATACACATACGTGTGGTTTTTTTGTTTTCTGTTTTTTGTTTTTAATTTTATTTACTTACTTAATTTTTTGGCTGCATTGGGTCTTTGTTGCTGTGCACAGGCTCTTCTCTAGTTGTGGCGAGCAGGGGCTACTCTTTGTTGCGGTGCGTGGGCTTCTCATTGTGGTGGCTTCTCTTGTTGAGGAGCACATGATCTAGGCATGCGGGCTTCCGTAGTTGTGGCTCGTGGGTTCTAGAGCACAGTCTCAGTAGTTGTGGCTCGTGGGCTCAGTAGTTGTGGCTCACGGGATCTAGAGCGCAGGCTCAGTAGTTGTGGCTCACGGGCTTAGCTGCTCTGTGGCATCTGGGATCCTCCCAGACCAGGGATCGAACCCGTGTCCCCTGCATTGGCAGGCGGATTCTTAACCACTGCGCCACCAGGGAAGTCCCCCATACATGTGTTTTTGTACACTTCTTTTTCCTCCATTCATCTAATGTCTATGCATAGACAGATTTCTAGCTTTGTGGTATGTTTTAATATCTAATAGGGCCAATTCCTCTTCATTATTTTTCACTTTTCAGAATTTTCTAGAAATTCTTGGATATTTAATTTTTTTTTTTTTTGTTTTGGCTGCCTTGGGTCTTTGGTGCTGCACATGTGCTTTCTCTAGTTGTGGGGTGCAGGGGCTACTCTTCGTTGTGGTGGGCAGGCTTCTCATTGCAGTGGCTTCTCTTGTGGAGCACGGGCTCTAGGCACGCAGGCTTCAGTAGTTGCAGTGCATGGGCTCAGTAGTTGTGGCTTGTGGGCTCTAGAGTGCAGGCTCAGTAGTTGTGGTGCACAGGCTTAGTTGCTCCGTGGCATGTGGGATCTTCCTGGACCAGGGCTCGAACCCATGTCCCCTGCATTGGCAGGCAGATTCTTAACCACTGTGCCACCAGGGAAGTCCCTTGGATACTTACTCTTAAAGATGACCGTTAACATTAGCTTTTATTACATTTTAAAATCCTATCAAGTTTTTATTGTGGTTGCATTGACTATAACTTTGAGAAGACTTGACATTTATAGTAGTTACTCTTCTCATCCAGAAATATAAATTCATTATGGCTCCACATTCAGGTACACACTTATATCCTTTAATAAATTTTTTATAGATTACAGGAAGAAAGATGCAGAAGAAAGAACTTTTTAATAGTACTTTCACTTCTACTGTCATTATTCATTAACTTAGATTACTCACATTTAATTCAGAGTTAGATTGCAGTATAATTTCCACTGAGACATGAATTGCTGAGAAACTCGTCCTTTGAAAGAGCATTTTCTGAGAGTAGAATTGGGAGAGTAACATTGTCTTTCAGGCAGAGTCCTTCTTTAGGGCCTGTAAACCAGATCCTACTTTTGGGTGACAGGGATCACCTAGGTTCTCTTCCTTTGCATGCTTTGCTATTGCCATCATTTCCCAGGTTTCCTTTGAACTGCTTCCAATTCTTTTAAGGAGAAAACTTTAAATTTTGTCTCTTCCAAATTCATTATTCTGGGCTATTGACTTAACATTTGAAAAAGTATGACTCATCTTAATTAACACTCATTCAATCCATCCCTCAGCTAATAGCATTTTAGTTCACCTGAACACAAGAGTTTCACTAACAATTAGAGAGCGAGATATGGGTAGTTCAGGTGTCCAGCAGAGAGTACAGTGCTCTGGTATCCAGTCTGATCTATTTTTTTCACATGGTTCTGTGTGGCTTTACTCTGTCACTATTTTTAGTCACTTTTGAGTGAGAAGCAAAATGTCAGTTTCTGTGCATGAGAGTCAGATATTCAGTGCTTGCATGTTATAAATATCAGTAATGACAATGATAAAAGGTATGACTTACTGAACATTGATTCAATTCCAGATGCTCTTCTTAGGATTGTTAAACCAATAACATACTATAGCCACATAGAGAGGTTTTACGAGGCTCAATTTACAAACAAGGACATTGAAACTGCTCTAGGAAATGGCAAAACCAGATTACAAACTGAGAAGTGTTGGGATTCACAGCCTCAAGCTGTTTCCCTACTACCGCACACAGCCTGCTCTTAACCATTAAATGATTTACCTACTGTTGTTAGTGACCTATGGCTGCTGTAACAAATAACCACAAACTGCATGACTTAAAAGAATAGAAATTTATTCTCTCACAGTTCTGGAGGCTAAAAGTCCAAAATCATATCACTGGATAGAAATCAAAGTGTCGGTAGGGCAACACTTTCTCCAGACACTCTTGGGGAGAATCTATTCCTCCCCTTTCCTGCAATTTATTTTCCAGCCTCTGGCAGCTGCTGGCCTTCCTTGATTTGTGGCCACATCACCCCAATATTTTTCTCTATCTTCACATCATTTTTTCCTCAGTGTGTGTGTATGTGTGTGTGCGTGTGCATCTTTCAAATCTCCCTTTAGCTTTCTTTAATAAGGATACATGTGATAACATTATGGACCACCTGGATAATCCAGAATAATCACCGCATCTCAAGATCATTAACTTACTTGATCATATCTGCAAAGACTCTTTTCAAAATAAGGTACCATTTATAGGTTCCAGGGAGTAGGACCTGTTATCTATGGAGGCCGTTATTCAGCCTACTATACCTACTCAATGTTCCAACTTGAGCAAAAAAAAGACAAGAATAAAGGTAAAGAAACTATTTCTTTAAGACACTCCCATTTTAAGTATGGAGAGAGACCCCAGTTCACCAATATGATGAGCCAAGAGAATTATAAAGACACCAAAAACTCCCAGAGGTCAGAAATGGATTTTTTGCACTAATCCTAGGAAGTCACCAGTATTTAGCTTAAGTACCTTGGATATAATAGATACCAAGAAATATTTGTTGAATTAAAATTTGGTAAAACATATGAAACTTTTAAAATAGAATTAACTAGTTTTGCCACTTATTGATGGAAAACTTTAATTTTTTTTAAAAAAGGAAACAATACTAAGAAAAAGGTTAAGTATTGGGTTGGCCCAAAAGTTTGTTCAGGTTTTTCTATAAGATGTTACAGAAAAACCCTAATGAACTTTTTGGCCAATCCAGTAGGTAATAAGGAAGGACTAGGAATTTAATGAGATAATTGTAAGCATTGTTAAAGCGTCCTCAGGGGAAAAAAAATGATTTGTTTTTAATCCAACAAATAAGTTTTAAAAAATGTTTGAAGAATAAAAGGCAATAGACTTTTTCTTCAGCAGTTTAGACTCAGAGAGACCTTTACATGTCTATGTTAAAACAGTAACCTCAAATGCTTGATTGATTTGTAAAATTGTTTAAATTGACATGTGTAATAGCATAGCCAGGTGCAAATAAAACACAAAGCCAAATAAATGGGAGACTATCTGACAAGTATGTAGATTATGAGTTGTTAACACTGGGAAATATTTATTTTCCTTCATTTGTCATTACTGATCTCTAACGAAATTTTTAAAGTATATTAATTATAAAAACAAAAACAAAGGGACAAGGGGCTTCCCTGGTGGCGCAGTGGTTAAGAATCTGTCTGCCAACACAGGGGACATGGGTTTGAGCCCTGGTCCGGGAAGATCCCACATGCCGCAGAGCAACTAAGCCTGTGTGCCACAACTACTGAGCCCGCGTGCCTAGAGCCTGTGCTCCACAACAAGAGAAGCCACTGCAATGAGAAGCCTGTGCACTGCAACGAAAAGTAGCCCCCGCTCGTTGCAACTAGAGGAAGCCCACGCACAGCAACGAAGACCCAACGCAGCCAAAAATAAATAAATAAACAAACAAATAAATAAAATAAAAATAAAAAATAAAAGAGGAAGGCCATGATATGACTGACATTTAAAAAAAAAAGAGGAAGGGTGGAAAGCTTACTGGTGTGAGGAGAGTTAGAGAGCAACTTAGAATTGCTGGATAAATGAGATTTGAGTTGACTCATGTTTAGTGAAAATAGTTTGTCCAGCTGCATGTTTTTTCCCAACTATTTACAGATGCTCAAGTGTAAATAATAGAGAAGACAGAGGGTCACAGACATCTAATGAGCATGTTCAAACTGTCTTTGTTGCAGGCTGATCAGTTAGCAAATAGTTATCTGCTAGCCATTCCACGTGGGACACTGTTAGGCATTAAGGAAAATGTAAAATAGAAGAAAGGACTTTCCCTTAAAGATAGTAAAGTCTAAATGAGAGATAAGGCCTATCCAGGATAAGTCAACAGCAAGGCAGGAGTGCAAGGCCGCCCTAATAAAGGATTACTTGAACTCCTTCACTGGTGACAGGAAAAGGGAATCTGGGGTTCACTGCACAGTCAAGATAATATTTACTGGAAACCATTCCTGACTGATGTAGGGACATGTACACGTAAGAGCATACACTTGAATCTCAAGAAGAAAAAAAAAATTGAATGGCTTCATCATTTTCTAGGACTAGTTTACTGCTCACATTTATATACTGGTCACAGTTAACTTAGGTCAAGATTATCTTCCTACCGTTATCTTTGAATAGTGTCACATACTGGTTAAGTGCACAGATTTCGGGTGAGACAAGCCCAGTTTCAATCCAAATTCAACCCATATTCCACCACTTCTTATAGACAAGCAAAACTGACACAGTTTTTTTGTCAAAAACTGTGGAGGGTTTGAGATTTTATACCACTTTCAGCTAACAATTTAGCTTGCCTCAATTTTGTGGAGACTGGCACAAAACATGAGATTCCTGGATCAGAGACGAAGAACTTTGTTACCCACAGTATATAACTGATAGCATTAGCTTCATGTTAGTATAGGTTCTCCCTGCTCCCAAGAATCGGGGGCAATGAAGAGCAACCACAGTGTGTTTGTGTCACAATGAGGAATCCTTTGCTTCGGACACCCAAATCTTTTATAAGGGGGCTGCCAGAAAACCTGTCCAACTTTTGCCTCAGAAAAAGACATTATTTTTATGATCCTGGATAGCAAGAAACCTACCCTCAAAAACAGGGGGAGATAGTATGTCTAGCTTCCAAGGCTTTTTGTTTTACAAATATCCTCAAAAAGATAGTCTGGAACAAAGTTTGTCAGTGTCTCTGCTCAGAAGACATGAAGAACTATGAGAAACACATGGAGAATTGTCTCCCAACACCTTTGGAAAGCAACTTGACCTCTGAAAGTGAGAAGAATAAAACCCTCCAATTATCATAGAATTTCCAGAACATTGAGACTGCACAGAGAGTACTTACAGGATACATGAAGCTAGAGGCCTTCATTCATAGAGGGAAAATATATAGCATTGGTTCTCTGATCTGTAAAAATGGAGATAATAACTATCTGTAGTATTATTTGATCAGCTAATATTAAATCATTAAATCAGCTAATATATAAAACTGTCCTGCACTTATTCAGTACCCCAAAATATTAGTGTCCCTTCCTTCCAATCAGAACTAGGGCTCATTCTTGAGAGACTGAGATAACTACACATGTTTTTTTGAATTTTCATTCTCCTCTTACATTTTTCTCATATATAACTTCACTTCCTTTGAAAAGTTCTTACATGTTTGACCCTTGAAGGATTTTGTATTCTCTGAGTTTAAGTCATTTTCACTCAGAGCCTGAATAGAGTATAGAACTGGAAAGAAAACTTAGATATAATTTTGTCCTATCTCACTATTTTGTAGGGATAGGACTAGTAGCTTGATTCAATAGGTTAAAATGAAATTTAGAAATTCTTTTGTTTAAAATATCCATAACTTCTTAATATCTATGCCAAATATATTTGACAACATGAAATACCAGGAGGACTAACTTAAAGTTAAGATAGATTAAAACACACACATACACACATTGCCAAAATGTAGAAATGCCATGAGACATGATTTATTTGCTCATTCAAATAGAATAAACTGTAATTAAATGAGTTCAATTTTCTCAGCTAAAAATGGAGAAAGTAATAAAACTTGCCTTAAATCAATGTTAGCAGAGTTGACTGAGATATAAACGACTTTGTTAACTGCAAAGTTTTATAAAATATTATTTCTTCTGTGTTTTTAGAAATAAAATGATTGTGAAAAACAAGAAATCTGGCATTAAAGGAGACAACAAATGAGAAAGTATCTTGAAAACTGTAAATTATTATATTATGCAAATCTAAGTTTTTATATATGGAGACAGTTACAGAAACACTGATTTTCTCCACTTTAAATACTTAGTAGCTTAAACTAGACCAGAAAAACTCATTTTTTAATTTACTTTTTAAAAAATATGAAATCTAACATTGTATAAGTCATGGTTTGGTCAGAAAAACAGAAAGATCTTCAGGTGTTTCAAGCAGGAGTGGACTTGAGATAGGGAATTGCACCACATGGGAAAGGCTGGGGTGATAAAAGTCAAGGAAATCTGTTGTTAGTTGGGAAATCAGAAAGTGGCAGAGATAAATGGAAAACTTGTCAGTGATTCTGGTGGCCAGAAGCATCAAAATAAATGATTCACAGAACCCTAGCTAGCTGCTGCAAAACCTCATGTTGGCTATTTTCTGAAGCCCAAGCATGTGCCTGCTGCTGGGTAGGAGTTTTGCTATTGGGTGTTTTTCACTGGCAGAATCTGAAAGGAAGCCTGCTAGCAAAGGGTTCTGGGAAATGTAACTGGCAGGTGTCCAGTGCCTGAAATGCAAGGGAGAGTATAGATGAAATGGGGATAGACACTGGAAGATACAAATAAGCAAAAAAATAAATAAACCAACAAACTAAAACCACCCTAATATCATCAAAACATTGATGTGGAAACGTACATATATTTATGTACGCTGTTACTGCAAAATGAAGCCAATCCAACAACCACCCCATTCCAGAAACAGAACTTTGCCAGTATCCTAGAAGCCTTCTTCCTGATCAGAGCATCTTTCCTCTCCCATGGAATTAACCACTACTCTGACTTTCATGATCATAATTTCTAGCAGTTCTTTTTTTTTTAAACTGAGATATAGGGCTTCCCTGGTGGCGCAGTGGTTGAGAATCTGCCTGCCAATGCAGGGGACACGGGTTCGAGCCCTGGTCTGGGAAGATCCCCCATGCCGCGGAGCAACTAGGCCCGTGAGCCACAACTACTGAGCCTGCGCGTCTGGAGCCTGTGCTCCGCAGCAAGAGAGGCCGCAATAGTGAGAGGCCCGCACACCGCGATGAAGAGTGGCCCCCGCTTGCCACAACTAGAGAAAGCCCTCACACAGAAACGAAGACCCAACACAGCCATAAATAAATAAATAAATAAATATATAAATAAATAAAAATTAAACTGAGATATAATTGACATATAACATTATATTAGTTTTGGGCATACAACATAATGATTCAATATTTGTATATATTGTGAAATGATCATCACAATAAGTCTAGTTAACATCTATCCCCTCACATAATTTACAGATTATTTTTCTTGTCATGACAACTTTTAAGATCTATTCTCTTAGCAACTTTCAAATATACAATACAGTATTACTAACGAGAGTCACCATCCTGTACATTACATCCCCAGGACTTATTTAATTTATAACTGGAATGCTATTTGTATTTTGTACCTTGCTCCTTAATATGAACATTATGCTTTTGAGACTCCTCCATGTTCTTTTACATAGTTGTAGTTGGTTCATTTTTGTTGCTGTATAGTATTCCATTGTAGAAAATACTGCAGCTTGCTTAACCATTTTACTGTTGTTTTCATTTTTTGGTACAGTGATAATGCTGTTATAAACATTCAGTTATTCTGGATGTGTGTGTGAGTTTCTCAAAGGTATATAATTAGGAGTGGAATTGTTGAGTCATAGGTAAACATATATTCAGCTTTCCTGGAAAATGTCAAAACTGTTTTCTAAAGTGGTTTTCCCAACTTATTTGCCAATGTTCAGGTAATAGAGTTTCTTTTTTTGGTCACACCACGTGGTTTGTGGGATCTTAGTTCCCTGACCAGGGATCGAAACTGGACCCTTGTCAGTGAAAGCATGGAGTCCTAACCACTGGGCCACCAGGGAATTTCCTAGAGTTTCTATTACTCCATATTCTCAGAGAAATATGTTAGAGTTTAAAATTTTTGCTACTCTACTGGGAGTGTAATATAGTCTAATGTGGGTTTAATTTGTATTTCCTGATTGCTAATAAAGAAAAGAAAACCCAGTAGAAAATGAGCAAAAGACCTCATTAGGCACTTCACAAAGAAGAAATCCTTGGACGCTTTGAGGATTTTTCCTACTTTGAATTTTTTGCATATTCTATTTTCACAACCCAGAATGATCTCCTGCTTTTTGTATGACTGGTTCTTTTCCTTCAGTTTGCAGCTTTTTGAGAGGCTATTCTTGTCCATCTTATCTAAATTTGTCCCTACTTTTTTTTTTTTTTAATCAGGGTACCTATTCTTTTGTATGGTAGCACTTATCACAATTTTTGTACTTGTCTATTTGTTTGTTTTCTTGTTTCTCTATTTTGTTAAATTATAAGTACCACAAGGGTCAAGACTATGCCTGCCTAGTTAATGATCATATCCCATTTTGGTTGGCACATAGGAGATGCTCCATAAATATCTGTCAAATATATGAATGAAATGGCTTGCCATTTGAAACAAAACAAAATTAAACTTTAATTCCTCCCTTACAATTTAGGCTTAAACAAATTCCATCTGGAGTAAAGAGTTAGGTGTTAACATTGAAATCCTAAAAGTGTTAAAATTAGAATACATGGGTGGTAATTTTTCCAAACATGACACTAAAAGCAATTATCATAAAGGAAAAGATTGATTATATAGCCTAGCTAAAAAATTAAAATCTTCTATTAGATAAAAATTTCATAAACAACATTAAAAGACAGATGACTGAGAAAAATTTTGCTAAATGTATAACAGATAGATGGCCGATAATGTTAAGAAAAATAAAATTTTAGTATTCAACAAGTAAAATGTAACACACAACTGTAAAAATAAGTGTATGTCATAAAATAACTTTATAAAAAATGATACAGATTCAGTGAACATATCAGCGATGCTCAACCTCATCAGAAATTATACAGCAAAGAGATTCATTTAAAAGAAATAATATTAGATAAGAAAGGATAAAAAGAATAATTACATATGTTTTGGTAGAGTGAGAAGGGAAACAGGGAATTTAAATTGGAATAATTTTTCTAGTATTCAAGCTAATTGAAACAGAGAGCCCTCTTCAAGTCAGGTGTTTATTCTAAGTACATATAATACAAACAATGGTAAATTTGTAAGATTAAGTGCAGTGTTGTTTAAATTAGGAAAAATTAGAACCTTCCTAATGATTATTAGGAGGGCATATTTTAACTAAATTGTAGTAAACAACTATAAAATGGAATAATATACAACCACTACAATGTGGGTTGTTAAGCTTTTATTGATATTAAACATCTGTCAGATGAGTCATACATTGGTTTATTTTTTATATACATATATACACACAATATTTCAAATTGAAAGCAACATCTCAATGGATTCAAGACTATTAAGTGCTGTTGTCTAAACAGACTAGAAAACTTTAAACTGTAAAAATGAAACATGTACACATTATTTAAAATGCATAATGAAGAAAACTCATTGGTGTTGTGTTTTTCTTGTATGCCAGTAATTAAGCCACTACTGTTGGCACTGTTTGGTTTTCTATTTTAACACTGAAGGAGTGAAAGTATTTCCTATATTTATGAATTTACTATGAAAATCTTGGCAAAAAAAGAAAAAAAAATGTCTGTCTAAAATGTGTGGGTGAAAACTGTTAATCAAGTGTGTTTCTAATTTCCCCCCCCCGCCCAAGTTGGACATCATCTGTAAACCCTAGGTTGCTTCAGGGGATTTCACTATTATATAAAATCAGTAAAATTAAAATGGAGTACTTGTATATATGCAACATTGTGTACAGAGGGGAGATACTGAATAGTATTAAACATTTTCGTCTTCCTTTACCTTTTATCCCCTACCTAATATCTAGTCTACTTTTTTAAATTTCAAACTTCACTGCGCTTTGAATTGATAATTCCAATTTTCACATTGTCATTGGAAACCATATCTAATAAAGGTTTTAGTTATTCCCATGGGGGGAAAAAAACCATTATGGTTTATTACAAGATACTGAATATAGTTCCTGTGCTATACAGTGTGTCCTTGTTGCTTATCTATTTTATATATAGTAGTTTGTATCTGTTAATCCCAAACTCCTAATTTATCTTCCCCCCCATATTTCCTCTTTGGTAACCATAAGTTTGTTTTCTATGTCTGTGGGTCTGTTTCTGTTTTATAAATAAGTTCATTTGTATCTATTTTTAGATTCCACATATAAGTGATATCATATGCTACTTGTCTTTCTCTGTCTGACTTACTTTGCTTAGTATGATAATCTCTAGGTCCATCCATGTTGATGCAAATGGCCTTATTTCATTCCTTTTAATGGCTGAGTAGTATTCCATTGTATATATATACCACATCTTCTTTATCCATTCATCTGTTGATGGACATTTAGGTTGTTTCCATGTCTTGGCTATTGTAAATAGTGCTGCTAAGAACATTGGGGTCCATGTATCTTTTCAAATTAGAGTTTTCTCTGGATATATGCCCAGGATTGGGATTGCTGGATCACATGGTAACTTTATTTTTAGTTTTTTTAAGGAACCTCCATACTGTTTTTCATTGGCTGCACAAATTTACATTCCTATCAACAGTGTAGGAGGGTTCCCTTTCCTCCAGACCCTGTCTAGCATTTATTATTTGTAGATTCTTTTTAATGATGGCCATTCTGACTGGTGTGAGGTGGTACCTCGTTGTAGTTTTGATTTGCATTTCTCTCATAATTAGCAATGTTGGGCATGTTTTCACATGCCTATTGGCCATCTGTATGTCTTCTTTGGAGAAATGTCTATTTAGGCATTCTGCCTGTTTGTTGATTGGGTTGTTTTGTGTTATTGAGTTGTATGAGCTGTTTTAATATTTTGGTAACTAATCCCTTGTTGGTTGCATGGTTTGCAAATATTTTCTCCCAGTCCATAGTTTGTCTTCTTGTTTTGTTGATGGTTTCCTCTGCTGTGCAAAAGCTTATAAGTTTATGTTTATAAGTTTAATAGCTTATAAGTCCCATTTATTTATTTTTACTTTTATTTCTATTGCCTTGGGAGACTGACCAAAGAAAACATTGCTACAATTTGTGTCAGAGAATGTTTTCTCTATATTCTTTTCTAGGAGTTTTATGGTGTCATGTCTTATATTTAAGACTTTAAGCCAATTTGAGTTTATTTTTGTGTATGACATGAGGGAGTGTTCTAACTTCGTTGATTTACATGCAGATGTCCAGCTTTCCCAATACCAGTTGCTGAAGAGTCTGTCTTTTCTCCATTGTATATTCTTGCCTCCTTTGTCAAAGATTAATTAACCATAGGTGTGTGGATTTATTTCTCGGCTCTCTATTCTGTTCCATTGATCCATATGTCTGTTTTTGTGCCAATACCATGCTGGTTTTTTTTTTTTTAATAAATTTATTTATTTATTTTTGGCTGTGTTGGGTCTTCATTTCTGTGTGAGGGCTTTCTCTAGTTGTGGCGAGCGGGGGCCACTCTTCATCGCGGTGCGCGGGCCTCTCACTATCACGGCCTCTCTTGTTGCGGAGCACAGGCTCCAGACGTGCACGCTCAGTAGCTGTGGCTCACGGACCCAGTTGCTCTGCGGCATGTGGGATCTTCCCAGACCAGGGCTTGAACCCGTACCCCCTGCATTGGCAGGCAGATTCTCAACCACTGCGCCACCAGGGAAGCCCTACCATGCTGTTTTGATTACTGTAGCTTTGTAGTATTGTCTGAAGTCTAAGAGGGTTATGCCTCCAGCTTTGTTCTTTTTCCTCAGGATTGCTTTGGCAATTCTGTGTCTTTTATGGTTCCATAAAAATTTCAGGATTATTTGTTCTAGCTCTATGAAAAATGTCACATGTAATTTGATAGGGATCACATTAAATCTGTAGGTTGCTTTGGCTAGTATGGCCATTTTAACAATTAATTCTTCCAATATAAGAGCATGGGATATCTTTCCATTTCTTTGAATCACCTGCAATTTCCTTTATCAATATTTCATAGTTCTCAGCATACAAGTCTTTCACCTACTTGGTCAGGTTTATTCCTAAGTATTTTTTTTTTTTTGGATGCAATTTTAAAAGGGATTATTTTTTACTTTCTGTTTCTGGTATTTCATTGTTAGCATAAAGAAATGCAACAGATTTCAGTATGTTAATCTTGTATCCTGCTACCTTGCTGAATTCTTTTATCAGTTCTAGTAGTTTTTGTGTGAAGTCTTTAGTGTTTTCTATATATAGTATCATGTTATCTGTATATAATGACAATTTTACCTCTTCCCTTCTAATTTGGATAACTTTTATTTCTTTTTCTTGTCTGTTTGCTGTGGCCAGGACTTCTAATACTATGTTGAATAGAAGTGATGAAAGTGGGCATTCTTGTCTTGTTCTAGAATTTACTGGGAAGGCTTTCAGTTTTTCATCATTGAATATTATGTTAGCTGTGGGTCTGTCATAAATAGCTTTTATTATATTGAGATATGTTCCCTTTATACCCACTTTGGTAAAAGTTTTTTATAATGAATGGATGTTGGATTTTATCAAATGCTTTCTCTTCATTTATTGAGATGATCATGTGGTTTTTGTGTTTTCTTTTGTTGATGTGGTGTATCACATTGATTGATTTACTGGGATGAATCCAACTTAATTGTGCGGAATGATCTTTTTTATATGTTGTTGGATAGGGTTTGCTGATATTTTGTTAAGAATTTTTGCATCTATATTCATCTAAGATATTGGCCTGTAATTTTCTTTTTTTGGTAGTGTCTTTGTCTGATTTTGGTGATGGTAACTTCATAGAATGACTTTGGGAGCGTTCTCTCCTCTTTAATCTTTTGAAAGAGTTTGAGAAGGATTGGTATAAGTTCTTATTTGTATGTTTGGTAGAATTCCCCAGTGAAGCCATCTGGTCCTGGACTTTTGTTTGCAGGGAGTTTTAAAAAAATTATTATTATAGTTTCTATTTCACTTCTAGTGATTGGTCTGTTTATTTATTTCTTCTTGATTCAGTTTTGGTGGGCTATATATTTCCAGAAACTTGTCCATTTCTTCTAGGTTGTCCAGTTTGTTGGCATTTAATTGTTCATAATATTCTCTTATGGTTTTTTGTATTTCTGCAGTATTGGTTGTTATTCCCCCTTGTTCATTTCTTACTTTGTTTATTTGGATCTTCTCTCTTTTCTTCTTGGTGAGCCTGGCCAGAAGTTTCTCAATTTTGTTTACCCTTTCAAAAAACCAGCTCTTGGTCTTACTGATTTTTCTTTTGTTTTTAAAATCTCTATTTTACTTACTTCCTCTCTGATCTTTATTATTTCCTTCCTTCTGCTAACTTTAGGTTTTGTGTGTTTTTTGTTTTTCTGTTTTTTTTCTAATTCTTCTAGGTGGTAGGTTAGGTTGTTTATTTGAGATTTTTCTTGTTTTTATTTATTTATTTATTTTTTGAGGAAGGCCTGTATCACTGTGAACTTCCCTCTTAGGATTGCTTTTGCTGTACCCCATCGATTTTGTATGGTTGTGCTTTTAAGAGAGCCCTTTTCTTCAACAGAGAATGAACATTATTTGCAAATGCCTATGGAACATTTACCATATTTGACCATGTATCCATTTATAAAGAAAACTTCAATAAAAATAATAAATATCCATATTCTCTGAATACATAACAAAGTAAATAGAAATTAATAAGAAAAGAATGGAATAAAATCTATTCAAGTTGGAAAAAATAAAAACACTTTTCTAAATGAATTTCTATCATTTTCTAATGAAATGATATCAAAGTTGAAATCATAGACTGTGTGGAAAACATGACAAAGTATATTCAGAGAAATGTCTATAACTTCATAGGCAATTACTAGAAAACAAGAAAAATGGAAAATAAAAAAGCTCACCATTTAATTAAAATCAAGAAAAGTAATTATGATATGAGGAGAGAATTAATTATTAAAAAGAAACTAATAAAATAGAAAATAAACAGAAAACAATCAAGGTTGGCTCTTTGTAAATACTAATAATTGAGACAAAATTTGGAACACACTTCAAGGAATAAGAAATGAAAAATATATGGAGGAGAATATAAAGTACGTAATGAGACCTCCTTTTCTATGGTGGATTAGGTTAGTTGGTTCAACTTTCATGCTTTAAACAATTAAAAGTGCTGGACAAAATACATAAACCATATTCTTAAAAAGTACTAAAAATATGACAAGATAGAAAAATGATATCAACTCAAGGTTGAAGGGAAATTGGGAAGTCAGAAGGATAAGGGTAGCATAGATGCTACTTTGTCCTGAGGGCTTTTGCCCATTCTTGTCCATTAGAATGTTGGCTTCCACAGCTTCACAGGTAAAATGGATACAAATAAAGCCCAGTGATTGCTCAGAGTAGGAAGTCTAATAAGTGAATCTCCTCACATTAGGTTGGGAACCCCAAGAGTTATACTTTCAGGATAAAGGGAATTAGTAGTACACCAACACTGAAGAAGCTTTGCAGCCCCCAAATTACATCACCTGTGAAGTCTAAAATAAGTCAAGTCACAAAGTGGTACTAGACGAATGTGCCCCAAAGAGAC
This sequence comes from Balaenoptera musculus, assembly GCF_009873245.2. NCBI lineage: Eukaryota > Metazoa > Chordata > Mammalia > Artiodactyla > Balaenopteridae > Balaenoptera > Balaenoptera musculus. The sequence continues at coordinate 51,075,654 of NC_045794.1, read as the reverse complement.
TACAAGATCTTCTCTGCAGAATTATACTTTCATTCCAGGCTTCATATTATTCTTCCAAATAATACTTTTTCAGGGGTAGTGTACAACATACAGTCAAAAATAACAAGGAACACAAAGAAACAAAGCATTACAGATGAGAATCAGCAAATACTACAGTCAAAAGAAGAAAACCTGTGAATCTATAGATACCGGAATTACTAGATAGAGTATGTAAAACAACACTACAGTTGACCCTTAAACAATGCAGGGGTTAGGGGCACTGACCCCCATGCAGTTGAAAATCTGCATGCAACTTTACAGTTGGCTCTCCACATCTGAGGCTCCACATCCATGGATTCAACTAACCGGGGGTCATGTAGTACTGTAGTATGCATTTATTTAAAAAAAAAACCCATGTGTAAGTGCACCCATGCAGTTCAAACCCGTGTTTTTCAAGGATCAACTGTATTTACTGTTTAAATAAGTAAAAGGCAAAAATAAAAATGTATTTAGGAGACAGAAACCTATATAATGTGATCTAGCAGATTTGAAAATGAACCAAATAGAACAAGTTAGACAAAACTGGAATTTGTATACAGTAAGATAAATCAGAATAAAATTACCCAGAATGAATCAGATCATCAAAAAGATGAGGAGAAGACGGGTGAAGAAACCATGCTAGACAGGGCAGTAAGAACTAACATGAACTTAATCCGAGTTTCAGAAGAGCAGACAGAGAAAATAAGTAGGGGGATATTTTGAATTTTTGAGAAATAATAAAAACCACCAATCAGCAGGTTGAAGGAGCCCCCAAAACCCTAAGTAGGATAAATACATAAGAAAAAAATATAATTGATTATTTTCAGTGGATTAAGAGTTAGACTGACAATCAACTTCTCAATAGCACAATAGAAGATGGAAGACGATAGATTGTTATCTTCAATGTGCTGGGAAGTAAATAACAGCCAACTCTGAAGTTTATACTTAGTGAAAATATTTTCCAAAAATGAAGGTAAAATAAAAACATTTTTTAGATAAAAATATATAGTCTCTTCTTAGGGAAATTTCTAGAGATGTACATAGATAAAAGGAAAGACATGTTAGATGGGAGGCCTGGGATCCGAAAAAGAATGAAAAAGGAAACAAGTCTGTCAATAAATCTAAATGGGCATTTACTTTATAAAACAAAAGTAATGTCTATGGGGCTAAAAATGATGATTTGATTGTGTATAAGTCATCCCTCATTATTTGACGGCTACAAAATCAATTTTATTTCTATAAATCAAAACAAACAGAAAATAATAGAAATCACAAGAGCATCATAAAATTATCAAGTATTCAGAATAAATCTATTAAAATATGTACAATGCCTCATGGGAAAATTTTTTGAAAGATTTAACTGAGATATTTTATTTTTTAATTTCAAAAGGATTTTTTATTGTTGTTGAGTGTTTTTTAAATTTTATTTTATATTGGAGTATAGTTGATAAACAATGTTGTGTTAGTTTCAGGTATACAGCAAAGTGATTCAGTTATACATATACATGTATCTATTCTTTTTCAAATTCTTTTCCCATTTAGGTTGTTACAGAGTATTGAGCTGAGTTCTCTGTGCTATACCGTAGGTCCTTGTTGGTTGCCTATTTTAAATGTAGTTGTGTGTACATGTCAATCCCAAACTCTCAATCTATCCCTCCCCGCCACTCCTCCCCGCTGGTAACCATAAGTTTGTTCTCTAAGTCAGTGAGTCTGTTTCTGTTTTGTAAATAAATTTATTTGTATCATTTTTTTTAAGATTCTGCATATAAGCGATATTCTTTCTTTGTCTTTCTCTGCCTGACTTACTTCACTTAGTATGATAATCTCCAGGTCCATCCATATTGCTACACAAGGAGACCTGAATAAATGGTAAAATAGTTCATCTTTAAGAATTGAAGATTGCCTATTGTAAAGATGTCAGTTTACCCCAAATGATCTATAAATTCAATCTAATCTCAATCAAAATCCCACTAATTTTTTAACATATAAATTGACAAGCTGATTCTAAAATTATATGAAAATGCCAGAGGCAAAGAATAACCAACTCTATGTTAAAGAAGATCAAAGCCAAAGGATTTTAAACTCCAGATATAAAGACTTATTATAAATGGATAGTAATTAAGAGAGTGGTATTGGTATGTGTACAGAAATGAGTTGACTTAGCAGGTCTGATTGCTATCCTTTGATAGAACTGCTTATAAGGTTGGCCTTTGGCTGGTATCTGAGAACTTGAATTTCGGGAGGGTTCCCACTACCTAACTGAGAAGAGTGGCTCACCATGCCTAAACTATTTATGCAGATGATATGGTTTATGCTGACCACCTGCTTTTCTTCTGGGAGTCTGGGATGTGGGCATATGCCTATGTGACCAGCCCCCCATAAAAATCTTAGGTGCTGAGTCTCCAATGAAATTCCCTGCAGAATAACTTGCCCACAGACATACTTAGCAGTTGTCTCTTGACTGGTACTTTGAGATCCTTCAGCCATATCACTTAAGCTTGTAATGAGTGTTTTGCTTGGAAATGTTTCACTCTTAAGAGCTTCACAGAATCTAGGAGGTTGATGTGTAGTTGTGCATCAAAGGAGCTGGAATCAGCGGGTAAAAATGTCTTAGGTAATAAAGCTAATATACCACTGAATCAGCACTGATGAATCATTTCCTTAGCAGGATTTCAGTTGTGTGGCTAAGGAAAGTGTTTGTATTAGACTGAAATGTAAATTATCGGCCTCTATGAAGACTACTTGTAACTATAATCACACTACGTGTCAGGTGAGAATAAAACCATCCCTGAGATACTAATAACAGCACGGATGCCAACTCTTCTGTGAGAGTTCACAAGAAGTCCAGGAATGAGGTGACAGGCAATTTTCCTCTATGATCAAGACATTCAGTGCTTTGCTAACTGTTTATAATAATCTTTTAAATATACAACACTTTCTTTTTTGTGGGTCATTTGGGTAAGACATGTAAAACAGTACGCCCAGAATTTCAGGGACTTCTACTTTCAGGAAATAGAGGCAATTTTGTCCTGATATTCCTCATCAGAGGAGCTGTTGGTTGCATTTATTTAAATGAAGAACAAAGTGGCATTGTGAACATTGAGAAATTCTCTTCCCTGGGTGTGGTCTGAACAATGATAAGTTGTGTTTTCAGGATCCCTGCATGTGGCAGTAAATAATGCAGAATTCAGCGTGTACATTGTACTAACAACTGCTCAAGTTCCTTCTATCATCAAGGGAAGTTACAGATACTGAATGACAAAGGTGTTGGGTATGATTTGACTATGTGGAACAATGCTGGGGTCACTGCTTTGATTACTGTAGTTGATAAAAAAGGAAAAATACCAAGGAATGAATGTTGTATTTGACTCTTGCCATCATGATGGCAATTCCATGTTTCTCTGTAATAAGCAAAAGAAAAATTTGTTTCCCTGTCTCTACACCCCATGAAGGTGGCATTAATATACCTCTTTTTATAGGTTAGAGACCATATTTTTTCCTGATTTTATATTACCAGAAAATCCACCCATTATATATGTTTTTCAGTGTCAGTTTCATAAACTAAAATGTGATAAAACACATCTCAAATATCAATTATCTGACCCTGTCTTTTCCAGAGTTCTCCATATTTTGATTGCTCTGGTAAACATTTCTAATGATTCAGGAACTATCCATTTCAATGGACATAGCTCCCTTTTCTATAAAATCAGGTGTAAGGCATCAAGGACATATAATAAGGCCATCATCCTAGAAGTAGTGATTTTGGGGTAAGAGAAAAATTATACCCTTTCTCTTTTGTGTCTTGCTATCTGTATGGTAAAATAAGGTTCATTCATTCATCCATTCAATTGATGTATTTATTTAATGTTAGCTACATGCCTAGAACTGTTTGGGACATAACAACTGAACAAAACAAGGTCTCTACCTTTGTGGACTTAACATTCTAGTTAGGGTAGACTGAATACACAGCCTATAACATGATAATACAATGTAATAGAATGTCAGGTGGTAATAAATGCTAGAAGAGAAATATAGCAGGGTGATAGAGTGAGGTGATACTGGAGGGATGGCTGGACACAGAGAGTGAAGTGGTGTTAATTTCAAGCAAGGTGACTATCCTAGGGGATACCTTGTACTCTCAAGACATCCTTGCCCAAGCCCCTGATTTACCTCAAGCCAGGTCCTCCCTGCAGAGTACAGAGACAGAGCTTTAGGGAGCCTTTATCCAAGGCAGTCAGGGCTGGCATCTACCTAGCACTTCTGGGTCTTGGAGATTTGTGGGTCTGGGAGAAGGCAGGGCTGGGATGCCTGACCCTCTTTGGCTGCATTGGGCAAGGTCAGGGTGGCAGGGACTGTGGTTGGTGTGGATGAAGGGGTGGGTGTTGTTTGCAGGGAGCCATCCTCTGGTCTGCGGCAAGGGGAGATGGAAGAGGGTGGCCTGGGTTACGAGGGAGAATTAAAAAATTATTTTTTGGCAAGGTGGTCAGGGAAGTCCTCCCTAATAATCAGAGGCTTAAATGAAGAGAGGGAACAAGTAGAGGTCATATGGTCTGTGGGGAAAGAGCATCCTAGGCTGTGGGAACAGGGTGTGAAATTTGAATTCGAGGGCTAAGTGGGACTGTGTTGGAACCCACTAGAAAGAAAACAGAGAAGATATGGCTTTATGGAAGGGTCAAGGGCATTCTTGATGCTACTGTGCTGTGAAATCTGGCTCATCAGAGTAGAAAGACCACTCAAGAGATGTGTTAGCCAGGAATAGAGTGTGCATTTGGCTGGAGCATTTCTATGTCTTGGGAACCTAAAGTGTATAAATTTAGGAGCAGGTCTTGATATGCATCTGCCTAAATAAAGGGGGCTGATCAACATTTGATGAAGTTGGCAGGACAAAATCCCAATATCTGACATATGACTAATACATATTAATTTAATTTATGGTTTCCTTCCCCCACCCTGCTTTATCTTTAAAGTTGCACTTCAGTTTTTAGATGGCAGCATATCCATAATTAAAAATGTACAAAGTTTCTGGAATATCTCCACAGACTGACTCACTTCTCCCAACTTTTCCTCCCATTATCCAACATCAGCTAAAAATTTGCTGAGATTTACTGCCTATAATGTCTTTCTTTCATTTTCCAAATATGAATTTATATGAAATATGCATTTCATATTTCACATCCATGGTTCTCAATCCAATATTTTGAAAACCCTCTTCCATCTCCCAAATCCCCAGGTTGAAAAGTCACTGTGTTAAGGTGTTCTGCCCTCACTCTCATTTTCTTTGGTAATATTTATTTAAATGGAGTGATCTAGTTTACTTACATGTGTTGCCTCTGATAAACTACATATAATTTCCATTACTAGAGGGATTTAAAATATTTTCTCCACCTTGATAGTTTAGTCTTGTGTTTCTCATTGTCCACCAACTTATAAACAGGAACTCTGGGAAAGACTGGCTTTTGATTGGCTCCAAAGACAGAAGTTATTACAGAGGAAATAAAGTATACTTGCAAGAACAAATATTTACTGAACACTCATCATGAGCTGGAATGTAGCAGTGAATATAATACCCAAAGTCCTGCTCTCATAGATCTTTAATCTCCTTTACTCTCATTGGAGGGTAGAATATCTTTAATGATAGTGGGAGGTAACCTTGAAAGATAACTTGGTTTATTCTCTGGCTTCTGGGAACGTAGAAACTTTAGAGTTGGAATATCATTCGTCTATTTGTTGGTTAAAAAAAATTGCAGAGTAACTGTGGTTTGGATACTTAGATTACTGAGGTTTCATGCCTTAGTTCTTTTACTCCCAAAGTTAGTATGAAGTACTTTAATCTTATTCCACAGTTCTTTTTGTAAATCTTTTCTGTCTGATCTTGGAAAAAACTTGCTCATTTCATCAAATATTACATTAAAAAGTTCAGTAGCCTCTATTTTGCACAGATGTGATATTTTAGAACTACCTTAAAATTTTACTGGTATAATCTAATAAACACAAAAAAGTTTATTAAGAAGAATAAACCAGTTTCTTTTTGTTTTAAAATAAATTGAGCTGACAGCTAATAGAAGGTAAAACCTTTGTCAAGTTGGTGATAAGATGGTTGAAAGAATCAGCTGTTTTAATTAAAAAAAAAAACAAACCTCAGAAACTAGAAGACTTATTTAGAATTGAAAGGTAAATGATGCTTCTTTCTTCCCAGGTATTTTTGACTAACAGTAATAAAGACTTCCTTGAGGTGCATTATTAAGGATGACCTAGGAATAAACCTACCTAAGGAGGCAAATGACCTATACTCAGAAAACTATAAGATGCTGATGAAAGAAATTGAAGACGACACAAACAGATGGAAGGATATACTGTGTTCTTGGATTGGAAGAATCAATATTTTTAAAATGACCATACTACCCAAGGCAATCTACAAATTCAATGCAATCCCTATCAAATATCCAATGGCATTTTTCACAGAACTAGAACAAATCATTTTAAAATTTGTATGGAAACACAAAAGACCCTGAATACCCAAAACAATCTTGAGAAAGAAGAAGAGAGCTGGAGGAATTATGCTCCCTGACTTCAGACTATACTACAAAGCTATAGTAGTATAGCTACTATACTACTATAGTAATCAAAACAGTATGTTACTGGCACAAAAACAGACACATAGATCAATGAAACAGGTTAGAGATCTCAGAAATAAATCCACATGCTTATTGTCAATTAATCTATGACAAAGGAGGCAAGAATATACAATGGAGAAAAGACAGTCTCTTCAATAAGTGGTGCTGGGAAAACTGGATGGCTCCTGTAAAAGAATAAAATTAGAACATTCTCTGACACCATATACAAAAATAAACTCAAAATGGATTAAAGACCTAAATGTAAGACTGTACACTATAAAACTCCTAGAGGAAAAACATAGGTAGAACATTCTTTGACATAAATCACAGCAATATTTTTTTTGGATCTGTCTCCTAAGGCAAAGGAAATAAAAGTGACATAATGAAACTTAAAAGCTTTTGCACCACAAAGGAAACCACTGACAAAATGAGAAGACAACCTACTGAATGGGAGAAAATATTTGAAAATGATATGACTGATAAGGGATTAATAGTGAACATATATAAACAGCTCATAAAACTCAACATCAAAAAAACAAAATAACTCAATTAAAAAATGGGCAAAAGAACTGAATAGACGTTTTTCCAAAGAGGAAATGCAGATGGCCAACAGGTACATGAAAAGATGCTGAGCATCACTAATCATCAGGGAAATGCAAATCAAAACCATAATGAGATATCATCTTACACCTGTCAGAATGGCTATCATCAAATGTTGGCGAGGATGTAGAGAAAAGTGAACCCTTGTACACTGTTGGTGGGAATGTAAATTGGTGCAGCCACTGTGGAAAACAGCATGGAGGTTTCTCATAAAACTAAAAATAGAACTACCATATGATCCAGCAATTCCATTCCTGGGTATATATCCAGAAAAAACAAAAAAACTAATTCAAAAAGATACATGCACCCTAATGTTCATAGCAGCATTATTTACAGTTGCCAAGATATGGAAGCAACCTAAGTGTCCATCAACAGATGAATGGATAAAGAAGATGTAGTATATATACACAATGGAATACCACTCAGCCATAAAAAGAATGAAATTTTGCCATTTGCAGCAACATGGATGGACTTGGAGGGCATTATGCTAAGTGCAATAAGTCAGACAGAGAAAGACAAATATTGTATGATATTTATATGTAGAACCTAAAAAATACAACAAACTAGTGAATATAACAAAAAAGAATCAGACTCAGAGAACAAACTAGTGGTTACCAGTGGGGAGAGGGCAGAGGGGAGGGGTAACATAAGGGTAGGGGAGTAAGAGGTACAAACTATTAGGCGTAAAATAAGCTACAAGGATATATTGTACACCATGGGGAATATAGCCAATATTTTATAATAACTATAAATGGAGTATAACCTTTAAAAATTGTGAATCACTATATTGTACACCTGTAATTATATAATATTGACCAGCAACTGTACTTCAGTAAAAAATAATGATGACCTAAACAAAAATGACAAACTATTATGTAAAAAGTATTTCTTTCTCATTCATCATTTTTAAATAGCCAGTTTGAGTGACTTACAAAGTACACATAGCCAATAAGTTCTGGGGCTAAGACCCATGCTTAGAGATGAAACCCACTAATGGATCCAACTAAAATGCAATTACATTTGTGTTATCTATAGACAAATTTATAATTGTGAATGAAAGCTGTTATTTACTTGGTGAAAAAATAGGCAACTTTCAAATGTGGAGATGACGACTTCTGTCCCAACAGTTAAGTACCTGAAGAGGTTCCTTGGAGCACTGGTGGATATCTTAAAAGGGATTCTTGGTCAGTTGTTTGGGGAATGCTGCAGGTTCTATTCCTCTCCTGAAGATTCACAATTCACATTTGTATATTAAAGGTCCTGAGAAAACCCATTGTAAAGAGGTCTTTTAAACTTCAACTCTGACTTGACTAACTCATTCACTACAGAACTCCCTTTTAATGTATATATTAAGGCAGAATCCTCTTTATGAAGTCTTGCTTTACTACTAGACAGTTCAGTTTCTGCTGGAGACATATAATGATGGTCTAAAACTTGAATGCATTTTTGAAACAGTAAGTTAATGAGTTTCTTAAACCACAAAATCATATACCCAAAAAGATGCTTGGGGATTTGAGGTATGTGGGAAGCAGACAACTTATTCCTTCTTGGACTTTTATGGACCCCAGTTCTTGGGAAGTTCTTTTTATGGATTTGGCAATATCAGTTACTCCTCGGGGAGGCTGTGTCTGCTACACATCCATTCTGGATTACTAATTTTTTTAGACTTCTCTGACATGGGACAAGGCAATTTTGTTTAAGGCTACTTGCTGGGAAAGTCTTATAATTATACGGATGTTACATATGACCATGAGACAGGACACCACAGTGATTGAGGGAAGTTCAAAATTATTGTAAAAATCCCACCAGTTTGCCTATGTAGAAAGAAACTAAAAGAAGATCACTACTCCCTCCCAAAATTCCCCAAACTGAGAAATGCTTATTGACTTGACTTTAGATTTTTAAGCTACTTGATATATATTATTCACATATTAGATTCTTTGTCACCAAAGAAGCATGGAGTTTCGCATTTTAATGTTAGATATAGGATATTGGAGCCAAAATGGATACTATAAGAAAATTAAGATAAAACAAAATTATTATTATCACTTATTATTTTCATTAGCTGTGAAGAAAAATACGTGGCAATATCCATGTTTATTAGGGCTAGAGACAGGACATTGAAATATTCCCTGGAAAGTTTCAATTTAGGCTTATAGATTTTAAAACATTTCCTGAATTGGAGTAAGATGATTTAGGGCTTAACACTGGCAAGGATGACCAGAAGAGCAATTGTTTTAGAAATGTAATTCTCTGCAAAGTAATTTTAATGTTTCAAATAATTCTAATATAAATCTCAACAGACTTTTCTTCTGAGGTTTGAAAATCATTTCTGAAATCATCTGGAAAAAGAGGTAGATGAGAATGTCCAAGAAATTTTAAGAAAGAAAATTTTGTGTGGGAACTCTCAATACCGAATATTAAAACATACAAAACATCAGTAATTAATGAATCATAGTAGTGACCAATGAATAAGTTATAGACATAGAATAGAAAGGCAAGAAATCGACTCATATACATAGGAATTTATACCAAGATAAAGGTGGCATATTGAACTAATGTGAACAGCAAAATCTTTTAATGAACAAAATAAGAAACGTATTATTTGAACAAGAGCAAAAAAGAATTTTCTCTCCTCCTTTATTAAAATGAACTCCTGTGGGCTTAAAGAGTTCGAAGTAAAATTAAGAATCCCTAAATATAAAAATATAAAAGATTTTCCAAGCCTAAAAGCAAGGAAAAACCAAAAGTAAAATATTGACAGATTTTTCCTCATAAAAATATTTTTAAATTAAAAGGCAAATTTGAAACCAGGAGATGGAGCCGCAGCTTAAGACACTCCAGCACCCAGGTTCTCTGGGTGTTTCTGAGCAAATGCTTCCCACTATTCTAGAAGTAGCATTTCATTTACAAACTTGCAAGGAGAAAAGAGGTTTATGGCAATGTCTCATTCTCCTTCCAAATAGATTAATTTATAATAGACATAAAAGAAATGTATAGTTGGCCATTAAGTTCAGGAATTATTTTGCAAGAATAGTTTGTTTTCCATAACAACTTCTTCTGTATTCCAAGCCACATGTTTTTATATCTATTTCACGCTTATTTTATTCTGTTTAGTTCCATAGAAAGTGTGTATCAGTTTCTATTAAACATACGGATCATTATGTCTGAATCATAACAAAACCTGGTATTTGAATCAAGCCTTAAGTCAAGGGCAGGTATCCCAATGCCAACAAGAGCCAGGTATGTACAGTGATGACTGACATAGTGTATGAGCATGTGTAGTGGTGACTGTTATGCATGTCTCTCCAATTGTGGCTACAGGGAAATGCAAATTCTGTACTGCTAGACTTTCTTATTTCTAAAGAGAAACCAAAACCCTAAACTTTTATGTGAAATATCCAGATTTTTATCATTTTAAGCTATTCTAAAAAATTTACAAAACTCTCCAGGCTAAATAAATACCTTGAGACTACCAGTTGATGACCTTGCCTTAAGTAGTTTAGAGACAATTTTACATTTATTATCTCATTGGATCCTAAAGAGAGTGCTATGAAGTACTTTTAATTATTGTCATTTTATAATTATGGATAATGAGGTTGAGCACAATCAAGTAATTTGACCAAAGTCACACAACTAGTATGTAAATCTTCTGATTCCAATTCTGTCTAGAACATTTCCACTTTTTAAGTTTTTTTAGAAGATGTTTTCTGAATATTGAAATGGACTTGGAATCAGACACCTGTTTATCACTATTCTGGTGCCGGTTTCTGCTGTTTCAATGTGACTTTGAATTTGACCTTTCTCATTTCAATTTATCTTCTGTCAGATGGGGGGCGGGCACTACTAGACCTTGTGGTTTCTACGGCCACTTCTAGTTCTGAAATCTCATGGTTTTCAGTCAATAACGTCATTGCCATTACCATTCATATATAAATATATACATGACTTCATATGACCCCGTGAGAGGCGGCTCAGGTCACCAGATAACATTATGGCCATGATAATCTTACAAGGATTAGTCAGTAGATACAGGGCACCCTTCTTGCCCGTGCTATTTATATTTTTTGCATCTCTTTCTTGTCTCCACACAGTCTAAAAAGATACTAGATCTAATACCCTGAATAAATCAATCTGGTCCCTACTTTAAATTTAGGATTATGAAATCGATCTTTTATTTCTTCCCAGATAAATACATTTTTGTAATGTGTAGCTATAAATTCAGTGGGCAGAGCAGAGATAAAGGGGCAAAAGGCAATTCTTGCTTGGAGTTCTCCTTTAATTATAATTTATAATTTATGACTCTTTCACACTTTCAATGAGTTTCTCTGCTTTTTTTTTTTTTCCGGCCGCATTGGGTCTTCCTTGCTGTGCGCGGCTTTCTCTAGTTGCGGCGAGCGGGGGCTACTCTTCGTTGTGGTGCGCGGGCTTCTCACTGTGGTGGCTTCTCTTGTTGCAGAGCACGGGCTCTAGGCACGTGGGCTTCAGTAGTTGTGGCTCCCTGGTTCTAGAGCACAGGCTCAGTAGTTGTGGCGCATGGGCTTAGTTGCTCCGCAGCATGTGGGATCTTCCCAGACCAGGGATCGAACCCATGTTCTCCACATTGGCAGGTGGATTCTCAACCACTTGCCCCACTTGCCACCAGGGAAGTCCCTCTCTGTTCTTTAATGAAATGGGATGCCATTAAATCAGTAACTCTAAGTTTTATATATATATATATATATATAAAACTGAATCACTTGCTGTATAGCAGAAATTACTGCAACATTGTAAAACAACTATACTTCAATAAAATAAATTAACAAAAAAATTTTAGTTAAGCACTATCTTCTAATTGACATTGAGGTATATGTAAAATATTAGAAGAGTGCCTGGCTCATAGTACGCACTATATGTGGTTAGCTATTTTACTACCATCATTATTGTTATTCCCAAGAAACATTCTACATTACGCAGTCTCTGTGTCTCTCAAACATGCTATGTGCATGCCTAATTGCAAGCATTTTCTAATACCATTCCCTCTCCTAGGATTTCCCTCCACTTTCATCTCGGCCTGCGTAGATCCTATCTGTGCCATAAGGCCCACCTCACATTCCAGAGCAACTTCTCCCTCCTCTGAACTCCAGTAGTACTATTCAGACAGTCAAATCACTACTTAGCATAGCCCATTCATAACTTCTTTGCAGACAGATCAGGACTTCCACATTTCTGGCATCCATCACATGCCTGTCACATGGCATCTATCACATGGCCTAGTGGGGACTGGATACACCTTTCGTGTGTGCTAACTTTGTCCAGGCTTCTGATGTAAGATAAGGATAATTGTCTCAAACTTGTATGTTTTCTATTCATCTCTCATATTGCTTGGTATTTCTTACTGTGCTCACTAAGTACTTTTTGCATGTAGAATAACAATAGCATGTTTAGGAGTTTTGTTACATCAAATGCAAAATAGCTGGTTTGTTGACCACAATTTGGAATCATTTGGACTTGATTCATTATAACCAGTCAGAGGTCTTTTTAATGTAATTTGGGCATATATTTAGAGTATGATGTTCTTAGTTTATTGAAGTCAATTATTTAAATTGGATACATTGTTGACATATACCTCTGCCAGGGATATATCTATTAGTATAATCCATAGCAGCAGCGGTAGAATAAATTATTGGCTCTAATATTTCACCTCTCTCTGCATCCACATCCTTGCCATGGCCTCTTAAAGGGTGTGATATAGTTCCCTGCCCTTTGGCTTTGAGTTTGGCCACATGACTTGCTTTGGGCAATGGAATGGGGCAGAAGTTATAGTATACCAACTCTGCCAGGATTTAAGAGGCTTCCCATGTTTCTTATTTCCCTCATGTACGTTTATCATTGCCATGAGAAGAAAAAGCTCTCACTGGTCCAAGGATGAGAGACATGCCAACCCTCATCTGTGAAAATAAATCCTTGCCGTTATATATTACTGAGAATTTGGGGTTGTTTATATACAAATTGAATGTAGCAATAGTAGACTGATAAAGCAGTCATGGTAATTTACCTTCCAGTTCTATTATTACCATTAATCACCATATATAATATGTCCCTAGCATCTAGCAGCTTCTTTTCAGTATTTTAAACTCCATTCCAATTTATTATTAATATTGCATAAGCATTAACAAGATAAAAGATGTAACATTAAAAGATAATAGAGGAGAAAAGTGGTTGATAACTCATTCTTTAAATTTCAGCTTAAATATCACTTCTTCAAAGGGGCCTTCCCTGATCCTTCAATTTATATTAGGTACCTCTTCGATCCTCTCACATAGAAAACAGCCCTTTTCCTTTATACCTTGTCCATATTGGTAATTATATGATTGATTTTTATTTTTAAAATAATATTTATCACCCTCACTAGACTGTAATTCACAAAGGTGAGACTATGTCCTTTTTATTTACCACTCTACCCCTGCATCAAGTACAATACTTGCCAAAGAGTAGGCACTCAATACATATTTGTTAAATAAAGAAAAAGAAACAATTTAAGGATCTGATTATTACTGCAGCATGTTTGATGCTGTTCATCTGGTTAAAATCTCTTATTTTAAGCAGTTCTCTGACAGGTTATTTTCTGTCACTATCTCTGTAAGGTAGAAATAAAAAAGTCTTTATATGCTAGTATCTCTAGGTGGTTTATAAAACTCACACGTTCATTCTCTACAAAGAACGTCTTCAACTACAATTTGCCCCTTACCACATTATGGTGGGTTCTCCATATCACACAATGTTATAATACCTTGTGGTTTTCCGTTTTCACTGTTGAAGGTTTCCCAATGATCTGGGAATCCAAGTTGTATGCAGATATATTTTTATATGAGTACAGAGGGAGCATACCATATCAATAGAGATTCAGAATGATTCAGTGGAAAAAAGTTTGGCTTGGGGAGTCAGAAAAGGGAGGATTTGTGTTTGAGTCCCAATTTTACATCTTCCAAATTAGGTTATTAACCTGAAAAACTGGGATGATAACTCTATTTCATGGTGTTGTTGTGAGGGGCAAGTAAATTATGAAAAAATGCTCTGTAAACTGGACAGCATTACACAAATATTAATAATGTCAGTATCTATGTATACTTTATAAAATACATGTAGAAGATGTTGCATCAAACATTAAAGTTGTTCATAACCACTGCTAGAAATGCCCACTGCCATGCATTCTGGCCGACCTGAATGTATTTTTTTTTCTATTTTATTTAATTTTTAATTTTTTAAAATTAATTTTTATTGGAGTATAGTTGCTTTACAATGCTGTGTTAGTTTCTGCTGTACAGCAGAGTGAAACAGCTATACATACACATATAGCCCCTCTTTTTTGGATTTCCTTCTCTTTTAGGTCACCAGAGAGCATTGAGTAGAGTTCCCTGTGCTATACAGTAGGTTCTCGTTAGTTATCTATTTTATACATAGTGTCAATAGTGTATATATGTCAATCCCAATCTCCCAATTCATCCCACCCCTCCCCTTTCCCCCTTGGTATCCATACGTTTGTTCTCTACATCTGTGTCTCTATTTCTGCTTTGTAAATAAGATCATCTATACCAATTTTTTCAAATTCCACATATATGTGTTAATATATATTTGTTTTTCTCTTTCTGACTTACTCCACTCGGTATGACAGTCTCTAGGTCCATCCATGTCTCTACAGATGACCCAATTTCATTCCTTTTTATGGCCGAGTAATATTCCATTGTATATATGTACCATATCTTCCTTATCTATTTGTCTGTCGATGGGCATTTAGGTTGCTTCCATGACCTGGCCATTGTAAATAGTGCTGCAATGAACATTGGGGTGTATGTGTCTTTTTAAATTATGGTTTTCTCTGGGTATATGCCCAGTAGTGGGATTGCTTGGTCATATAGTAGTTCTATTTTTAGTTTTTTAAGGAATCTCCATACTGTTCTCCATAGAGGCTGTATCAATTTACATTCCCACCAACAATGCACAGGGGTTCCTTTTTCTCCACACCCTCTCCAGCATTCACTGTTTGTAGATTTTTTGATGATGGCCATTCTGACTGGTGTGAGGTGATACCTCATTGTAGTTTTGATTTGCATTTGTCTAATAATTAGTGATGTTGAGCATCTTTTCATGTGTTTGTTGGCCATCTGTATGTCTTCTTTGGAGAAATGTCTATTTAGGTCTTCTGCCCATTGCTTGATTGGGTTGTTCGTTTTTTTGATACTGAGCTGCATGAGTTGTTTGTATATTTTGGAGATTAATCCTTTGCACCTACTCACCTAATCTATGACAGAAGAGGCCAGAATATACAATGGAGCAAAGATAGCCTCTTCAATAAGTGGTGCTGGGAAAACTGGACAGCTACATGTAAAAGAATGAAATTAGAACACTTCCTAACACCATACACAAAAATAAACTCAAAATGGATTAAAGACCTAAATGTAAGGCCAGACACTATAAAACTCTTAGAGGAAAACATAGGCAGACGCTCTTTGACATAAATCGCAGCAAGATCTTTTTTGACCCACCTCCTAGAGTAATGAGAATAAAACCAGAAATAAACAAATGGGACCTAATTAAACTTAAAAGCTTTTGCACAGCAAAGGAAACCATAAACAAGATGAAAAGACAACCCTCAGAATGGGAGAAAATATTTGCAAAGGAAGCAATTGACCTGAATGTTTTTAAATTTAGCGCCTACAATCAATAACTACAATGGGCCAGGTGATATTTTCTTTAACTATTTCCAAAAATTGGGGATTGTTAGCATTTACACTTACTAAAGGCATTCCCACAAAGCTAGAGGGTGGATGATTTTTAGTTTAGAAAATATGGTGGTCAAAGGTCATTGATCATAATATGGTACCTGAAATATATTCGGAACATTTCATTGTTAAACCATTTCACCTCACTGAATCCATGAATCATGTTATCTTGTCATTAATATGTTTGTTAAATTGATTGAAAGAGATGTTGGTCATTTTCAAAATTTAGAACTTTTATGAAGAACAGGTGGGTTTATGTATTGACTCTAATTTGTCTTAGTGAAATTGATGGAGTGAATCTTTATGTTAAATACAGAGGTTTTCTATAGCAGAAATCCATTGATTCATCCATTTTATCCACACGCATAAAATCAAGCTTCAGCTGAGAAAAACACCATGACTAAATATTCCTGACTGGTTTTATAAATCTTTGAACTCAGCATGAAGTTTATATCTAAACTCCTCTTGGCCTCATTTAAACGATTTTGAAGCAAAGTATTTCTCACAATAAACACACACTGCTGCCTTATGAAAGTCATGTTTACCACTATGATTTCTTGTAAAAGGAGCAAAGTGTTTTATCCAGAGCAACCAAGTCACATAGTATCCTCATTTCTCCATTTTGTTGCTATTTAAAATTGTAATAGCTGCAGAGATATTAAAGTGAAACATGTAATATGCCATGCAATGTAGAGGAACTTATGCATGAATTATCCCAAACAACTCAAGTCCCTTCTATAACAAAGCAGATTAAGCTAAAATTTTTATGTGGGGAATAATGGTTCAAATAGTTAGACATTTTTGATCTTTCTATATGATTCTTTGGGTAAAAATATCTGTAGTCTTTTCACAATAGTTAATTGAGTGAGTTGATTTACACATTTCCATAATAAAGAAAAATGCACATCAGACTATACTTTAGTCTAAATGTTAACACTTTTCAGGAGCAAATCCAGTTTTCGTACCTGGTGAGATGCACTTTGAGTAATAGCCTTCGGAGAGTCCTGTTAAAAATGCTTGACTAGTGCCTGGAACAAAGTAGAAGCTTGCTAAATGTGAGTGCTTTCCCTGTCCCCATTTTCTCCTGCTTCTTGAGAATTGAATCACATAATTTTCCTCGGTTTAGGATCGTTTGAGGTAACAGTCATTTAACTTAAATCATAACTAAAATTCATTTTTTTGTTCAAAGCATCCATATGAAATTGAGGCTGAAAAAATTGCCTTATTTCATGAACATCTTATGTTGTTTTTCTCAAGTGGCTTTGTTTCATTTTATACTGCTTTTTGAGAATTTCCTCCTGCTACGGGAGAATGGAATCTCATATATATTTTTGGTATAGGGTTGTTTATTTGAAGTAAGAGTCATTTAAATTAAATTATCAGTAAAATTCATTTTTTCTTCATAGCACCTGTATGAAATTAAGGCTGAAAAATTAGCTTTATTTCACAAACACCTTATGGTTTTCTTTGAGATGATTTTGTTTTCATTTTATACTTCTGATAATCATGGCTTGAATTCAGTTTACAGACACTCAAACTCTTCCAACACATTGAAGATTTGAAAATATCAACGTTTAACATAAACTAGGTAACTATATATAAAATTAAGAAGCACTTATGAATATAGCTATCCTTTAAAATTCCTTTTTAGTCTTTGTTTTTACTCAAAAGTTAAAATCAAATATATATAAAGCTTCCATTGATGTAACAGAGGCACTTACAGTTTTAGGATACCTGAGTTTAATATTTCCTCATTAAAAACAGAAACAGCAATTGAAAAAAAATGGAGTGGGGATGACAACTAGTTAAGTTAGTCCATTTAATATAAAGGTAGACAGTAAAATTGGCTTACCATGTAATTGAGTAATCCATTAAGATAAAATTATTCTATGTGAGAACGCCCAATTTATACCTAAAACAACATGTGATCTAGGGCAGTTAAACGTTGTTGGAAAAAACTACACAACTGTGCATCACTAAAATTTATGAGCACTAACCTCAAATGGGTCTAAAAGGCTGATATTCTTCTAATAAATTTACTTTTATATTCTCACATGAGTATTTTACATTTTCTCCTCTATCCTCAAATCTCACACATTCTTCTCTCTCTCAGCTGAATTCATCTTCTGCTTTACTGAGGAAGACATATTCAGATGAGAAATTACATCATGTTTCCAATGATAAATATATCAACCTACCGGCACGTGGAGTTGCTTACTGTAACTGCTCTCCTGTTACAGTGGAAAATCATTCCCCCTCTCTTATCTAAACTCTCACCCTCTACTTAGATCCATCTCATCTTACCTACATGAAATAAATGCTATCTCTTCCTTCATAAAATTCTCCCTCTCCTTCTCTCATTTTCATCTTTCCCCATATCTCTACTCTCCTCTACAGCAATGCTTCTCAAAATATGGTCTGCATTTGTTGTCTTTCTGTTGACTTCCTATTTTCTTCTTGACCCAGTCTTATTTGGATTTCATCCTTACCATTCCACTACCTGTTCAACATTCCCACTGTTCCTCCAACAGGTATCTCCAAGTTAACACATCCATATACATCTCTATTTGCCCCGTGGAAAACATGTTCCTTAGATGCTGCTTTGAATTTTCATTTAAAATTGAGACATGCTTTACAGACAGTAAAACTTACATATATTAATTGTATAGTTTGATATTTACCGACACACAGACCTTTGTAACCTCCTTCCTGTACAAGCTGCAGAACAGTGCCATCAACCCAGAAAGTTCCTTCATGCCTCTTTTCTTGTCTATACTCCCACATGTAACCTCCACTGTCACTTCTATTATGATACTTTGGCCTAGTCTTGAATGTCATATACATAGAACAACATATGGACCCTTTGTGCTAGATGTATTTCAATCAAACAGTATTTCTGAGAGTTATCAATAGTTCTTTCTTAATGCAGTGTAGTATCCAATTGCATGAATATACCACAATTTACTTATTCCTTCTCTTGATGGATATTTCTCTATTTCATTAAATTCTGTTCTTATCTTTATTATTTTCTTCCTTCCACCTTCCTTGTGCTTAATTTGTTCCTCTTTTTTTAGCTTCTTGAGGTCAAATTTTATCACTGATTACACACATTTCTTCTTTAATATATGCATTTAGAAATAGAAAATTTCCTCTAAATCACTGTGTTAGCTATATGTCACAAGTTTTGATATTCTGTATTTTTATTGTACTTTAGTTCAAAATATTTTCTCATTGTCATTGTGTTTTCGACTCATGGATTATTTAGAATGTATTACTTAGTTTTAAAATATTTTGGGATTTTCTAGTTATCTTTTTGTTATTAATTTCTAATTAATTTCATTGTGATCAGAGAACATATTTGTATGATTTTAGTCCTTTGAAATTTATTGAAAATGATTTATATAGCTTTATATAGCATTCTATATATAGCATACAGCCTATTTTTGTTAATGTCTCATGTTCACTTGAAAATAATATGTATTCTGTGGTTGTTGGATATGATGGTGTATAATCATCACTTAGGCCAAGTTGGTAAAGAGTGTTGTTCAATTGTCAATATGCCTTCTGATTTTTGTTGGCTTCCTCTATAAATTACAAAATGACCTGTATTAAAATCTCCAACTATCATAGTAGATTGTCTATTTTACCTTTTGGTTCTGTTAATTTTGCTTCATATATTTAAATTCATATTTAAAGAAATACACATGGGATTTTTATCTCTTTCTGGTCAACTGGACCATTTATCTATATGAAATGCCCCTCTTTGCCGCTTATACAATCATTTGATCTCATATCTCATTTGATTGATATAAATAGTTCCAGACCAGCTTTCTTTAAAAAAAAATTTTTTTTTAATGTTTCAATCACCATTCACACCAGTTTTCTTATGGTTAGTGTTTACATGATGTAGTTTTTCTGAATCTTTTACTTTCAACTATTTGTATCTTTATGTTTAAAATATGTCTCTTGAAATGGCAAATAACTGGGTCTTTTTTTAAGTCCCATCTGACAATATCCATCTTTTAATTAGAGCATTTAATCTATTTATATAGATTTTAAGTAATTACTGATATGGATATTTTTGTTTTTCTGGGTTTTTTTTGATATGGATTTAAGTTACCTAATCTGCTATATGTTTATATTTGCCCCATCTGTCCTTTATTCTTTTTTTTTTAATAAATAAATATTTATTTATTTATTTTTGGCTGCGTTGGGTCTTTGTTGCTGCATGAGGGCTTTCTCTAGTTGTGGCGAGCAGGGGCTACTCTTTGTTGCAGTGCGTGGGCTTCTCATTGCGGTGGCTTCCCTTGTTGCGGAGCACGGGCTCTAGGCACGTGGGCTTCAGTAGCTGTGGCACGCGGGCTAAGTAGCTGTGGTGCACGGACTTAGTTGCTCTGCAGCGTGTGGGATCTTCCCGGACCAGGGCTAGAACCCATGTCCCCTGAATTGGCAGGCGGATTCTTAACCACTGCGCCATGAGGGAAGCCTCTGTCCTTGATTCTTTTATTTCTTTTTCCCTCCTTGTTTTGAAATAATCAACATTTTTTTCTCACTCCATTTCATTTTCTCCATTACCTTTTTAACTATAGCTCTATGCATTACTTTTTTACGGGTCACTCTAAAGCTGTACTGTCCAATATCACAGCAACTAGAAAAATGGGGCTACTTAAATTTAAATTTACATTAGCAAAAATTAAATAAGTGTAAAAATTCAGCTTCTACTTGTGGGCAGTTATATAGGGATTATAATCTGCAAGGGGGTATGTGAGAGCAGACATCAATAGCAAGCGAAATTTTGGTGCACACATGGGTTTAGTGTCAATTCCTACAAACCTGGAATGGGGTAAAATCTGTCCTCACCTTCTCCAGTTTACCTTTCTGCTCTTCCTTCCTTGGTCTCCTTTGTGAACTCTTCTACATGTCACAAAGGATGAACCTCCTCAGGGTTTGGTCCTGTGCCCCCTTCTCTCCTCACCTGACATTCCCTGGGTGCTCTTATTTACCCCCATAGGAAGACTGTGTATTATATTTATTCAGAGCCTGTTGGCCCAGGGTCTACTATCCACTGGCCAGAGCCAACTGAATGTCCTACTATCAACAAATTCCCAAATAAAATATGGATAATCATAATATCTAAAGTATAACATTCTTGTCTGATAACTGAATGAGATAATCTATACGAAGAACAACAGTTGTCATAGTAAGTGCTCAATAAATAGTAGCTACAGCTACTATAATCATATTATCTTTCATTGCTAGCTCAATCCTGAATCTTATCATCACCTGACAAGTAAAGAAATTAGAGTTCAGAGATACTAAGTTTAGAGATGACAAGTCCAAGTTCACATAGCTTGACCACGAATAAGAGAGACCTCGTCTCTATTCAAAGTAGACCCCTTGTTACCCCTGAAAACGTAATGAATTTGCTCCCACATTCCTTTGCCCCTGCTGTTCTCCCTTGCCTCCACATTTGCCCAACCCTTGAGATTCAACGCCCCTGTCATCTCCTTTGCTAAGTTGTTCTAATATCTCCCTTCTCTCTGCTGCGTCTCTGTGCTGCCACCACACATCCTTAAAAGTATTAGTTTATCTTTTCAGCTCACTAAGATTCTCCAGGACACGTATTAGAGTTTATTAATTTTCAAACCTCTAGGATCAGGTATATGATGGTACTTATTGTGTGTTTCTTGAAAGAAAGAGTAAATGGATTAATGAAAGAATGAATGTAATGTAAGCCCTGACAGTTGGGTTTTCTTTTTTTTGCAAGTGCTGACTTAAGCTTTGATTGCCGAGGCATCCGCTTCAAAGAGGCATCTTCCACGAAGATGGCTCTACTGAATAAATGCATTGCCAACCACAGGACTAGTTAAAGAGCCAGGACCCCTCCCCTCCCTCCTATGTTTTAAAGATCTTGGTTGGTTTCCAGATAACTGACCGGTGGGCTGCTTGTTTTTTCTCTTCCTGCACATTAAATTCCCACTCTTATATTTAAAATTCACCAATAAAAAGGATCCTGCAAACGCCTTGGCTCCCTGACCCTTGACTCCAATAAAAGCAGAACCCTAGGCTCTCATGCTCATGCCCAGCCCCCCTTGCTCTCTCTCTCTCTCTCATCTTCTCTTTCTCTCTCTCTGTCTGTCCCTCCCTCCTCCCGACCTCACTGTGTGGCCCCAGGTGTGCTGTAATTTCTAGGACTTGTAGGTAATAAACCATGTCTCTTTCAAAATTTCCTCATGATTATTGTTGGGGGTGTCTTGCAATCCTATTAAGAACCACAAGGGCCAGTCCCACCACAACACTGGCTATGGATAGGCTGAGACCTGCAAGGAACAATGAATGAGTGAAAAAACACGTGTTTAAAGGCATTTGAAGTTAAGAGGTGAAGAAATGGGAGGTATTTCATCACTCCCTGTGCTTGCTGTGGGGAAGTCTTCCCCTGGGTTAGGCTGTTCAGTGAGCCCTGCAGGATTATCAGCTCAGTCAGATAACGCCAGTGCTGTGGGTTACACAGGATTATTTCTGCCTTCATTCATAACTTGGATGACTCAGGAAGTTGGGGTAGCCTTCCTGGGTTGACCTTACTGTGCATTTTATTCTATTTTTCTGGCTGACTGCATTAGTTGCTGGGAAGCCAGTTGTAAAAGGCAGAGCTTTTTGGGTTGAGTGCCCCACATGCCCTTCAATTAATTAGGGTCTAAAACCTTCGGGGCATATATATTCTTTTCCCTGGACAGGCACTGAAGTGTGTCTAGTGACCAGGGACATGCAAAAGAGGGACACTGGGCCATGGGACAATTTTAAGCAATGAAGAAGAAAAATGTGTCAAGGGAAAAGCTCTAAAGCTGTCATCATGAATAGCACAGGAGACATCAGACCACACTACTGAGGACAACTCAGTAATATGAAAATAAAATGAAAAAAAGGCAATCCACAAGAAGGCAGTTCAAGAGGGATTAAACTAGACAACACAAAATTAAGGAAATTGATTTTCCAGAAGTGGCAAAACATAAGCAATTTAATGGAAACAATTTAATGGAAAATGATAAAACATGCTTAATAAATTTTACATCAAAATTTTAAATGTATGTTCAACAACAACACATAATCAAAGTTGAAGGTATGGGGCACAAAAGATAGAAGATAACCAAATTCGTATACAGAATATTTTTGTAAACCACCAAAAATTGATTTGAAAAAGAAAAATAACCTCACTGAAAATGGACAAAGGATACGAACAGGTAATAATCATAAGAGGAGACCCAAATGGTCTGAAAAAATGCTCAGCTATTTGAAAAATGTAAATTCAAGCAACAAGAAGATATCATTTCTAGTCATCAAATTGCCAAGAACATTAATTTGTTGGCAAGAATGCAAGGAAATAGGAACACTATACGTGGCTGTGGAAATGTAAATTGGAACAACCATTTTGGAGAGCAATTTGGCAATGTCTCATAAAACACTGAAGTGTAATGCTACGTATAGGCATATATTCTGGAATGGTTTTTGCATTTATGCTCAAGGAAACTGTAGAATGCTATTCATTGCAGTGGTGTTTATAACAGCAAAATAGAAGGGAAAAAAAAGAAAACAACCTAAATGCACATTAGCAGTGAATAGATACATGACTAATGTTTCTAAACAAAATTCCATATAACAGTTAAGAGAAATTATCTATTTTTATACAGATATATAGATATAAACCTCTTCTGTGGAAAAAATAATTCATAGATCAATATTCACATTATATTTATCATATACAGTTTCTTTTAAAAGACACAAATTTTAAAAGGTATCCAAATTGGAAAGGAAGAAGTAAAACTGTCACTGTTGGCAGCTGGTATGATACTGTTCGTAGAAAATCTTAAAGACACCAAAAAACCATTAGAACTAAAAAATGGATTCAGTCAAGTTGCAGGATAGAAAATTAATATACAGAACTATGTTGTGTTTCGATACACTAACAACAAACTATAATAAACAGAAGTTGAGAAAACAATCCCATTTACAACTGTATCAAAAAGAATAAAATACCTAGGAGCAAATCTAACCAAGGAAGTGAAAGATGATAAAACATTGA
This sequence comes from Balaenoptera musculus, assembly GCF_009873245.2. NCBI lineage: Eukaryota > Metazoa > Chordata > Mammalia > Artiodactyla > Balaenopteridae > Balaenoptera > Balaenoptera musculus. The sequence goes on along the minus strand of NC_045794.1, from coordinate 51,051,583 downwards.
TGAAAAACGTTGAAGACCACACAAACAAATGGAAAGCTATATCAGGCTCATGAATTGGAAGAATTAATATTATTAAAATGACCATACTACCCAAGGCAATCTACTACCCAAAGCAATCCCTATCAAAATTCCCAATGGTGGGACTTTCCTGGTGGTCCAGTGGATAAGACTCTGTGCTCCCAGTGCAGGGGGCCTGGGTTCAATCCCTGGTCAGGGAACTAGATCCTGCATGCATGCCACAACTAAGAAGTCCGCATGCCGCAATGAAGATGCCGAGTGCCGCAACTAAGACCCAGTGCAGCCTAAATGAAATACCTAAATTTCATTTATATTTCTCATATGCTGATTCTAACACTAGTTCCATTGACTGCTCCCCATGGTTGATCATGAACTCTGCCAAAGCCTGAGCTTCCAGGCAGGCGTCTACTTTCACAATGACACAATCTGCTGCCAGTCTCCTATAGGAGGCCAGTGTCATGAGCCGGTCATACCTGTCTTTTAAAGCATGTCTTGGAGCTTTTTTCTTTTTTTTTAAAAAGCATGTTTAGAAACTGATATCTTTGGGTATTTCCAGAATTACTATTTTGAAATATGTGTAATAAAAACTGTGACTATTTAGAAAAGCAGTTGTTAGCCATAAAAATAATAAGCTTACAAGTAAAAAAAAAAAAAAAAAGACTAAATATGTTTCAAAAGCCCTTCTTGTTTCTGAAGGACAGTGAATAAAAATGCACATACATATTTAAGGTTATGGAACATATAAATATATATTTGATGATTTTTCTGAAATCGTTTTTCTGAGAATTTTTAAACTTCATCAGACTCCCCAAAAATTAAATTTCCAAGTCTGGAGAATCAAGTGAGAAGAGAGAGTGTCTAAAAGTGGTTTGGTGCTGCCAGAGTGCAGGCGCTGTGCTTCCCCAGTCTTCTGCCATGGGCCTTGCTCCAATAATGGTATCTTGGCTTCAGCATCAAAGAACTCAGTTTACCTGTGAGATCATGAGCAATTATCCCCTCTTGGATATCACTGAGTTAATCAAATGCACATAAGCATTGATTATCTAGGTGGGAGTGTAGGGTGGTTGTAAAGGCTCATACTTTAAAGCTTTGTGTAAATCTAAAGGGAACTGAAAAGAAAAACAAGTATTTTTCTGTGTAGAAGTCATGGAAAGTGTACAGGAGGCTGGCTTTATGAAGGTAAAATTCACATGCACTTTTATGTAAGCTTAACTGGGCAATTCTTACTTTTAATTACCCGTAGGGTTACTTTTAATTTTTCAGTGGTTTTATTCTCTTTTTCCCACTCTATTTCAATGCTATGAACAAATGTAGGAGTGAATTTTTTTAATGGACATTGGAGTTATTTCCTAAACCATACCAGTTGGGGTTAAAACTAAGATTCTAAAGCAGAAAAAGAGATCTCTCAAGGTCAAGATTCACGCCCCAATTACGAAGCTTCTTTGGCCTGCCAATGATTTATACCATAATCATGCCTCCCTCTGCATTTCTGCATTTTTCTGAAACATCTTGGGGGAACTCAGTACTCTGTGGGGATGTCTCAGACCAGCTGCATGGACATCACAAGTCAATATTTCTTTTGCTCCTAAAACATACAGAGCCTGGGGGAAATTCTCTCCTGTGCCTTATCCAGGAAAGGGGCATGGCCCTCTTATTCTCCTAGATCTCCAGATCTTTCTAGGATCCTATAATCTCCAACACTCCACCCTGGCTTTGTCTGGGAGAGGAATAGAAACACTGCAATTTTCTAAAATTTTTGTTTCCTCTCTAATCCTTTCCTTTCTCATCAGACCCAACAACTTTCTAGGCATTTAGCCCTATTTGAAATTATCTCGTTTTTTATTTTTACATCTTTATTGGAGTATAATTGCTTTACAATGTTGTGTTAGTTTCTGCTGTACAACAAAGTGAATCAGCTATATGTATACATATATCCCCATATCCCCTCCCTCTTGAGCCTCCCTCCTACCCTCCCCATCCCACCCTGATAGGTGGTCACAAAGCATCAAGCTGATCTCCCTGTGCTATGCAGCTGCTTCCCACTAGCTATCTATTTTACATTTGGTAGTGTACATATGTCAATGCTACTCTCTCACTTCACCCCAGCTTCCCCTTCCCCCACTGTGTCCTCAGGCCCGTTCTCTACATCTGCATCTTTATTCCTGCCCTGTCACTAGGTTCATCAGTACAGTTTTTTTAGATTCCATATATATGTGTTAACATACGGTATTTGTTTTTCTCCTTCTGATTTACTTCACTCTGTATGACAGACTCTAGGTCCATCCACCTCATTACAAATAACTCAATTTCGTTTCTTTTTATGGCTGAGTAATATTCCATTGTATATATGTGCCACATTTTCTTCATCCATTCATCTGTCGATGGACACTTAGGTTGCTTCCATGACCTGGCTATTGTAAATAGTGCTGCAGTGAACATTGGGGTACATGTCTGTTTTTGAATTATGGTTTTCTCAGGGTATATGCCCAGTAGTGGGATTGCTGGGTCATATGGTAGTTCTATTTTTAGTTTTTTAAGGAACCTCCATACTGTTCTCCATAGTGGCTGTATCAATTTACATTCCCACCAAAAGTGCAAGAGGGGTCCCTTTTCTCCACACCCTCTCCAGCATTTATTGTTTCTAGATTTTTTGATGATGGCCATTCTGACTGGCGTGAGGTGCTACCTCATTGTGGTTTTGATTTGCATTTCTCTAATGATTAGTGATGTTGAGCATCTTTTCATGTGTTTGTTGGCAATTTGTATGTCTTCTTTGGAGAAATGTCTATTTAGGTCTTCTGCCCATTATTTGATTGGGTTGTTTGTTTTTTTGATATTGAGCTGCATGAGCTGCTTGTATATTTTGGAGATTAATCCTTTGTCAGATGCTTCGTTTGCAAATATTTTCTCCCACTCTGAGGGTTGTCTTTTCGTCTTGTTTATGGTTTCCTTTGCTGTGCAAAAGCTTTAAAGTTTCATTAGGTCCCATTTGTTTATTTTTGTTTTTATTTCCATTTCTCTAGCAGGTGGGTCAAAAAGCATCTTGCTGTGATTTATGTCATAGAGTGTTCTGCCTATGCTTTCCTCTAAGAGTTTGATAGTGTCTGGTCTTACATTTAGGTCTTTAATCCATTTTGAGTTTATTTTTGTGTATGGTGTTAGGGAGTGTTCTAATTTTATTCTTTTACATGTAGCTGTCCAGTTTTCGCAGCACCACTTATTGAAGAGGCTGTCTTTTCTCCATTGTCTATTCTTGCCTTCTTTGTCAAAGATAAGGTGACCATATGTGCATGGGTTTATCTCTGGGCTTTCTATCCTGTTCCATTGATCTATATTTCTGTTATCTTGTTTATTTTTATGTTGACTTATATACTGTTAGTACCTGATCACTGGAAACTAAATTTGAGATTGAGACTTCTGTCTCATTCATCTCTATATTCCCAGTACCTAGAACAGTGCCTAACACACAGCAGTCACCCACTAAATACTTTCTGAACATGTGAATAGGATCAAGGGGACACTTTATTTAGTCATGGATAGAATTGCTTAAAAAGAGTGAACAGAATAAGAAAATTAATCAACTGTCCAGATGAATTTCAGCATCAATAACAGGTTCCTTTGGTACTGGTTTTATTTCAGAGAGAGAGACACACAGTGTAATTTTCATGAATGCAGAGAGCACAAAGGTCTTTTTGAAAAGGGAACATCCAAGTGACAAGAATGTTCCAAGAGAATGGGAGTGGACTGAAAAGTGTTAAATGTGTGTCAGTAAGGGAAGGAAAGGAAGAACATTTAGGGAAAAACAACTCTGGCTATATTTGAAGATGAGAGGCCTCAGGTTCTCACTTAGCACCCAGAACAGGATTCTGAATTATGAGAAACTCTGTTCTCAGCTGAATATTGTGCTATAACTAAGGAGGGCATACTGACTTTAAATATTAGGGTCTTTAGTGTAGAGAGTTGAGGGACCAAGAAAGACTAAGGAAATATGAATGAAGCCAAAATAGTGATAAAAGGAAAAAGAAACTTATTGAGTACTGATTAAAAGTGTAAGATACAAAAAATCCAACTGTATGCTGTCTACCAGAGATACACTTAATATAAAACACACATAGGTTGAAAGTAAATTGAGTGGATAAAGAAAGATATGCCATGCAAGCAGTAAGCATAGGAAAGCTGGTGACTATATTAATATCAGATAAAGTAAACCTCCAGACAAAGAATATTAAAAGATTAAAAAGGCATATTAGGGTCAATTCATCAGGAAGATGTGAAAATCATCAATGTGTATGCACCTAATAATAGAGCACCAAGATACATGGAATAAAAATGGACAGAATTGAAGGGAGACAGACAAATCCGCATTACAGTTGGAGGTTAAACTCTTTTTTATAATTGATAGAACAATTTCATAGAAAATCAGCAAAGGCATAGGATTTTTGAATACACTATCAACTACTTTGACAGAATTGATATTTATAGAAGACCACAGCCAACAATGGCAGAATACACATTCTTTTCAAGTACACATGTGATATAAACCAAGATAGACTATTTAGTATAGACTATATAGTGGGTCATAAAATAAGTCTCAATAAATTTAAAAAGACTAATAAAATCATACAGAGTATATTCCCTGGCCACAATAGAATTATACTAGAAATCAATAACAATAAGATATCTAGAGGAAATGCCAAGCATTTCCTCTAGATAATATACTTCTAAACAACTCATGGGTCAAAGAAAAATTACCAGGGGAATCAGAAAATATTTTTAACTCAATGGTAAAGAAAATACATCATATTAAAATTTGTATGATGCAGCTTAAACAATGTTTAGAAGAAACTTTGTAACTTTAACTGCTTATTCTAGAAAAGAAGAAAGTTTTAAAATAAATTATCAATGCTTTCACCTTAAGAATCTGGAAAAAGAGAGTAAATTAAATCTAGGGTAAGAAAAGGAAAGTAATCGTAAAGATATGAGTACAAATAATTGGAACAGACAACTGACAGGCAATAGGGAAATTAGCACAGTAAAAAAACAGGTTCTCTGCATGAGCAACAAAATTGCTTAACTCCCAACTCAACTGATCAAGAAAAAAGAAAGACACAAATTATCAATAGCAAGCATGAAAGAATGGTACTCACTACAGGTCTAACTGATATGAAAAGAATAGTAAAGAAAAATTATGAGTAGCTTTTTTGCCAACAAATTTGATCATTTAGATGAAATAAACAAATTACTTGAAAACTGTAAATTACTGATTCAAGATGTAATAGAAAATTAAATAGCACCTTTAAAACACCCTGAGGTAATAATTAGACAGTTACCTTTTACATAGGTGAAAGGGTTTTTGTTCCTGTTTTATGTGTGCATGTGTATATGTGTGTATATAAAAACTGCTATATTATAGTACAGTAATCTCATTTGTGATATAATCTCCCCTTGAAATACAAATGTAAGTCTCTGGATATTGGGCTTAGTTAAATGAACAATATATGACTAGACAAATGAACAATGGTTAGGATTCTCACCACTTACTGACAATAACAAAATCGTGTGTTCGAATTCAAATGTGAAATTGCTCTATCTGTTATATTTAACACTTTTTCCAAGAGCTTTTGTTTCTCTATTTTAAAGTTCACTTCTCAGTAGGTATGTAATTTTTATTCCCTTTACCAGCATAACAGCTGAGCTCTGTTTATGCATGTATGAGTGAGCAAAAACCAAAAACTAAAACATAAAACTCAGCTACAGTTGCAGAAATTTATGTGAAAAAAGATTCAAGCTGGTTACTTTCTTCTAAAATTTTTCTTAGGGGTCAGTGTCAGTAAACTCAACCCAGAAAAGAAATTGATGGGCAAATGGTAAATTTCAAGATCTTATATTCTTTTTGCTCACTGGATCTGCCCCAACAGATACTTGTAATTGTTTAAGGAGAAGTCAGAGAGATTAAAATACACCAGAGAGTGTGAAGGGTATAAAAATCATCTCATGGTTCTGCTTTTCAAAAGGGCCTGCTAGGGTCTCATATTCCATGCATTCCAGAGAGTGTAAAAACCATAAAAACCGTGTTTTACTGGTTTTCTTGTAATGCAACCAAAGAATGGTAAGTTTCCACTTTTGGCTCTAAATAGAAAGCAAACGTGTCTGTTCCTAACAGATCTCAGGCTCCTCTTTGATTTAGGTCTAAATATGGCCCTGGCCACCCCTGGGGCAGGTCCTGCAGTCCATCACTTGGTGGGTATTCCCAGTACAGAGTTGTGTGTTGTTGTTCTTATTCTGGGAGTGACTGGATAAAAACTATGCAGTACAAGAAAAGCCTCCCTGAAGAGCCAAGCTAGAGTACTTTTTAAGTCCCACTGTTTACAGAACATATTTATACTGTTGGCAGGCAGGAAACACAAAAATGCAAAAATAAATCATAATGCATATATCAACTTGCACATTTATGGGAAAAAAAGTGCTAAAATCCCAGAATATTGTGAATATAACAGTGATAAGAATAATTTAATATTAGTTCAGGAAATCGAGGGTGTTGAATAAGAAGGAGTAAAAATAGATTTGTCCAACTAAAACGTTCAAGAATATAAGGCAAGGTTTTAATGGTAAAGAGCGAGAGTTGATGGACAGGACAGGTGGGGAGAAGAGCACAGCAGGACAACGGCACCCCACTAACTTGAGTCCTTAAGGGCGCTGTGTGAGCCCAGGGTGTGTCTCTTCTCTTCCTCATTCCTCTCTGTGACAGGCCCTGGAAAAAGGCTTAATGAATCTCTAGTTTACGTTTCCCTGAGGCTTCCCATCCTGCTTTCCTCTGCTCCCTCATAAGCTGTGGAAGGAAATGCAGTCTCCTAGTATTTTCCCAACTCTCCAGTACAGGATGCATGCCCCCCGACTTATTTGAGTTTGCTAGGGATTTTGACTGTTACAGGGGAACTTAATGGTTTAACCATCCCATATTTTTCCCTCCTTCCCTTTTTTCCTTCCCTCTCTCCCTCTCTCTCTCCCTCCACACCCAACCCCCACCCCTGTCCCAGTGCCCTTCAATGGTTGGAAGGAGATGAGAGCTATAGATCTTCTCCGCCCAATCACCTCTCTACCAGGTGGTATGTTACAAAGAAATAAAGTCTCAGACAGAATTCCACTGTGCCAACTGTGACTTATTAGCCAGCAAGCACAAAACAGGCATCAAACTGTGCCTGCTTGTTCAGTGAATTTGTAGCTCTCTCTCCTTTCCAGCACCTGACAGCCCCTTGCATGAAACACTCAAAGCAAATGCAACAATATCTTGACGATAACCTAGCAGCAGGAGTAGCAAAACCTCTAAAATGTTTAAACATCTAGCCAGATGGAATCCTAAACCTGAGGTGCCATTTTCAAAGATATAGACAGCTGGGATTACTGAGTTTTTACACTTGTTCTTGCAAGAATGTAAGCACAAACAATAAGAGCAGAAAAAATTTCCAAGTCAGAGAAAGCCTCCAAAAGCTCACAATAAAATCCAGAAATTCTTGGAATTTAAGTGGAGAAATCCCAGAATATTTGTCCCCATGGAGAGACAAATAATAAATAGTTTTGAAATGCGTAAAATACCATGGTGGAGCTTCTTTGGAATAGGTTTTGTTTTAGGGAATGGCTCAATCTCACTACTCAGCTCAAACAGTTCTTGCACAAAAGACAGAAATTGAACCTGTAGTGAAATAGCATTGGGGTCTTCACAGACTACAGAGCTGTTGGAATCCTTATAATGACCTTGCTCTCAGTCATCAAGAGCCATGAAATATCATTCTATTAGTGTGAGATCACATTAGGTGTAAAGAAAAGGTTATCATGATTTATGAGGTCTCAGATGAACACACACTTCTTATTCCTCATTCAGAGAAGGGAGAGATGTTTGGAGAGGCCTAGAACTCTAGGGGTGAGGTGGGTGTGGGTAGGTCATGCAGGTCAGGATTTATGAGAAACATGTATGCTGATTTAATCCCAAAATTTATTGTACAAAGAGCAACTGGAAATTAGCATAGGTCTCAGTCTAGACAGAGGTAACCTATTATTTTTATATCAAAAAGTATCTTGACTATTTGTCGCCTCATTTACAGGCAGGGGTCATGACCTTGTCCCAGGAGCCTCTTCTGACTCCATTCAAAGGGGAGGAGTATTGCTCAGCTTGACCCTTCAGTAACATGAGCCCCATTTCTGGCCCGATCAACAAGTCATAACACCAGCGTCTCCAAAACTGTAATTACTCTCGTCCAGGTGTCTTTTTAAAAAAGAATCCAGGCAGCAGTCAATTATTCATATTAAGGGGATGTGTAGGGTGGGAATCATATGATTGAAATCCATAGTTATCTTAGTTTGCTGGGGCTGCCATAATAAAATAACAGACTGAGTGGCTTACACAACAAATTAATTTTCTCACAGTTCTGGAGTCCAGAAGTCCGAGTTCGGGATATCAGCAGCTTGGTTTCTTATGAGACCTCTCTCCCTGGCTGTGTCCTCACATGGTCTTTTGTATGTGTCTATGTCCAAATTTCTTCTTCTTACAAGGACATCAGTAATACCGGATTAGGGCCCACCCTAAGGACCGCATTCTAACGAAATCACCTCTTTACAGTCCTTAACGCCAACTGAATTACAGTCCTTAACTTCCATTCTGAGGTCCTGGGGGTCAGGGCTCCAACATATGGATTTGTGGGGTGGGGGGAGAAGGAATACAGGTCAGCCTGTAACAACCAGTATTTAGGAGCTTCTTTTAAGTCAAATGTTTCTACTTTTTGTTTTCCTGAACTTATTAAAACTATTAATAAATTGCCATAAATATTTGGTTTGAGGTGGAAATGTCCTATCTGCTCAGCTGGCTGTGAAAACTAGAATTATGGTCAGGAAATAGACAGCTGGCTTCTTAAATTTAACCGACTCAAGTAAAAATCACCAAAAACACATATTCATCTTACAGTTTTGATGTTCTTTAGTTGCGCTGCAGCTCTCTCTTAAAAAGTGTGCAATATAATAAAACTTACATATTGCCTGTGTGAACCATAATACATAAACTTGAAAAATTAAGTTTCAAATATATATAAGGCCTCCAGTTAGGTATTTTTATTTCTTTTTAAGTGAAACATGAATTTTAAGGTCATTCCTCTTCTATGGAAAAATCAATATTTTAATACATAATGGACCTATGAGCATTGAATGTTTTTGCCTTAACAAATGCTGTGCCAATCCTGACACCCTGAGTGATTTATTTCTACTCGATGTGAACAGCTGCAATGGTGAGAACAATAGCACAGAAAATTGCATTGTTCAAGATACTTTGAATATTTCAGGAGACTTTACAGTTGGAAGCCCCATGCCAGGATTTGTTTCGTAATGTTAAGCTGGAAAAAAAGTGAATATGTCATTATAGTATGGCAATTAATTTGCTGTGACTGAAATCTTCCTGCCATTTGCGTTTCTCAAAAGAGAATACTGAAAATCAGGATCTAATCATTAGATGCTAGCCTCAAGTATCTTTCCTAAGGAGTTTTATATTTGTGGGCACAACGAACTGGACAGTAAGTGCATATTAGGGGCTACCGATCTCTTATTAGAGGCTGAGAACTCTGCATACTGTGCACAGTGAAGGGTTTGTGTCAATAAAATTTCCATTAGTTTTGAGGTTCATAAACACTGTTCCTTAAAAGCATGCGTTGGCTCACAAACTATATGTATAAGGTGAGACAGTCTTCCATCACAAGAAACCTCTACAACACATTGGTTTTCCTTAAGGTACTTACCACCTTATACATTTACGCCTTCTAGTGTAGTTTTTAGGTACATGTCTTGCTTCTCCTCCTTCTTGCTTAGCATAACTCACCAAGGCAGAGACTTCTTATTCATCTCTCCGTGCTAGCCCAGGGCATTACGATGCATCCCCAACACAGCACTGTGTGTTCTTCCTACTGTAGCAATTAACTGTTCCATAATTCCCTATTTAAATACCCATCTCTTCTACTATACTACAAACTCTTGAGGACAGACTTGTTCACTCTTGCATAGTGCCTACTATGAGGTAACAACAGTGAAAGCCAGAATTTGTTAAGCACTTACTGCTAAATGCTTTTTCCTTGACAACTTGGAGAAAAGATTTGTTATTATTCTCAACTTACAAAGAAGGAAAGTTTAGGGTTAAAATTTGCCCAAGGATATATAGTTAGTAGAGTCAGAACCAACACTGAAAACCAAGTATGTCTGACTCCAAAGATTGTGTTCTTAATTAAGGATGAGGCTAAGTGCCAACAGATAAGAGGGCCGGGGGTTGAAGGAATTTTAAATTGGCGATTTAGATTTAACAGCCTATCACGCAAGTATTCTAAACTTGGTACTCCAACCAATTCATTTCAGTTCATAAATACAGACTAAAGTCTCACTTTAACACTTAATAGCTTGTTTTTCTCTTAAAATAGAAATGATTTTCCCTATTTTCTGATATAGTAATGATTTGTAAAGTTTTCTTAGTTAAAATAATTCATAAAACAACTCATGATAATTCTATCAGCTAATGATAGTTACTGTGTATTGAGACCCTAATGTACAGCATCCTATACCTGTTTTGTTATATGCATGACTCTTTAAATTACTTGTTTAATGTTTGTCTTTGAGAATAGAGACCACGTGTTTCTCATTTCCCTCTAGTTCCCTCTCCTTTTTCCCCCATCCAGCATGGTGAGATTAGTAGATGATCAATAATTATTTGCTGAAAGAACCTGCCAGGCATTTAAATGTATTTCAGCATTTGACATTCACAACAATGTGGGGGCATTATTGTAGATAATTTAAATTAACTTACACCGTAAATGCCCACAGTAAATGCCAGAGCTAGGCTCACCTCTATCTGTTTGATCCTACAGCTCACTCATTCTGCTGGAGCACGTTGCCTCTTACTTGTGTAAGGTCTTCCCCTATGGTGCCTTTTAGATATAGAATTACATTGTTCTACGAGTGTATACAGCATATAGTGTCACAATACTAGTTGAACACTATTATTTTATTCCTCAGTTGATGAAAATTGCTATGGGGCAGCACTGTTTTTGAATAGCATATTGCTGGAACTACATTCCCTAAGACTACCTTTGTTGACTTGTCTTTGAGAATCATAAATACTTTTAGAAGTTACTGACTATAAGTAATTCTGTTTTGCCACTATTGCTAACAAAATATTTGGTTTACCAGTTAATTCCTTCAAAGTTATATTTTATTAGATGGCAAGCAAGTAGAAGAAAAAGAAAAAGGAAAGCGATGGATAACTAGGATCTGATTTTTTTGGACTACTTAAGCAAAGCAATAACCCTATTTTACCACATACCAGGATTTTTATAGAAATTTCCGAGAAGGAGGAAACTACAGAATCCAAGACAAAAGATGATGGTCCCAAATGGCCCAAAACACTAAAGCCAAACTGGGGCTGCTCTGATGTCTTGCTTGCTCTGAGACGGTGCTGACCTCTCTGACTGAACTGCATCTGGATAAGGCTGTGGTAGGGCTGACTGCACCTCCCTCCTGTCCCATACGTAGCAGCTGTCACCCAAATTCTCAGCAAAAGCTTTGCTGAGCTGATTTTTAACAGCACACCCCCTGACACGTGGAGAAATCTAAGTAAATAAACAGTAAGTTAAAAGTAATACTGTCTTTTGCTTCTAAAACATCCACAGGTTTTTCTGGAAGCATAAAAAAGAACCATAGAAGCTGGAAGAGATCTGGGGACAGATTTCCATCTGTCTACAGTCATTCCCATCTAAAACAAGCTTGGCTAAAGGGGAGACTTTGAAGCAAGAGTAATGGAGCTGAATGAAGGAAACATTTCCTTATGCTTCTAACAGGGAAATCAGACTTATGTTGAGGAAAGCAGCCCATAGGAAATAGATTGTCACATATACAGCCTTTAGGAAACAGCAACTAAGTCTCTCTACTGTATGATGATGATTGTCTGAGGTTCAATTATTGGCTTATTTTAGGAAGAGAAAGTAGAAAGAAAATGTCTTACTTATTTTTTTTCCAAGCAAAGAGCAATTATTTATGCTTACACTGACTTCTTTTTCCTATCACCTCAATGGGATAATTATAATTTGTCTTGGAATCTATGTTCTGTATTTCATTTGCTCTTACTGTTCAGCTTTAAGTTGAGAGTTTCCAAATTTCTATCTGCAGCCCTGACCATTCTGCTAAGGTTCAGATTTCTATTTTTAACACACCAATTGACTCGTCCATCAATATATTCCACTTGATAAACTTATCAAGTCCAATACTGAATTCCCCATCAGCCACCCAAACCAGTTCCTCCTCCTGACTTGCCCACTTTTGTTAACTTTACCACCAAAATGAATCAGGCTGACAACCTGGGCCTCATCTTTTACTCATCTTTCCTTTTCAGCCTGGTATCCAATCAGTTCCCAAGACTCTGTTCTACTTCCATCAGGGCTCTACTTTTTGAGCTGTTGACACTGGGTAAGTCATTTAACCTCTCTGGGCCTCAGATTCCTAACCTGTAAAAAGAGAATACTACTACTAACTAGCCCATTGGATTAACTCCTTCTTCTAAGCAGTAACTGCTAAAGTTATACATGTATAATATGTACTGCACTGCTTGGAATAAAGAAAAGAGCTTCCTAATTTTCTTTTTCCCTTTTGCAATCCTCTCCCTAAATCTGGCCCTGCTATTTCTCAACTATATTAATTCAGTGTTTCCTAACTAGTCTGCTTGCCTTTTACTTCTCCATATTCAGATCAGTCCTACATTTTACAGATGAATATAGCCCATATTATGTCACATCCCTATTCAGTAATCTTTCATTAATTCATATTGCCTGAGGATATGGCCTAAGCTACTTTGCCTGGTATTAAAGACACCAAAAAGAATGGGCAAACTTCTCTGTATTCCTAAAATGCTTTGAAAGAATTAATTTTTGGTCATTTTATTTTCACTCACCCCACTCTCGAAATTATTAGCAGAAAAATAATTTGGTGTTTCCTACTGGAGGTGAGAGCTAGGAAATTGTCCAGTATATTTATTTGGCTGTTTGGTTTTCATTTCCCTTTCATCCAAAAACTTTTCTCCTTTCCTGGGTTTAATGAAAGAAATGCAAATCTGAAGCTTTGGCTATGAGCCACAACTAATTTTGCAATTATTCATAACACCTTGTTTTCTTAATTTTTAAAATATCACGAGGTGAACCTCAACGTTATAACTTTAATTCAAAATATCATGTCTGGAAATTGTCATTTATAATATGCTTCTTTATTTTCTCTCCACCTTCCCAAGGTGCTATTTCTCCTTTCTTTATGAGCTGTTATTTAATTTAACGTTCAGGCTTAGAAATATCTTTACAACAGTTAACCAAAAAATCCCACTGGACATTTAGAAATACTGCTATAGTTATATACCTTTTATTAGTGTTTATTGAGAGTCAACAGTATGCCAGAGGCTGCTGGTGACCACAAGACAGAGAAAATAAACTCTAACTACAGAAAGAAAATCTACCCTATCACTGTCTCGCAAGTTGTGAGGATCAGTGAGATACTGCATGCATCATACTTTGAACTGTTCAGAATACATGATTGGAATTTATTTACAATCACTTTCTTCTTGTTAGATTTGGGCGTCTAAGTCCTTCCAGAAACTTGGAAAACTAGCTGGTGGCTTAAGTACGGTATGTTGCTGAAAAGTTATAAATTAATCAGTTTCTAATTTCACAACTTTTTTGGGGGGAGGTCTGTTAAAACTCTCTTTAAACAATACTACATCCAATATGTTATTTCTGTCTTCTTTTCTAAAGGCTCATCATATATGGTCAGAGGACAGAGCTCAAAACTTTAATGGATTCTCACTGGCAAATTAAGACAATTCCAACTCCCTGTATGTCATATTTGGCCACAAATGATCTTTTCACTTTCTCTCCCATAACCCCCTTTTCACATGCTGCTCTTTTACTACACTGAACATTTTGCAGTTCCCTGATCTATATGTTGGGCTTTCTTACCCCTTGTCTTTGCTTACACTGATCACTTTACTTGGAACTCATTTATTTATTTATTCAATTATTAAACAAATGTTTATTGAACCTCTGACATGTGCCAGGCACTATGTAGGCAAGGGAGAAACAACAGCGTCCAACGCATATTTAGACACTGACCTCATGAAGTTTACAACCTAGCGAGGAAAACAAACAAACGGAAGATAAGTAAGCATACAAATAAAGGGAATAGTCAGTAAAACCATGGTAAATGTAGTGAAGGAGACAAATAGCTTGAAACAGCTATTTGAAATAGCTTGAAACAGATTGAGACTGTTTGGGGATGAATGGGGGAGAAACATTACAGATAAAATGGTTAGGGGCGGCCGTTCTGAGGAGGTCACAGCTTAAGCTGATACATAAAGGATGAGGAGTTTGTCAATTCAAAGGTGAGGGAAGAGTTTTAGGACAGGAGGAAAATCGACAAAAACTCAGACAGGAATGAGATTGGCCTATTCTAAGAACTGACAGAAAACAAATATGCCTGAAGCGTAGTGAGTGATGGGGAAAGAGGTGTAAAATGAGGCTGGAGTAGTTGTGAGGTTGTGTGCAAGAATTGAAGTAGGGAGACCAGTTAAAAGGACTACTGCAGCAGAACAGAAGAGATGTAGATGACTAAGGTGGTGGCTACAGAGATGGAGAGAAGTAGAATAATTCAATACGTACTTCGGAAGAAAAAAATCAAGGGACTTGCTAACATACGCAGGGAGTGATAAAAAGAGAGGAATACAAGATGACTTCTAGATTTCTAACTTGAGGAATCAGATCAAAGGTAATGATGCAAAGAGTAATGAAAAAAAGACATAATACAGATAAGATAGATTAAATCTGGGGCTTCCCTGGTGGCGCAGTGGTTAAGAATCCGCCTGCCGATGCAGGGGACACGGGTTTGAGCCCTGGTCTGGGAAGATCCCACATGCCGCAGAGCAACTAAGCCCGTGTGCCACAACTACTGAGCCTGTGCTACAGAGCCCGCGAGCCACAACTACTGAAGCCCGCATGCCTAAAGCCCATGCTCCACAATGAGAAGCCACCACAATAAGAAGCCTGCGCACCGCAACGAAGAGCAGCCCCTGCTCGCGGCAACTGGAGAAGGCCCGCATGCAGCAACAAAGACCCAACGCAGCAAAAAATAAATAAAAATAAAAATAAATAAATTTATTTTTAAAAAGATAGATTAAATCTTTTTAAAACTTCATGGAAGTAAATTTGAAAAGTGAGAGAAATTTTTTAATTATCTAGAAAAAAACAAATTATCAAAATGGACTGAAGAGGATCAAAAGATCTGAGTAGACTGATAACCATTAAATAAATGCATTAGTATAGATATCTTACTCCAACCCATATTTCAGACAGCTTTATAAGCTAGTTTTGTCAAATCTCCAATGGATATAATTTATTTATAAAAACCATTCTAGAAATGGTAGAAGAGGAGAAACTACCCAATTTATGAGGCTGGTGTAACCTTGAAACAAAATCGGGTGAGTACTGTGTAAGTAAAGATTATTACAGGCCGACTTCACGTATAAACACAGAAAATATCCTGAATAAATTAGAAGGAAGTTGAATTGAGTAATGCATTAAGAATTCATTATGAACAGGAATGGTTTATTCATGTATATTCGGATGGTAAACATTAGTATGTCTTTTAATGTAATTTTCTATATTAATTAAAGGAGAAAAACCATATGGATCATTTCAATAGATGCAGAATAAGCATTCAATAAAGTCCAACATCTAAATGTTAAAAAATAAAACAGGATGCTGCTTTCACTCTTGTCCCAGTCACCATTCTATTCTCAACCTGTAACTAATGTGTTTAGTATAGAAGTCACTAAGATGATGTCATTCCCTTGCTCAGAACTCTTCAATTATTTCTTATTACATTTAGCAAAAATCCTCAAGATTCTTGCTGTGACCCAAGAGGCCCCGCAGGGTGTCACCTCTGTCTACCTTTCCACCCTCACTTTATGCTAATACGCTCTAACCTCAGGACATTAACACTTGTGATTTCCTCTGCCTAGAATGTTCTTTCTTATGGTATCTACATGATTTGTTCCCTACTTTCATTCAGGTCTCAAATGTTCAAATGCTACCTCTTCAAAGAGGCCTTTTAGGACATCTTATATGAATTAACTATTCCCCCCACCTCAACCTCCCCAATCCTTCTCCTTATGCAGCTTTGGGTTTTTTGGGAGGGAGGGGATAACATTTATTGCTACGTGATATTCTATTAGATGTTTATTTGTTCTCTCTCTCTTTCTTCCTTTCATAAGCTCCACGAGGATGGGTACCTTCCTCCTCTCCACCCCTCAACTGTTTTATCCTAATGTACTCAGAACCGTATCTGATACCTGGTAGGGTCCCAATAAATATTTACTGAATGAATGATAGATGCATGAATAATCTATTTCTAGGGCTACTTTTTGTGAAGACTGAATAAGATAATACACAGTAAGTGTTCAAAGAAAGTTGCTTTTATAAAAAGACTAAGACGTTTAAAAATATTCCTCAGGGCCAGTCCTATATTTATATTGTACATGTACATAATACATCTATACCATATAAGACTTACCATTAAATTTTCAAGACATCTTTATAAAGGAGTTAACCTGTTTTGATTTTTCTGCAATCCATTAAATTGAAACAAAATGTTAAATTTTATGAACTTATTTCTTCAAAATAAAATGTTAAGTCTTATGATGAAGAGTATAATATCAGGATAAAAAATAAGCCATTAGTGTAATAACTAATTATATTGGTATTTAAAAATTATATTGGTATTTTTTAACCATTAGAAGATCATGGTCCTGAATTTTTAAATTATCCTAGATATAACGAATCTCAGGATAGACTTTCTTCTCCTTTTTCGATCATAATTTATCATAAGGTATTTTATTAGGCTTATGAGGCTATACAAATACATTTTGATCCCTCAAGGCATTTATAATCTAAAAGGGAAGATATGCCATTATAGTGTGGGGTAGAAAATCATATATACCCTAAGTGGTTAGAGATAAAATGCTCTGGTTCACACTGGATAGAGACATTTCCTGTTGGAAGGATGGCGTGGGTGTGTCACTATAGTCACTTGTAAGAGGAATCAACTGGAGTTAAGATATGACAAGTAACTATGGAATATCAGGGAAGGAATCACTATAGTGCTATCCTTTCAGTCAACCAATGCAAATTTTGAGTAAGAAACACCCTGTCCAACCTCTCTGAAATCGTTGGTAAAGGAGTTCAAAAAAGTGGGACTAGGAAACATGGGGGCTGCCCAAGGCATGCTAGGACATAGGCATGGAACTTTCTGAGTAACTAGAATAAACCAAAACTCATAGGTGAAAATCCCGTGAGAGTTTGCAGCTTAATGATTTTATAGAACACATACAAACAGAAGTTTAAGAATTTTAAATGAAGTTCATGCATAATCACAGGGAGTGATTCTGCAAGTAGATGTGCTCTGGCTATAGACTTTATCATTATTAATGAATATTTCATTTGATTAAATGACTTTTTAAAGGGCACTACAGAAATCGGCAACAGAGCCAAAATTAGAAAGAACTCTGGGTTCACAGTCCAACGTTTAGACTTATGTTTTGGTCATGAGGTTTCTTTGCAAACAGTGCTACTAATGAAGTTGAATTATTTTCCAAACTTTAAAGCAAGCCAGCTTAGAAAGACTCAGACCATGATAATAACAGCTACCATTTACTAACAGGCACTATTAAGCACTATGCAAATACTATTTTTAACTCTTACAACAGTGCAAAGTAGGCATGGATTGTGTTTTGGCTTAGAACCTAACCTACTAGGTCTGTAGGCTGTATGATGCCAGGGACTGTGCTGGATCTACTCACACCTGGGTTGGCTTCCAACACAGCCTTCTCTCCTTGTATTCTAAGCAAGGAAAAAGAGCAGTGCTCTTTCATGTTACTCTCAGCCAGAAAAGAGAGGGGATGCCCATTGGTACTGATAGTTAGAACTAACATTTATTGGGTGTCTGCCATGTGTCAATGTTATTCCAAGGATTTATGCATTTAATCTTTACAGGAACTTCATGTGGTAGGTGTTAATATTTTCTCCCCCTTTCGCATGAGAACACTGAAGTACAGAGAGGTCTAGTAACTGGACCAAGATCATATATCTGGTAAGGTAGAGTACATTTTAATCCAATAGCCTGGTTCTAGAGACTGGGCAATGAATCACTCTGCTCTACTTCTCTTGGCAAAAGAAATTTAGGTGAAGGCAATGAGACTCCTCCAGAATAAATCATTATTAAGGAGCCCAGATGCTTCTTATCCTGACAATTCAGTGCCTGATGCACGTAGAAGTTTTACTTCCCATTCCTTCCTTTTCTCTCCCTTCCCTCCCTTCCCATCTTTTCCCTTTTCTTTCCTTTCCTGCATTGTTTAATGTCTTCCTCAAATTTAACAATTATGTATAAATAACATACCAATACTTCCATGTACATATTCATTATTACAAAGTACCTAAAGAGTTAATGTTCCCTCTACCTCCCCTCTCATTCTAATGTAAATTGTTTTTTGCAAGAGTCCTAGCCCACCTGTGGGCTCTTTCCATGTAGGTATATATTAATTTTCCTCATTCCTTTTAATTATTGTGGATATCCAAATATAGATATACCATAATTTATTCAAATATATATAATTTATATATAATTATATACATTTATATAAATTAATTTGTATACTTATATACATAATTTTATATTATATAAAATATAAAATTTTGACATAGTAAATATATTTTATTATATACTTATTTAACATATGTCATATATTATTTTTAGATTACATACTTGTTATTTCAGAGAATGCAGAAATAAACATACTTGCAAAACTTTGTGTATGTGTATGAATTGTTCTTTGGAATAGATACTTGGGAGTAGAACTGCTGGGTCCAAGAAGGCAATTGCAAATTTTAATTGAAACCACTAATTACCCACCAAATAGGCAGTAGCAATTTAAAGCATACCAATTATATCTGAATGCCTATTTCCCCATATGCCAATACTTGATATCTATTTTTTAATTTTGCTCATATGATGACCAATAATACATAATCTTCACATGATTTTATCGAGCTGAATATCTTTTCAGATGCTATTGGCTATTTCTTTTTCTATTTTTGCATCATTTCTTTGTATCTTTTTCCTATTTTCTATTAGTTTGTATACTTTCTTACTCATAGACATATTTTCTAGGTATTAAATGTGTATTTATTAATACACTGGCAACATTTCTCCCTATCAGTTGCTGGTCTTTTAATTTTTTCAGCTTTATTGAGGTATACATGACAACTAAAATCACAAAGTATTTAAAGTGTATTTTAATTTTGCATATACTTAAACACACTTATTTTTTGTACACAATTTTTTATAGGGTCAAATCTGATAATATTTTCTTTTAAAATGTTGGGGTTGTTTGTTGCTTAGAAGAACCTTCACTATCCCCAATCATTTTTTAGAAATTCCAATATTTTCTTTAATATTTTTATAA
This sequence comes from Balaenoptera musculus, assembly GCF_009873245.2. Classification (NCBI taxonomy): domain Eukaryota; kingdom Metazoa; phylum Chordata; class Mammalia; order Artiodactyla; family Balaenopteridae; genus Balaenoptera; species Balaenoptera musculus. The sequence continues at coordinate 51,031,995 of NC_045794.1, read as the reverse complement.
TTCAGTTTCTTTTCCCATTTATTGATAGATTTTATTTTTTCCCTTTTTTTAGTGAGGTCGAGAACAGTCTCATGTAGCCCTTATAGTCTGTTAGAAACCAATGCGAACATTCCCTTCCTGACCTCGGCACTTAGAAGTACAGTACATGGTGGAGCTAAGGATCTTATGTGCTCATGGGAGCCCCTCTTCTGCTGCAGGCACAGATTTTAGTTCTTCTAAAATCAGCAAGTAAAATATAGCAGTATGTGGATTGGTTTTTCTCATGTTATTTGAACATTGCCAATGACTGCTTTCTGGAAGTGGCCAGAAATACTTTCCTGTAGAAATTGCTCTCTTTTGATCTGGGAGCCGTGGGAAGGATCACATCTCAGGGCAGCTGTCACGGTTAAATTGATCTGAGGATGTTCATGGAAAGGACCTGATTAACGAGTTCAAGGGGAAAATGGGCCCAGGTCCCTATGCTGCTGGACGTATTACACAGACAGCACTGGAAGGAATTTTCCACATCTTGTTCAACGTCTATAATTCTATGTCTGTATATCTATAATCAAAAATGAGGAAAGCAAGGTAAGAAAGTACCATTTGTCTAAGGTCACTCAGAGAGAAGGACAATGAGTAAACTAATATTGTACAGAAGACATGAAAAACAGAGAGCTTTGTTAGTAACAAGCTCCGTGGCTTGCTCTGCTGACCTTTCAGCATTTCTGATGTTTGTAAAATATTCCAACCTTTGAGGTTGTCTAGAATCTCATCCCAAAATATGAAAAAATAAATATAACCTTGTAAATGTCCCCTCTAACTCATTCTGTGATAGAAAAGTCCTCATTTTCCCTACAACCTAAGGGACCACAGACCTCTGAGGTTTTACCTTACATTAAAACTGTATATTGCTTTTCCTCATTTTCAAAGTACTTTCCCCTGAATGACTGCATTTGATTCTCACTTCAACCTGCCTCAATGAAATAAATTAAAATACATACATACACACATATATACATGCATAACATCCCTCTGGTTTTTAGTATCACTAGAACATACTAAGATCATGCTTTTTCACCGTGCCAACCTTAGACTTTTACTGATGTATTTTCTTTCTTGCGGCACTTTGTTAGTTCTCTCAGAAAAACCCTAAGGCAGTGCCTGCCACACTGTAGGACATCAATAAACTTTAAAAATTTTTGTTTGCCCTTTTGTAAATATGTGTTTAGTTATTTATTTATGAATAGTGATATTTTTACAAAAGTATATACTGTAAGAAGTTACCCTGGACCTCATCCCTGACCACCCGGTTCTCCTCCCACAGGGCTAATCCCAGGCCAGCACCTAGCAGTTGATTTAGAACTAGTGTGTATCTGGCTGTTTCCCAGCCCCCTGATCCAGAAAACTGTCAGTCTCTCTGCACCTGGAAGCCCCATTCTGGCCTTTGGGAGCTATGTTTAAGTGAGTGTTTTTCACACTTAAAAAAAAAAAAAAATCGCAACCCACAATAAGAATCATATTTAAATAACACACACATTTCGGGAAACAGTACTTACTATTGCTATATGATATACCCTAATATTTTCAGTTCTGTTCCATTTTTTAACAACCCAGTAAACGTGCACATATACATTTTCTCTCCCCAACTTAATTTGATTGAAGAATATTTCTTATTTTTCTTGCTGTAAAAGTTAGAGGCTTTGGTCACCAGGTGACTGAATGTTCAAGTTTGCCAGAGCTCCCCAAGCCATCTTGCTCCCACCCCTCTATCAAGATAAAGGAATTTAAATAAAAGGGCAAGACCACAGGGGCTAAGAGGAGAAAATAGCAGCAGCATTCTGAAAGCTGGACAGTAGACGGGCAAACGATAACAGATTTAACTGAAGCCTTTCCCTGGGAAAAGAAAGCCTAAAGGTTTCCGGCTGCAGAATCTCAGAAAGACTCGGGAGATGGAGGTCCCAGCTCCCCCTGAAAGAAGCTGCGTTTACCAAGAGGGCGTGACTTTCCCATCCGGTAATTTTCTACGCGGGTCGGGGGAGGGGCGTGGAGTGGATCAGACTTTGGATACACGGAGATGTTCAAAGAAGCTCCCTGCCTCGCCCTCCACTTCCGGCTCCCGCGGTCAGTGTCCACGTTGCCTGGGGCTAAGCTCCCTGTGGGCTCCGTGGCGCTCCGTCCCTCCTCAGCTTTGCGCCTTCCTCCACGCATTCTGGCTACCGCTTCCTCTGCCGGGCTCCCTCAGCAAACCCCTCCAGACACTTTCTGTCTCTCAGAAACGGGTAGACAGCCCTGTTAGCTAATGGCTCTTCTTTTTCCGCTTGGTGCTTTAGAAGAAAAGCCTTTGTTATTATTATCAGTTTTTCCTTCAGCGAGGGTTTATAAAGGAGATCAGGTAAGATCATGCGGTCATACTGAATAGGAGCTCGCAGATAAATTTTTGGCTGGTTAATATCTGTGCATCCACATGAATATAGATAATGCAATATAGATAATATGCAAGTTACACAGCACAATAGTAACCCACTCCCTGACCTGGGACAACGCCAGTGACGCTCCCTGATGCCCCTCCTCAATTGCATCTCCCTGCTTCATCCCAGAGGAAATCGCTCTCCTAGATTGTGTGCTTACTGTGCTTTTGCTTTCTTTTATGGCTTTATCACATCGGTATATATTATTTTTCTAGTTTTATGAACATTGGATTGCATATAATCTCTTGAGACTATTTTTCATTTACCATTTTGTTTCTAAGATCATCTCTGTTGATGTGAATACTTGTATTCTTTTATTTTCACTGCCCTGTAGTGTGAATATGCTGCCATTTATTTATTCATTTCTCTGATAGTGGGTCATTCCAACTGTTTCTTTTTTCTCTTTTCTTTATGTTTTTATTCATGAACAATGCTTCTATGCATATTTTTCTACATGCTTTCTGATACAGATAAGCAAGAATTTCTCTGGCTTAAGAATTGAATTACCGAGTTGTAAGATATGCCCATGTCCAGCTTTACAAGATAATGCTAAATTGTTTTCCAAAGATCTTTTGCCACTTTACACTTCTAAAAACAATAGGTTCTCATTTTTGCACATTCTTGATAAAAATTTGCATTGTGAGACTTTAAAATTTTTTCCTATTCTCCTGGGAATAAAATGATTTCCCATTGTGGTATTAATTTTTTAACATTACATTCTGCATTGTGTATTGTATAATACAGAAAAGCACACAGAACATAAGAGTACAGATAAATGTTCACAAAATGAACCCGCAGATCAAGAAACAGAGTATTACGAGCACCCCAGTGACCCCCCTCCCTATGTTCCTTTCGACTCACTCTGCCTCTAAAGAACCACTATCCCAACTTCTAACAGCATTGACTAATTTATGTATGTACATCTTTGTGTGTGTCTGGCTGCATGCCTCAGTGTTATGATTTTTGAGATTCGTGCATACTGTGCATATGGGCTTAATTTTGAATTCCCAGCAAGGTCACTGTAACTCTACCCTGTCCTCTCTTTTTGTTCTATGACTCAACACATTTGGGACACAGAGGTTTAGAATTGCTGCCCTAAGCAGCTTAGAGATCTAAGTTCTGTTGTCCTGTCCAGAGGGAAAACACAGAGTGGGAGAGGAGAGATGGATCAAAAGACGTTAGAGGCCAGAAAGACAACAGACCAGAGTAAGAAGGAACAGGGCAAAAAGTCCTAGAATAACTTCTATCAATGGTCAGGGAGCCTCTGAGTCTCCTGGCCATGCTGGTGGTCAGCTTGCTCTAAGTAGACTTTAGTAGGCTTATATTCATTCACTATGTGAGGCGCTGAGGATTGAATGGTACACAGACCTTGCCCTCAAGAAACTCAGAATGGGAAAGAGAACTGATACAGAGACAAACAAGTAATTGCAATATAGTGATAGGAACTATGCTGGGAAGGGTAGCACCTAGAGGGAATTATGAAAGAGATGACCCTGCTTGAGAGGGAGGGGTTCAGGAAAGAGCCCTTTTGTTTTATCCAACAAAGAGCACTTTGCCTTAGTTTTTAAAGGATAAGCAGGAGTTTGCTAGGTAAACAGAAGTATAAATACACAAGAGTTTCCAGACACAGAAAATAATGTGCAAAGGAATGAGGTCTGAGGAAGCACAGTTTAATTATGGGACCTGAAAGTCTTTCACTAAATACACAGCAGAGTATGTGTGTAGGCACTGAATGTTGAAGACTTAAGAAGAATTTTGATCATGAAGCCCCTTGTATGCCATGGTAAGAATTTAGGACTTATCTACTAAACCACTAAAGTATTTTGTATAGGGAAAAACAACATTGGATCAGTGTTTTGGAGGGAGCGAGGAGAACTGATTGGTGAGTAGAAGATTGGCCAGAGGGTAACTCTAGTCCCATTTGTAGAAAATTTCTTGCTTACTCCATTCTTGCTCTGTTCTATCGCCCACCTGCTTCAGACTCTTTCCCTGAGTGTCCTTCCCATTGGGTGCTTTCACTTGACAGTAGAAAGTGGCTTCTATGATGTGGGGAATGGAGATGAAGGAAAGAGAATTAATTCAGTTGAAAGCCTCGATGGGAAGGTCAGGCCTAGGATGTAGATTGGACAGCTGAAGAGGCGTGGAGTCCTCAAGGGTGGCACAGTGGTGAAGAAACTCTTCATTTAAGGATGAGTCAGCACCGTGGGCACTGAGGTCAACTCAGTGGTAGAACTGAGTTGAAGAGGAAATACTGTGAGTTTGGTGCGAGAACCCTTGATGAATGTAAGGGATTGATCAGCAGGAAATTGACAGTGGCATGACAGCAGACATAACCTATAAGCACAGGCTTGAAGGAAGATGGCTTTCTGCAGAAAGGGGGAGAAAAAGGATCTGGAAGTGACACTGGGTGGCTAAGAGAATGACAGCATTGTTCTGCGTCCCATGGCCATGGTGTATGGGAGGATGGCTTGTCTCCATAGAAGAGGGTTCAAGGAGAGTAGTTTCACTGTGGGAAAGCCAGGTCCCGTGAAGGGAAAGAGAGAGGAAAAATGGAAGGAGATATTTTAAAAAAACAACTATTTATTCTTTTTCTTCATTATGATGGTTAATTTTGTGTGTCAACTTGGAGAGTGTTTTTGGTTGAGATTAACATTTAAATTGGTGAACTATGAATAAGCAAACTGCCCTCCATGATGGGAGTGGGCCTCATCCAATCAGTTAAAAGCTTGAATAGAACAAAAAGACCAGCCTCCCCAAGCAAGGGTGAATTCTCCAGCAGAAACCTTTGGATGTCCTGAACCACTGGCTCTCCTGGGTCTCCTGTCTGTCAGCCCAGACTACAGATTTTGGACTGGTCAGCCTCCATCATTGCACGAGCCAATTCCTTATAATAAATCTCTATCTACACATCCTATTGGTTCTCCTTCTCTGGGGAACTCTGACTAATACATTTATCTGTCAGATTTTTCCTGTAGAGTATTTCACACAACATCAATCTATGGAGAGATTGGGGATTTAGGAGAGTTTGTTTACAAAGCAGCAAAGGTTCCAGAGGGCAGCAGGCAAAAATTTTAGAGGGAAAACAACTGTGGGTGGTCAATTAAGTCTTTGGAATAAGTGACAATGCATGGAAACTAGGAAGTCTGTGTGATGAGAAGCCCCATGATATCTAACTAAATTACTGATCTTCACACTAGAAATTGCAAACCCCAGGAGAGCTTGGAAAAATTCCAAAGCTGTGTAATCGAGACGCTGCTTGCAGCCTCTTCTGATGCATGTCAGGAAGCAACTCCTGTCTGCCTCTTTAGGTCAGTTCCAGAAGCCACGGGGCTGAGACCTACTCTCTCAGCACAGGGACTGTGGTGCATCAGGGTCTAAGTCTTCAAAGACCTTTGACTCCTCCTTTTCTTCTCTAACAGCTAGTTCAGATGTGTTCATCTCTGTGGCACTGTGGAACAGAAGGTTCTTCTTCATGCTTCCTAAACATAACACTCCAGTGGTGTGCATTCCTGCTTAAATCTCTCAGGGAGAGGAAGCCACCTTGTGGTGTCCATATTTTACAGCCACAGGAGACAACTGTGCCTTTCCTTAGTTGGCCTGCAGCAAGGTTGTGTCTACCATCTCCTCTTCCATCAGAACTCAGCTACCTGGAAAAATGTGGCTCACTGTGACCATCCGCCGGCACACTGGTGATTAGATGACTTGTCTTTAGGATGCCTAAAGGACTCTGCTAACCCCTGATTTTTCCTGCATAGTCTATCACAGTGTCTGAAACTTCCACCATTAGTGATCACTTTTCAGTGACAGCAAGAGAAACTCTTTCTTGGTCTCTATTCCCCAAGCCTATAATATCAGGAGGGGAGCCATGAATTAGGGATGAAATTTGATTACACCTAATTATCTTCTTTTCTCCTTAGGCCCATTCAGAGAAAAATCAAACTTATTATTTGCCTCAATTGCTCTGTTTTCTTTTTGATAAAAAGTTTAGTAATGCTTAGTAATAAAGATGATGTTTTATCTAGATGTCTCTGGTATTAACAAGTTGTCTATTATTCACATTCTTATAACGATATATTTTATCAATAATACTTCTCGGGCTTCCCTGGTGGAGCAGTGGTTGAGAATCTGCCTGCCAATGCAGGGGACACGGGTTCGAGCCCTGGTCTGGGAGGATCTCGCATGCCGCGGAGCAACTGGGCCCGTGAGCCACAACTACTGAGCCTGCGCGTCTGGAGCCTGTGCTCCGCAACAAGAGAGGCCGCGATGGTGACAGGCCCGCGCACCGCGATGAAGAGTGGTCCCCGCTTGCCGCCACTAGAGAAAGCCCTCGCGCGGAAACGAAGACTCAACACAGTCATAAATAAATAAATACAGAAAGAAAGAACGTGAATTTCTTAAAAAAAAAAAAAATAATACTTCTCAAATATGTAAGTGTATAGTACCATCAGCAATATTATATAAAACCTTCTCTATACAAGGATAATGCAGTTCATACATCCCAACGGGACTTACTTTTTTTTTTTTTTTTTTGGGACTTACGTTTTAAGAAGCCTCCTATGAACACCTTCCCATGTGCACATGCCATTGCTCATCTCATCATCATTATCACCTCAGTGCCCTTCCTGTTGCTTTGATGCTGGGCCATCATCTTCAGGGCCAAGAAGTGCAGGTTACTATTAAAATGTAAAAGATGAATAATCAAGTCATTATCAATTACTAAAAGCTTAGAAGTAATTAGGTTTATCAAATTTGATCAGGAAGCAGTCAGGAGTTGAGGGACTAGGACCCAAGAATGGTGAGTACACTTTGCTGAGGAATGGAATAAAAGGAGAGCGAAAAGACTGCATGCCTGGAGTTCTTCCAGTGGGGATGGATGTGGCGATGCCTCACAGGAAGGCCTCTCCGGAGCCAGAGCTACATGAACACCCAAGTGTAAGTGGGGTTTCCGTTTGGCTAGCGGGCCACTTGCACTGGAAGAGATGGAGCTAGACCTGGAGCTGGGAAAAATGAGAGTCATCTTCTTCCCTGTTCTGCCTGGAACCAGAAGCTTCATTAACTTAAATGAAGTTTTGCTGTCTGGGGTAGGGAAGAGGACAGCAGGAAGAGTCAATATAGGCACTATGGTTGAGCACAGAAAATATGCGCTGTTTTTAAAGGTTTGAGTTGGAGGTTTCTGAGACAGAGTAGAATAGAAATTGAGAAATAAAAATAAAGTGGTAGAAAGGAAGAAGACGGACATAATCATGCTGATGGTTAGGGGTACTGTGAATGGGGGCCCGGGCGGTGGGGGAGAGAGAGAGAGATTCATCACCACAGGCCTAAAGAGTTCAGATAAAATCCCAGCAGCTCAGAAGCTTCTCAGGTATATACACAAAATGGAAGTCTTAGAAAAGATGCAATTATCTGAATGGAAGACCAGAATTGACATGGTGGTCATTTGACTAAATGAAAGCACTGCAGGGTATTTTGTGGTGTATCAGCCCAGCAAGAAAATAAACAGTGATCTATTTGATGTTCTCTTTTCTGACTCATCTAGTTCTCTGATAAGACATCTCTTCATGGAAAACATAATCTCATGGCTAAGAGTGCATCTCAAAAACATTTTCCTAACTTCATATAATTTCTAAGTGAATTTCCCCAATCTATACACATAAAGAATAAGAGGTATGGGAATAAACTACTTTGATCTGCTGCACTTAATGGTGATTCAATTGATTCTACCATCTCTTACTTAGCAGATGTATTTCTTTGGTTTTATGTACCCCAAGCACCATCCCTTTTAGCACTGATAAAAATTTTAGAATAGTTCAGGAAGGTATTCTATTCCTTGTAATTTGGAGCCATGAACACTAATTACAGCTATTATATTGCATATAATATATTATTTTCATGCAATGATACAAATAATTATCTTTTATAGAACATTCCTTTAGGGAAGCTCAAGACTTAGACAGCCAAAGCACTGAATTAGCTGAATTAAACATGCATGCAAAGATCTAACCAAAAGGAGACTCTGGAAGGGTTTATACTAGAAAAGGATTAACCCTCAACCCCACTCCACAAAAACTGTGGTAAATGTGCCCATCAAAAGTTGGCATAACCAGTTTAATGCAGTCGGGAAATATCTTAGACTTAGTATCATAGAGAATCCATAAACTAGAGGGAAAAATAACTTAGAAAGTTAGAAAGAAGTTGGGAGGTGATCTGGCACAGCTGCCTGGCTTTATGAAGACAAGGTATTAATATTTTTACTTGGCAGATGAGGAGACTGAGGTCTGAGCCCACCCAGCTAGTTAATGGCCAAGAATGAATTCAATCCTATGTTCTCATCTTTGGTACGTGTTATCTAGAGTTAATAAAAATTTTTTAAAATTTCTGATATTTTAGAAAAGCAGAGCCAAAACCTTAATATATTAAATGAGAGAATTCAGAAGGGAGATGCAGGGGAAAAAAATACTTACTCTTATTGAAAGCATAACATAGAAATGTATGGCTATATGACCTAGCATAGGAGACCTTGGGGAAAGAAAAGTTTTCTTCAATTATGGTGTAGGAAAAGGAGGTAGAAAATATTTTTAAAATCGGCTTTTCATGATCTGTGTTCATCTTTCAAATTTTTCTTCTATATTATTTCACCTAACCGCAAATACTTTCACAGAAGCACAATAGAGCTCTTCGCTAAGAGATCAAACAATTTGGCATTGCTTTTCTCTATTACAACCGCATTGCCACTGAAAGTTTCCCTAGGCTGTCGAGAGAAAGTATATTTCCCTCTTTCCATATGGCACAAATATATTTAATTCACATTCTACTATTTATTATATGTTTTAAGATATAATTGATGTTCAATAGGATGAAAGAATTATGAACAAAATGACATATTCTCTTTCCTGTTATACTGTGATAGAAAGATCAGATTTCTTCTTTGCTTAAAAAATTTTTAATATATTAATCAAAATAGATGGGATAATTTTCTTCTTTGTTTTAGGATGAATTTCATATTTCACTTTTCCTTTGGGAAGCTTGGAAACTGAAATATGCTTTGGAGTAAACTTCGTAAGACTTACTATGGAGAGGACAAATTAAATTAATGTATAAGACTTTTAATAAATTAATTTTTATTGAAATATAGTTGATTCACAATATTATATTAGTGTCAGGTGTACAGCATAGTGATTCAGTATTTTTGCAGATTATACTCCATTATAAGTTACTACAAGATAATGGCTATCATTCCCTGTGCTATACAGTATATCCTTGTTGCTTATCTATTGTATACATAGTAATTTGTATCTGTCAACCCCATACCCCTAATTTGTCCCTCCCCACCTCCCTCTCCCCTTTTGTAACCACAAGTTTGTTTTCCATATTTGTGAATCTGTTTCTATTTTACATACACATTCATTTGTATTATTAGATTCCACATATAAGTGATATCATATAATATTTGTCTTTGTCTATTTCACTAAGCATAATATTTTCTAGGTCCATCCACATTGCTGCAAATGGCAGAATTACATGCTTTTTATGATTGAGTAATACTCCATGTTTTACATATACTACATCTTCTTAATACCATCATCTCTTGATGGGCACTTGGGCTCCTTCCATGTCTTGGCTATTGTAAATAATGCTGCTATGAACATTGGGGTACGTGTATCTTATCGAATTAGTGTTTTTGTTTTTTCTGAATATACACCCAGGAGTCGAATTGCTCGGTCATATGATAGTTCTATTTTTAGTTTTTTGAGGAACCTCCATACTGTTTTCCATAGTGGCTGTACTAATTTACACTCCCACCAACAGTGTGCAAGTGTTCCCTTTTCTCCACACCTTTCCAACATTTGTTATTTGTGGTCTTTTTGATGACAGCCATTATGACAGGAGTGAGGTTATATCTCATTGTTGTTTTGACGTGCAGATAAAGTACAAATCTTTTATCTTCACAACTAAAAAGGTTTGAACTGACCAAATATTATAAGACTAAGAAGATGTGGAATGATCTGCTGGACAAAAAGAATCAAAATTATAGGACTTGAAGCAACTACAAAGATAACCTCCTTTCCCTTACATAGAATTATAACTGAATATGAGGCTTTTTGATTTAAACGCAGAAAAATATATGCTACTCTGAGAAAATTTTCTTGCATTTCCAGTTGGAAATGAAGCACCTAAGCAATTTTTAAGCAGTTGAAGGAAATAAAAAGTGCTCATCAATGGAAATTTTAGTGGACTAATAGAGTATCTTCATGAATAATTTACATATGCTGCCTATTCAAGATATCTTTGAACCAAGATGATGCACTAGGTAAAAATTTTCTTCTCCTCAAATGACTCTAATTATTTTAGATTGAATAAGTCTTGCTTCATGATAGAACATTAAAGAAAACCAGAATCTGATTCTCAACAAAATCTCAGACATCAGTTAATACAGCTTGCATTATTACATTATTTACATTTAAATTCACAAAGCATTTCTTTGAATTTTTATGTCATTTCGTTTCAAGGCTTCGCTCTTCTTGATAATCTTATCTTGGTGAGGTACGAAGTGTATCATTTCATCCATTGCGTAGGTACAGAGAGTTTAGGCAATTTGCTATAACTAATTCTAGATTACAATGTTCTCTTCTTCCTAACACATCATGTCTTTCTAATAAGGAGGGTTTTTCAAACTGGGGACATGAAGGTCATAGGCTAATCTAATACACACATATAAATAAAAATATACATTCTGGATCTTTTGGGTGACTACTTTATAACTGAACACTCTGATAAAGTTTCAGGGCTCAAAATTACCTTGGTGTTTTCATTTATGCTGAGAGAAGGTCAAAAGATTTTAAGGCTTGTTGTAGGAAAAAGGCTTGTGATAGTTGAATCAGAGGCAAGCATACAGAGTCATCACAAGGTCAGAACTGCCAGCGCTATGCCACATTCAAGATCCTGCATTACAGGAATCTGTATCACATGCATTTTAGGAGCTGATGTACTGGGCAGCTTATAATTAACAGCAAGTAGGGTAGTAAATAAACGATGAGCAAATATTCTCATTGTGATTTCAGGAACAACTGGATCAAATATCAGTGTAATGCAGATTTTAATAACACAACAAAGCTCATTTAAATTGAACTAAAAGGATTTATATAATTTAATTGAGAATAAATTAAAATCGGCCTTTGAGGAATGAAGGTTGGCAGGGTAATATATGTGAAGTGATATTATTCTGAGCTAGCCAACAATGACATTTTTAAAGACAATTTTGTCCATTCTACTTTTGTGAACAAGTATCTCTGTATTGGTATCATGAAGTTACAATACAAATATGGATTGAATCTAGAAATGGCCAAGACAGACAATCTTTCTGTTATTAACTTCAACATTGTTGATTTGTTTTCAGCAAACTACATTTATTACATTAATCTTTCAAAGTTGATACACTGAATGAGTGGAGCTCTTGAGAAGCAAATCAACTATATTTTGTCTTCCATTGTTCCTTAAAATATATTTGGTGGGGATGAACGTTCCCTTCTGTGAGATGATGCATGAGACCAGGGCTAGCCCCATAGCATATTATAGTCCATCCACTCACTCAAAATAATAAAAAACCATCTGGCCACTTTGAAGTGCAAACACAGTCTTAATTTTGTATTTACAGGGGGCTTCTGTGGCTTCTTTCAAGTTCAAGAGGAATTTCTTCTGTTTTGTCAAGAAAGGGCAGTTTCTTTAATAAATGGTGACTACTTTGTGGGAGAGGGAATCTCTCTTCTGCTGGTTCTTTAATACTATTTTGTTTCAGTAGGGTCCTTATCTTTGCCTGCTTTCTTCCTCTCTTCACAAAGCCTACAAGGACCACCACTTGAAGATCCTCCCTTTTCCCTAGAAGTGGAACCTTCCCAAGGGTGCCTTCTGTCATCCTAAACACTTTTAGCCCCTTTCCTTTACCCTCCCCACCTCCCACCCCCACCCCAGTGGCCAGAGCTCTGATCTACCAGACCACACACCAACGCAGGGTAATTCTCCTTGAGGGAAGGACTCTCCCTCTGGGTGTGTCCTCATTGGTGTTACCCATGTTCCAGCATGACTGCAACCCCAAACCTGCTGCAGTGGCTTCTACATTCTGCAATCCCTACAATCTTATTCCAGCTGTGAGCTCTAGGACAAAGGCTGCTCGTCTCTGATGTTGAATTCCTCACTTAGGTGTACAGTACACTGAATAAATCTGTAGTATTTTCTGTCTTCTAATTGGGCAGTAGGTAATGGGTGATTTTGTTTGCTTTCCTTGTTGATCTGTGTGGTTTTTGAAAGTTGTTTAAAACAGATTAAAATTTATGTGACTGCCATTATCCTATGGAAACTCAAAGGCTCCAATTATCTTTGAGAAGAAAAATAACCATAATTTAGAAAGATCAATTGTTAAGAATGTATGCTTTCTCAAATCATTCCCACACCCTTTTATTTAATCTTCAGAGAAAATTAGTCACTTCAACATGAGTAAATCAAAACAGATGGTTTTATGGTTATTTTAAAATGATATTTCCTTCACCCTCTGTTTTACACGTACTTTAAAATTTGGATCTAATCTAAGAAATGCTGAAAGTAACCTGGTGTTAATTGGTTGTGATACAGTGTTTAATGAATTTGCAGGTCACTCATTTGGAGAAGATCAGAAATAGAATTCATGGAGCTTTCTTAATTACTGACTGCCCTTGCATAAAGAAAAGAGATAGAGACCCTCTTAAAAGCTGCTTTTCTCCTGGTTGTCTGAGAGATGAAATGCTATTACAAACTGCAAAACTTTAAGAGTTCATATGTTTGAATTATTTCAGCATGCATTTTCAGTTCTAGTGTAATCCGAGGCTCAATGTATTTTTCTTGGAAAGTGCAATTTTTTTTAAAAATAAATTTTTATTTATTTATTTTATTTTTGGTTGCAGTGGGTCTTCATTGCTGCGCGCGGGCTTTCTCTAGTTGCGGTGAGCAGGGCTACTCTTCATTGCGGTGCGGTGGCTTCTCTTGTTGCGGAGCCCGGGCTCTAGGCACGTGGGCTTCAGTAGTTGTGGCTCACGGGCTCTAGAGCGCAGGCTCAGTAGTTGTGGTGCATGGGCTTAACTGCTCTGCGGCATGTGGGATCTTCCCGGACCACGGCTCAAACCTGTGTCCCCTGCATTGGCAGGCAGATTCTTAACCACTGCGCCACCAGGGAAGCCCGGAAAGTGCAATTTTAAAGCTATTACTATAACTAGGCATTATATTTTTTCAAATCTAATTCTATACTCAGTGTATGCTGAAGTTCCATTGACATCAGAGTAATTTAATTTTGAATTTATGCAGGGTCTTTATCAAAATCTATTGTTCATTAAAAAAAATTACTTGAGTCTAACTGAAATCAAAAGATGCTTCAAAATCCATTTAGCTTTTTAAAAATAAATTAATGTAGCTTTAACCTTAATAATAATTTTACTATTTAAGATTGGTTTTGTTCAGAGATTATTCTCATAGAGCGCGACAATGCCACTTATTCTCTAGTGTCTTTTGTAATCATTTGAAACACTAAAAAATATTCAGAAGAGTATCACTATAATCAAATGTTCCATTTATACTGTCTTCTCCTCCAAGAAAATTAGAATTTCCTTATCATAGAAGAAGCTGTTTGATATTCTCTAATAATCACCAAACAGTTCAAATCAATAAAAAGCTATTGACTCAGCACCTTATGTGTAAGGTGCTGCAAAGGATAGGACAGAAGTAACATATGCCTTACTTTAAGACATTTATAGTTTAAAAGAAGATAATCAAGGATTTAACCAGTTAAAAAACATATGAATATGAATCTTACCATAATAAAGGGAGAACTAATATATTAAGGAAGTACAAAAGAGATACAGATCATCTCTGAAAAGGGAGATTAGGAAAGGATTTAAAGAAAGGTAAGCAGTATAGAATAATGATTAGTAAAGAGCCAGACTTACGATTTAATTTCTGCTACAACACTTACTAGCTGAATAATAGTATTAATCAAACATTTATTAAATGTTCACTACTTGGCAGCACTATACTAAACACTGTACATGTTATCTTTTTTAGTCCTATTATTAATTCTAAAATATTATTATTATAATATCAAATTTACAGATGAGAAAACTGAGGGTTGAAGAAGTTAGGCAACTTGTTCAAGTTCACACAGGAAGTGCCAAGATTTGAAGCCAGAAGCTGGGCTCTTAACTGCTACAATCTACTGCCTCCCTTTCCTAAGTGTAGATAAGTTGGCGTCTTTGAGCCCTAATTTCTTTGTTTTTAAAGTGGGGATAAGAAGACTAATGTCACTGGTTTGTTAAAGATTGAGTGAAATCGTTTGGAAAACCTCTAGTCCAGTACATGGAGTAATTGCTCAAAAATGGTTGCGAAAAAATTATTGACAGTTTACAAGATAATAAAATTTGGGATGGAGCTTGAAGAATGCATGAGGTGCAGGTAGGAAGGGAGGTCAGTGAAAAAGTTGGAAGTACACAAAACAAAGAATGAAGAACCAACATGTAACTGGAGCACAGGTATGGTTAGGGATTGATAAATTGATACCTTCCTGAGTAAAGTCTTGTGTCAGTTAGGAATATTAATATTTCAAGTGTTCAAAAAACCATCTCAACCGACTTAAACCAAAATGGAAATTAATGGGTTGAATGGTCCTGGGGGAGATCCTCTGGTGTAGGTTCAGCTTGATCTAGAACTCCAACACCATCACTGATCTAATTTTCTAGCTCTGCTTTTTCTATGTGTGCTCTATCTGCAGGCAGGCTCTCTTGACTGGAATAAAAAGGCTGCAGCAGTCCTAAGCCTCATATTATCATAGCACCAAGCCTAGCAAAAGAGAGTCCAGCATATGCAGCAAAAGTCCTGAGGTTCCCTTTGATTTGACAAGATTGAGTTTTCTGCTTTACTTTCTTTTGTTTTCCCCAACCCTAATAAGAGTGTCAGAGGAATGGGGTATTCAGAATCTAACTCTGTAACTGGGAGTGGAGTAAATCTCAGCAAAACAGATGACTAAAAATAGGGGATATGTGTTCTCTCAAAAGAAAATCAGGTACTTGTACAAGGAATGAGGGGGGATGGATAGAAGAACCTTATAGGTCTTTAAGGCAAACTGATAGTGCACTTGACGATAGAGAATCATTGAAGAAGGTTTTAATTTTACTTATTTTTTATTTTTTTTTAAACGGAGGAGTGATATGGTTGGAAGCTTTATGAAGAGTGATCTTGTGACAGTGTGAGGCTTTGTTTAATGGGAGAAGCTTGGAGGACTGGAACTAGGAAGCTATTTAAATATGGGTGGGTGGTAATAAGGATGTGACCTAGCATGGTAGTGGGAAGTAAAAGAGAAAAATGTGAAATAGATATTCCAGAAGCAGAGACCACAAAGTTTTACAAGTGATCAGATGCAGTGTACCTGATAATGTGCATGAAATGATTATTGATCATCTGTTGGAGTTAGATTATAAAGATGAGACAGCTAAAGATAGACTTTGGGGAACTAACTAAATTTAGGTTGCAAGACAAAGAAGAGCCAAGAAAGAGGAGCCAGAGGAAAAAGAAGGGAATCAAAAGCCAATCATGTCAAAACCAGGAGCACGGGATCTAGAATCAAACAATCTTGGACTCAAATACTGGCTCTACCACTTACTTATGATCTTGAGAAAATTCATCTCATTTTGGTTCAATTTTCCTAACCACAAATGAGGGAAACAACTCAGGGACTATTTCATATTTGGCTGAGATTAAATGAGATCATATATGGAAAGTGCCCAAGGAGGTGCACTGAGTAGTAACTGCTCAAACATATTAGCTATTAAAAGAAATACAGGCATATCTTAGAGATATCGTGGGTTCAGTTCCAGAGCATCATGACAAAGTGAATAAGGCAATAAAGCAAGTCGCCTGAATTTTTTGGTTTTTCAGTGCATATAAAAGTTCTGTTTACACTACACTTTATACTATTAAGTGTGCAATAGCATTATGTCTAAAAAAACAATGTACATACCTTAATTAAAAAATACTTTATTGTTAAAAAATGCTATCAACTGAGACTTCAGTGAATTGAAGTAATAATATCAAAGATCACTGATCACAATTCACTATAACAAATATAATAATAATAATGAAAAAGTTTGAAATATGAAAATTACAAAAATAGTACAAAGACATGAAATGAGCAAATGCTATTGGAAAAATGGTACCAATAGACTAGCTTGATGCACGGTTGCCACAAACCTTCAATTTGTAAAAAATACAGTATCCTGAAACTCAATAAAGTGAGGCACAATAAAATGAGGTATGACTGTAAACAGTAGAGATTTTCAGAAAGGGGATGATCCACACTATCAACTGGAAGAAAAAGATGAAAAAAGCCATGTGATGATTTATAGATGTGATTTTCAACAGGACAATTTCTGATAGGCTTAAAGTCATACTGAAGATGATTTAGGGTGTTCTGAAGACTAGAAACTTCTTATTGATGACTATGAGTTGTGAATTAATGTCATTTGCAACAATAAGATAGAAATTAAGTATGATGAGCTGACATGAATTCATAATAACAGCTTAAGTATCAGAATTTCAGTGATAATTTCAGTAGAAATGAATGACAAAATTGTAATAGCTGTTGATGTGCATTATAAAACTACTTTGGGTTAATATAATTTAATAATAAAATAGAATGAAATAACAATTGACATAGAATCTCTAAGTCAGTGTTTGCAGCATGAAACTTGGACAAAAATTCAGAACTGCTGACTTAGAATATCTGGGGTAGGCCTTGAAATCTGTCTTTTAAAGGCACTCTCCAGATTATATGCACAATAGATTTCGAGACCTACTACTCTAATGCAGTAGCATAGTAGTCCACATAAAGTAACTAAAAAACAAATCTAGTGAGTAAATGATTTCAAAGAACTGCTACCCAGAGGCCGTTTCCTCATTAAAAAGCTGTCATTAAATGCAGAGGATCACCAGCCCCAGAAGCTCCAAGAAGAGCAAAACATTGACATTAGGTCTATATCTTGGATCAGTGTAGGATTGTTATATTTTAATTTATATGAAATATTCTACTCCTACCATGATTATTACTGGCTACCATATTTTGAGCCTTTTTTAAAGAAGGCTATTAAACACTTCATATGCATTATATCACTGAATCATCTACACAGTCCTAAAGAACTATCAATGTTTGGTAGTGCAAACAAAGGCTTAGAGAGTTAAAACTTAGTAATTTTCCTTCCTTGCCCAAGATCTCACAGCTAGTAAGTGGACAAACCCAGAGAGATCTTACTCTGGAGCTTAAGCTATGAACCCCTGTGCCATACTATCTTGCATTCTGTCAGAAACAACAGAGTCAAGGTCCAGAAGAGCAACAAGTAAATAAGTCACTAAACACAGAGAATTTCCACATAGGAAGGGATTTTGCAACAGTCTTGACAAAAATGAACCGTTTGGGGGCTTTGGGTTCCTTTTATTTGGAACTCTCTGGGTTTCCTGGATCTTGATGCCTGTTTCCTTCCCTAGGTAAGGGAAGTTTACAGCCATTATTTCTTCAAATAAGTTTTCTGCCCTTTTCTCGATCTCTTCTCCTTCTAGGACCTCTATAACATGAAAGTTAGTATGCTTGATATTGTCCCATAAGTCCCCTAAGCTATCTGCACTTTTTAAAATTTTTGTTTTCTTTTTGTTGCTCGGATTCAGTGAGTTCCACAACCCTGTCTTTGAGTTCACTGATCCTTTCTTCTGCTTCATCTAGTGTAACGTTGAACCTCTCCGGTATATTTTTCATTTCAGTTATTGTATTCTTCAGCTCTGTGACTTCTATTTGGTACTTTCTTGTATTTTCTGTCTCTTGGTTGAAGTTCTTACTGTGTTCATCCATTCTCCTTCTGACTTTGGTGAGCATATTTATGAGCATTACTTTAAACTCCTTAACAGATAGATTTCTTATCTCCATTTCATTAAGGTTTTTAAAAATGAGATTTTATCTTGTTCTTCTGCTTCAAACATATTCCTCTGTTTGCTCATTATGCTTGACTTGTTTATGTCTATGTATTAGGTGAAGCAGCCACCTCTCCCAGTCTTGAAAGAGTAGCCTTGTGTAGAAGATGAAACTTATCATTTAACCTTCTCCTAACTCTTGGTTGTGTCTCAAACTTTTATGATTGTCCAAGCCACCTATTTTATTTTTAATAGCTCCCAAGGCCTGTCAGTTTCCCAAAGAAGAAGATCACAATCAGCACCTAGAGTCAGGCTGATTGGAAGCCAGACCCTCAGGCAGCAGTATTTTTAAAGCATACAAATATATATCAGTCCTGTGGGACTGCAAGTGAAAGCCCTGCTGGCCACCAGAGCCAGGCGATCTGGAGGTGTCCCCTGGATGACAGTCACAAAAACTGGGGCTCTAGATAAGTGTATAAGCTACTTTCTGGGCATACCAGTAAGCAGTATTGAGGCAGAGGGAGAATGCAAAGATAGCGTTCCCCCCAGCCTACGTTCCCTGAGAGCACCTCAATAGGCCTCTAGAAGTGTGTGCAACGTGAAGCCTCCACCTCAGGTTGAAGCTCCAGGACAAGCAAATCAGCTTCTTTTCCGGTGCCCTGGGTGGGGGTGGTAGACTGCTGAGAACTGTCTCTCTGATTGTTACAGTCCCACGAGACCCAGGAACAAAAGTCCTCCTAGCCATCAGAGCCAGGTGATCCAGGTGTGCTCCTTGGGTGGCAGCCACAAAAACCAGGGTACCAGACATAAAAAGCAGGACACCAGACATGTGTAAAAGTTGCCCTGAAGAAAGGGTTCTATTTGTGCTCAAATGACTAGCACCCATAGTCTCTACCTTCAAAGGGCTTAGTCTACTGAGATCCAATCTACATACACAAAGCATTTGTGAGAAATTACATATTATTTTTTTCATAAATACTAAATGAAATTGCAGAGTAAATAAGAGCTGGAGGAACAGAGAATAAGAGTGCTTTGAATGAGATGATTTTAGAAGGTCTTCTCTGAGCACTTTGGCAAAATAATTTTAAAACATTCCTGCCACCCATATGCTCCAGAAGATATTTGGGTTGTGTCAAGGAGAATATATGGTCCCTTTTGAAAGGTTTCATTTGCTGGCAGAACATTGAGCTCTTAAGATTGGAAATTAAGACTGGACAACTGAATTTGATCCAAAGTGAAGTAATACACTGCTGCATTTTTGTAACTTTGTGACTTGTGAGGTTGCATATATGTCTTTTAGGCCAGTTAATACCTTCTGAGTACTCTCCAAGTTGACATTTTTCCTTAGAATTTTCTCCCTATGAAGACAATCCAGGTCTGTGCATGTTCTGTGGCTAAGTTTAATCAGCTTGCTCTCCAAGTTAGATGAAAATGGTTAAAGATATGATTGTGATTATCTTCTCCTGAGTGCTACATACTCCATTTTATGGCTAATAAACCACGCAGTGGGTCAATTTTCTTGGAATATGATATAATGATTAAGAGTTGTGTCTCAACTCTGACTGTAAAGAGGTTACTTCAACACTCTGAACTTTGAGTTCCTAATAACAATTGGGAAAATAAGAATATCTACCTCTATAAGGTATTGTATAGATGAAATGAAATAGTTCATGGAAAACACTTAGCAAATTTCCTGGCATATAATTAGTGCTTAAAATATTACTATTATCATTGTTAATGGAAGAGTACCAAGCTTCTCACCCTGGGCATTCTTGCTGCTGATCCTTTCTTCATGCTCTTCCTTCTCTGTGGTACATCCTAATTCTTGCTCTTAGTTCACTTAATATTCCAGGCATCCAAAGATTACTCAAGTTGCATTATGAATTTTCTTTCAAAGATTACTCAAGTTGCATTATGAATTTTCTTTCAGCTGCTTTTTCCTTTGTATGATCTCTGCTTGCATTTTCAATATCAAGTGTGGTACTTAAATGTAAGGCCTCTGGAGCTAGACTACCTGGGTTTGAATCTTGGCTTCCCACTTACTGGCTGGATGACCTTGGTTAATTTAATTAACCTCCCTGTGTCTTCTCTGTATAATGGGCATAAAAATAGGAACTATTATTATCTATCTCATAGGGGTGTTGTGGAGATAAATTAAAACAGATGAATTAGAACAATGTCTCATAAGTAATAACTACTAAATGTATACTAACTATAACCATTACTTTACATTTTTATATGAATTTCTTCTTTAATTGGTTCATATACTAAGTCCACATTATCAATTATACTATAAGCTTCTTGAGATCAAGAACCATTGCTCATGTAACATTTACAGTACCCATCACAGCAATGGGTACACAGTAGATGTTCAATATTTGTTGACTGAGTGAGGTCAAGCAAAGTTATATGTAAATTATTGAGAGAAGAAGAGAAACTCCCACATACTGAGCACCACTTACCTGCATCATATACATCTTATCAATTTATCTTCATAGCACCTTTGTGTGTGGAAGCTTTTTCTTCTACGTAAATAGGGTTTGTATGAAAATGAAATAATATTGCATGTAAAGTGCTCATCATAATGCTAGGCATGTAGAAAGTTAAATCGATGGCCTGAGGTCAAACAGCTAGTAAGGAATGCAACCAGGGATGGAAACTATGTCTTTGGGTTTTACTAACTCTATTATGCCAACAACTGCCAAAACATTACTTTGAAAAAAGGCTTTGAGTTTATGGTGATGAGGTGGGGCTCTTAATAAATCTGTTCCAGAAAAACTGGTTTAATATTCTACTGTTGTAAGATGATCTACAGATAAGGAGCTGGTTATTGGATGAATGATAGGGTCAGAGAAAAAAGCAATGAATTAGGAGCCAGAATCTAGTTCTTACCTTGGATTTGCCTTTTTATAACTATTTGTGATTGAACCTTCCTTCAGTTTTCATCTGTAAAAGAGAAGGGTAAATTAGAAGAGAAAGCATCTCTAAGCTCCTTTTAACATCTGACATTCAAAATTATGACCTTAGTGTAGAGAATTTTAAGATGTGGCACTCAATAGTCTAAGAAAAAAATTTCCTTGTTTTGGGCAGTCAGGGTAGAACTTCTTCTTATTTTCAGGAAGAAGCTGAAAAAAAATGCTTTGAACTACATGTTTGAGTGAGATTTTTTTTGTCAGTATGTATTGCTGTTTCTGCCGTGCTATCCTTAGTTGCATGGATACAGGAACACTGAAATCATTCCTCATTAATTGTGAGGAGAACATTCACAGACAGTAAGGCTATTTCCTTTGCTTCCAAAAAATGCAGAGCAAACATCATCTTCCAGACCCATTTCAGGGGTTTTCTCAGATAACCATGTTAGGACTTTAGTAATGTCATATAAGGTCAAAGAAATTCACATGTTATTCCAGGAAAAATGAGGTGGGGTCTGTGTAATGCCATATGTCTGAAGATTGAAAATACTGTTTATCAAAGGAATATTTTAATATACATAGATATTTGATACTGGGTATATTTTTTAGATGTTCTAGGTGGGGGAATAATTCTGAGTAGAATAAAATATCCCCAAATGGAGACTAATGATCTTGCATCAAAGGCAAAGAGAGCTACAATAAAGAAAAACATCTTGTTTTTAACTCAAAGGTAGATTGAACCTGTGATTTACATTTCTATGGAATCCTTAGAATACCATTTACTAATTGTATTTGTGGGAGTCCATTGTAATAATGAATCATTAAACTCTGAACACAACAGAGAATGAAATTGCCCTGAACTAAATGTGAGATGTGGAAAATCCCTTATTTATTTATTTTTTTGGCCACACCACGCAGCATGTGAGATCTTATTTTCCCGAGAAGAGATTGACTTCTTCTCAAGTCAATCTTGAGAAGTCAGTAAGACTCCACCCAAGCCCCCTTGCAGTGGAAGCACGGAGTCTTAACCACTAGACTGCCAGGGAAGTCCTTAGATTTTATTAATAAATCAAAATTTTGTCTTATTTGTTGCTTGCTATATGTCCTAAAATGTACTGGACTTTTGGGAGCAGCAGAAGAAATATGCATGATTCCTGCACCCAGGAATAGTGTAGTTGAATGCCCTAAACTGTTGGGAATCACAGCAGGATGCTAATTTATAAGACACAGACTAAAACATTTTCAATGATTAGAGATTCAATTTGGGACAAGCTGAAAGGAAAGTTTTCAGGGAAGAGCAGTGATTGGTGCTAGACTTTAAGTGTCATTTCAAGACTTTGCTAAGAAATATACAGTAATAGGAAAATCAATAATATTTTCTCAAGTTTACTATTTCCTGATTCCAGGTTTTTGCTCATGATATTCCTTCCCATCTGGAGTATTGCTCCTGCCAATGTAATCAATCACTTCTTTCAAAATCTGGCTCAGAACACACCTCTGCAGGAAATCTATCCTACTAATTCTTTTGTACTTCATCATTTTCAATAATTTTGTCTGACTGTGCTATTTTTCATTTTAATTGTTCTTGTGTCATTGGCTTGGGTGTACTGGTTTTGCCAAAATTAAACTACTAATGAGCAAAAGATATAACATCTTGTTCATTTGATATTATTTTCCTTTTATTATTTCATAACTCATTACAAGTTTTTGTACCAAGAAGATTGCTTGTTTCATGTAATTTATTTTTCTGAACGTTTAGAATGAAGTGGCATTCAGAAAAGCTCTTCTAATTCCTTAGCTTACCCCTTTCCCATATTTTTCTCTCTTCCTCCTCACTTTATCATTTTCTATTTTTTAATGAGAGGCAATAGGTACAGGTAAAGAGTATGATCTTTAACATCAGACTGACTAAATGGTATACAATTCCATTTGTATAAAATTTTAGAAAAGACAGAACAGTGGTGACAGAATCAAATCAAAGAATGTGCTCTTGGCCAAGCCCACTCCAGCCCCAGCTGCCCCATCAAGGCACTTTGGCCCAGTGCTCTCTACACACTGCCTCTGGCCTGTACCCATTCCAGCTCCAGACAACCTGCCAAAGCTGCTAGGTGCAAGCAGTTTACACAGGGGACACTCTCACATAAGGGCACTCTTTCAAGACTAGGAGAGGTTGCTGTATCACCTAGTTCATAGAAACAAAAACCAAAGTCAAACAAAATGAAGAGACAGAAGAATATGTTCCAAGCAAAAAAACATAATAAAAGCCCAGAAAAACCCTAACAAAATGTAGATAAGTGATTTACCTGATAAAGAGTTCAAAGAAATGGTCATATGGATGCTCACCCAACTTGGGAGAAGAATGGAGGAACTCAGTGTGAGCTTCAACAGAGACATAGAAAATATAAGAAAGAACCAATCAGAACTGAAGAATGCAATAAATGAAATGACAAATACACCAAAGGAAATCAATAGCAGATTTAGATGATGAAAAAGAGTGGAAAAATGATGTGGAAGATAGATTACTAGAAATCACCCAATCAGAACATCAAAGAGAAGAAAGAATTAAAAAAAAAACAAAAAAACAAAAACGGAGGAGAGTTTAAGGTACCTCCAAGACAACGTCAAGCATACTAACAGTCACATTGTAACGGTCCCAGAAGAAGAGAGAAAAGGGACAGAAAACTTTTTTGAAGAAATAATGGCTGAAAACTTCCTTAACTCAGGGAAGGAAACAGGCACCCAGGTATAGGAAGCATAGAGAGTCCCAGGCAAATGAACCCAAAGACATCCACACCAAGACATATTAAAATCAATATGGCAAAGGTAAAGATAAAGAGAGAATTTTAAAGGCAGTAAGAGAAAAACAACTAATCACATGCAAGGGAAACCTCATAAGACTATCAGATAATTTTTCAGCAGAAAATTATTGGCCAGAAGGGAGTGGCAGGATCTACTTAAAGTGATAAAAGGGAAAAAAAGCTTACAATCTAGAATACTCTATATGGAAGGTTATTTTTCAGAATTGAAGGAGAGATAAAGAGTTTCCCAGACAAGCAATATCTGAGGAGTTTATCACCACTAAACTGACCTTACAAGAAATGATAAAAATTCTCTTTAAGAAGAAAAGAAAAAGCCACAGCTAGGAATAAGAAAATATATGAAAGGAAAATTCTCACTGGTAAAAGCAAATATATAGTAAAAGCAGTGGTTCAGCCACTTAAAAAGTTAGAATGAAGATTAAAAGACAAAATTGGTATAATTAACACATTCCAGTAAGTAGTTATGGGATACACAAAATAAAAAGATGTAAAATATGGCGTCAAAAACAATACGTCTTAATGGGGGGAGCAAAGAATGTAGTGTTTTTTGAATGCTTTTGAACTTAAGCGACTATCAGCTTAAAATAGATGGCTAATATATAGGTTGAAACATATAAACCTCATAGTAACCACAAACCAAAAACTTACAATGGAAACCCAAAAAATAAAGAGAAAGGAATCTAAACATAACATCAAAGGAATCCATCAAACCACAATGGAAGAAACCAAGAGAAGAAGGGAGGAACAGAGAAGAAATATAAACACAGCCAGAAAATTAACAAATGGCAGTAAGTATATACCTATCAGTAATTACTTTAAATGTAAATGGACTAAATACTCCAATCAAAAGATGTAAGGTGATTAAATGGCTAAAAAAACAAGACTCATCTACATGCTGCCTACAAGAGACTTACTTAAGATCTAAAGACACACATAGGCTGAAAGTGTGAGGATGAAAAAGATAATCCATACATATGTAAAAGTAAGGAAAGCTGGGGTAGCAACTCTCATATCAGACAAAATAGACTTTAAAAGAAAGACTGTAACAAAAGAGAAGGAAGGGCATTACATAATGATAAAAGGGTCAATCCAACAAGTGGATATAACATTTATAAACATTTATGTACCCAAAATAGGAGTACCTAAATTTGTAAAGCAATATTAACAGAATTAAATGGAGAAACAGACAATAATACAACAAGAGTAGGGGACTTTAATACCCCATCTACATCAAGGGGTAGTTCATCCAGGTAGAATATCAATAAGGAAACACTGACCTTAAACAACACATTAGACCAGAGGAACTTAGTAGATATATATGGAACATTCCATTCCAAAGCAGGAGAATATACATTCTTTTCCATTACACATGAAATATTCTCCAGTAAAGATCACATGCTAGGCTACAAAATAAGTCTCAATTAAGAAAGTTGAAATCATATCAAGCATCTTTTCTGACCATAAGGGCATGAGACTAGAAATGAACTATAAGAAAAACTCCAAAAAACACAACATGTGGAGGCTAAAAAATATGCTAATAAACAACCATGGGTCACTGAAGAAATCAAAGAGGAAATTTAAAAAATACCTCAAGACTAGTAAAAATGGAAACACAACAATCCAAAAGCTATGGAATGCAGCAAAAGCAGTTTTAAGAGGGAAGTTTATAGCAATAAAAAACTTCCCCAGGAAACAAGAAAAATTTCAAACACTCTAACCCTACACCTAAAGGAACTAGAAAAAGAAGAACAGAAAAAATAATAAAAATTAGAGCAGAAATAAATGAAATAGAGACTAAAAAATAATAGAAAGGATCAATGAAACTGAAAGCTGTTTATTAGAAAAGATAAACAAAATTGATAAACATTTAGCCAGATTCTCCAAGGAAAAAGGAGAGAGCACCAAAATATAAACCAGAATTAAAGAGGAGAAAATACAACTGACACCACAAAAATACAAAGGATCATAAGAGAATACTATGAAACATTATATGCCAATGAATTAGACATCCCAAAGAAATGAATAAATTCCCAGAAACATACAATATTCTAAGACTGAATCATGAAGAAATAGAAAATCTGAATAGACTGATTACTAGTAATGAAATTGAGTCAGCAATAAAAAAAAAAACCTCCCCCAAAACAGAAATCCAGGTCCAGATGGCTTCACCTGTGAAATCTGCCAAACATTTAAAGAGGTGTTAATGCCTTTCCTTCTCAAATTATTCAAAATATTGAAGAGAAAGGAACACTTCCACACTCATTTTCTGAAACCAGCATTACCCTACTACCAAAACCAAAGACACCACAAAAAAGAAAATTACAGACCAATATCTCTGATAAACATAGATGAAAAATCCTCAACAAAATATTACAAACTGAATTCAACTGTACATTAAAAGCATCACACACCATGATCACTCATGGGGGGATTCATTTGAGGGATGCAAGAATGGTTTAACATCCATAAGTCAAGTCAATCAATGTGATACACCACATTAACAAAACAAAGAATAAAAACCATATATCATCTTAATAGATACAGAAAAAGTGTTTGAAAAAATTCAACATCCATTTATAATAAAAACTGTCAATAAAATGGGTATAGAGGGAATACACTTCAACATAGTAAAAGCCATATATGACAAACCCACAGCTAACATCATACGCAACATGAAAAGCTGAAAGATTTTCCTCTAATATCAGGAATGAGAAAAGAATGCTCACTTTCACTACTTTTATTCCACATAGTATTAGAAGTCCTAGCCACAGCAATCAGGCAAGAGTAAGAAATAAAAGGCATCCAAATTGGAAAGGAAAAAGTAAAATTGTAATTATTTGCAGATGACATGATACTATATATAGAAAATCCAAAGACTCCATCAAAAAACTATTAGAACTAATACATGAATTCAGTAAAGTTGCAGGATACGAAATTAATATAAAGAAATCTGTTGCATTTCTATACACTAATAACAAACTATCAGAAAGAGAAATGAAGAGAAAAACCCCATTTGCAAAGGCATCCAGAAGAATAAAATACTAAGGAATAAATTTAACCAAGGAGGTGAAAAACCTATACTCTGAAAACTGTAAGATACTGAAGAAAGAAACTGAAGACAGCACAAATAAATGTAAAGATATACCATGTTAATGATATTAGAAGAATCAATATTATTAAAATGTCCATTCTATCCAAGGCAATCCATAGATTCAATGTAATCCCTATCAAAATGCCAATGTTATTTTTCACAGATCTAGAACAAATAATCCTAAAATATATATATAAACACAAAAGACCCTGACTAGCCAAAACAATCTTGAGGAAGAACAAAGCTGAAGGTATCACACTTCAAGACTTGAAACGATGCTACAAAGCTGTAGTAATCAAAATAGTATGGAATTGGCACAAGAACAGACACATAAAACAATGGAACAGAATAGAGAGTTCAGAAATATACCCATGTTCATATGGTCAATTAATCTACAACAATGTAGGCAAGAATATACTGATACAATACAATGGGGAAAAGACATCCTCTTTAACAGTGTTGCAAAAACAGGATAGCTACACACACAGAGAATGATACTGAACCACTTTCTTACAGCATATACAAAAATAAACTCAAAATGGATCAAAGACTTAAACGTAAGACCTGAAACCATAAAACTCCAAAAAGAAAACAGAGGCAGTATGCTCTCCGACATTGGTCTTGGCAGTACTTTTTTTTGATCTGTCTACTCAGGTAAGCGTAACAAAATAAAAAAAAAAAAAAGGGACTATGTCAAACTAAAAAGCTTTTGGATAGGAAGGAAATCACCAGCAAAATAAAAAGGCAACTTACTGAGAATACATGCAAATGATATATCTGATAAGGGTGTGATATCCAAAATATAAAAAACTTATACAACTCAATATCGAGAAAAACAAATAAACAGCAAAAAGTGGGGAGAGGACCTGAATAGACATTTTTCAGAGAAGACACACAGATAGCCAATAGGCACATGAAAAGGTGCTCAAAATTTCTAATCATCAGGGAAATGTAAGTCAAAACCACCATGAGATACCACCTCATACCTGTCAGAATGGCTATTATCAAAAAGAAAAGAAACAATAAGTGTTGGTGAGGACATGGAGAAAAGGGAACCCTAGTACACTGTTGGTGGGAATGTAAATTGGTGCAGCCACTATGAAAAATAGGATGGAGGTTCCTCAGAAAACTAAAATTAGAACTACCATACAATCCATCAATTCTACTTCTAGGTATTTATCCAAAGAAAATGAACATTAATTTGAAATGGTACATGCACCCCAATGTTCATAGCAGCATTACTTACAATAGCCAAGATATGGAAGCAACCTAATTGTCCACTAATAGATGAATGGATAAAGATGAAGTGATATATATATATATATATACATATATATATATACATATATATATATACATATATATATGTATATATATATATATGTATATATATGTATATATATAAACATAAGGTGATATTACTCAGTCATGAAAAAGAATGAAATCTTGCCATTTGTGACAACATGGATGGACCTAGAGGGTATTATGCTAAGTGAAATAAGTCCAACAGAGAAAGACAAATACCATATGATTTCACTTATATGTGCAATCTAAAAGACAAAACAAAAAAACAAACATAATAAAATGAAAACAGATTTATGGATACAGAAAACAAACTGGTGGTTTCCAGAGGGGTTGGGGTAAGGGGATGGATGAAATAGGTGAAGGGGATTAAGAGGTACAAACTTCTAGCTGTAAGGTACTTAAGTCATGGGGATGTAACCCACACTTGCAAGTACAGTCAATAATATTGTAATAATTTTGTATGGTGACAAATGCTAACTGGTCTTAACTGTGGTGATATTGATAATGTGTAAGAATACCAAATTTCTATGTTATACGCTTGAAACTAATATATTTTATGTTAATTACAACTCAATTAAAAAAGAGGGATGTAGGAGGATTAGAGTCACAGAAGGAGAGGTGCTGACATATAGGTATATATAGAGAGAGACAGAGAGAGAGAGAGAAGGAGGGAGGGAGACTTGAAGCTGCTATATAACTAGCCTTTGAGAGAGTTGGAGAGAACTGGGCCAGGAGCCAAAAAATGCAGGTGGCCTCCACAAGCTGGAAAAGGCAAGGAAACATAGTTTTCTCTAGAGGCTCCAGAAGGAAGGCAGCTCTGCCAACATCATCATGTAGCCTGTAAGTCCCATTTCTGACTTCTCACTTCCAGAACTGCAAGATAATAAACTTGTGTTTTTAGGCCCTTAAGTGGTAATTTGCTGCAAAAGCAACTGGAAACTAATATAATAAGAAAATACAGCGTTTTAGGAAATAGTGAGCAGCTCAGTTTGGATATGGTTTGTAGGGGAGTAATGGGAAATAGGGCTGAATCTGTAGGCTGGGGAGTGGAGCAAGCATCTTGGCATATAGTGAACACATAAATATTTGCTAAGTGCATTTTTTTTTACTTATAATTATGGCTTCAGTTGTCTGTTCCTCAAATTCATATATCGAAATTCTAACCCCTAGTACCTCAGAATGTGACCTTACGTGGAAATAGGGTTATGGTGGATGAAAGTAGTTACGATGAGGTTATACTGGAGTGGAATGGGCCCCTAATTCAAGAGTACTGGTGTCCTTATAAAAAAGAGGAAATTGGGACACAGACTCACACACAGGGAGAATACCATGTGAAGATGAAGGCAGAGATTGGGGTAACGCTTCTATAGGCCAAGCACTATGAGCCAGCAAACCACGAGGAACTAGGTCACGGGCATGGATCAGATTCTTTCTCACAGCCCTTAAGAAGAAACCAACCCTGCTGACACCTTGATCTCAGACTTCTAGCCTCCACAGCTGTGAGATAATAAATGTTTGTTGTTTAAGCCACGCCATTTGTGGTACTTTGTTATGGCAGTTGTAAGAAACTAATACACATATATTTAGGAAAAAGTGGGGAGACATGGATGGGGTCAAAACTATAACTTAAAAGACTGACGACAGTGGTATGTGGCGTGGTCTGGAAAGTGAGAAAAGTCATAAGGGCTAAAATGGGAATGCAAGAGAAGGAAGAGAATCGAGAGTTAGCAGAGCAGTGCATTTTGGTGATTAAAATGTTCAAAGCTAAAATCATGGCACACAATGCTTAAGTGGACAACAGGACAAAATATTTGAAATCATGACTGTCCTAGAAAACCCAATCTGTGTCAGCAGTTCCCAAGAGTACTACACAGAACATTAGCCCCACAAAATGCTCTGAAAGAAAAGTATTTTTCAGTCAAATAAATTAGGAAAACAATATTTTAGAGTACTAAAGGCTCTAAGAAGTTTTGCAAAAAAGGAAATAAATTCAACTTGCTATAATTCAGCACTTCTCAAACTTATGTGACCATGCAACACTTTCTTCATAGAACCCCTATTCATATACATGGAACATTCTTGGGACATCTTGCTCTAGCTGTGTCTCATTCTCTAAGACCTATACTGTCCAATACAGTATCAGTAGCCACATGTAGCTATAAAGCTTCTGAAATGTGGCTTGTCTGAACTGAAATACACTGTGAGTGTAATTATGCACTAGATTTCAAAGCCTTAGTATGAAAAAAAGAATGTAAAATATCTCATTAATAATTCTTATATTGATTGATATGTTAAAATAACAATACTTTGGATAGGCTGGGTTAAATAAAATGTTATTAAAATTAGTTTTACCTACTTATTAAAAAACTTTTAATGTGACTACTGGAAATTTAAACTTATATATATGGCCAAAAGTATATTCCTGTTGGAAAACACTGCTCTTGACTATCCTATTTGCTTAGTATTCTCTCTGATTTCTAGGTTCTTTTTAGAAAAGGACTGTTTTATTCTATTTGCAAACTATGAAGTTGGCTTACCACAGTTTCAGGGATGCTACTACAAGATATGGAACTCATGGACCAAAAAATAAACGATAGTTTACTACTCACAGTAACAGTCACCAGAGTACCAATCTTTTCTTCTTTTTCTTTTTGCACTAGTTCCCTGAGACCCAGTTCCCTTTGGCGATATGATACTTACATGCCTAAAGGGTGTCATTACAGGAGAGGAATTCTGAGTTTAGGAAGCCTTAACCTGTAGTAATCTGTTAGCATGCCTGTACTTTGCTCCAGAGGAATGCACTGCCTTTATTATGCTGAATGATAAGTATGTCTGCTCTTTGCTCTGGAAGAAGATACTATCTCTCTCCTCTAAGAGTGTAGTAAGCCTGCCCTTTGCTGTGAGTGAAGACATTAACTTTATCTTTGTTATACAAACATCCTTGAAAAGATAATCAGGAAAAGGCAAGATGTGCAGAAATATAAGAATTGTCTCCTGGGACTTCCCTGGTGGCGCAGTGGTTAAGAATCCGCCTGTCAATGCAGGGCACATGGGTTCAAGCCCTGATCCGGGAAGATCCCACATGTCACAGAGCAACTAAGCCTGTGCGCCACAACTACTGAGCCTGCGCTCTAGAGCCCAAGAGCCACAACTACTGAGCTCGCGCGCCTAGAGCCCATGCTCTGCAACAAGAGAAGCCACCGCAGTGAGAAGCCTGTGCACCACAACAAAGAGTAGCCCCTGTTCGCCGCAACTAGAGAGAGCCCGCGCTCAGCAACAAAGACCCAATGCAGCCAAAAATAAATAAATAAATAGATTTATAAAAAAAAAAGAATTGTCTCCTAACAGTTGTCTTCTCCAAGTCCTTGTGACTGAGAAAATACGTGGAAATGAGGAACACTCATTGTCTTTCCAACTTGCGCTTAAGAGATTAAAGATGAGGAAAACCCTTAAATGGATATTCAGGAGAGAATCTTATTCTCCAGTGTATAAGAGAATGTTAGAGTCTAGAAGGGGTTATGCTCTTCCTGCCACATTTTTGCCCTCCTGGATGTTGTCTTGGGAGCTAGATGATCATCTCTACTCAAGCTTCCTGGACTACTGCAATGCATCTATCAGAGCCTGATGAGAGCTCAAGCATGCACAGTATCTGACACTCCTACCATCTGTCTTGGATGATATTTTGGTTGGTGCCTTAATCACATGTCTTAATCACATTTTTCCTGAATAATAATAAAATATAATAATCATAAAGCATTATATATATAAACGTGTAGTCAAATATATAATAAAGTACAATATTTATAGGACTTATGTGATCAAATTCATAGCATCCACCTTCAAAAATCCTTTCAGTAATGCAGAAGATACAAAGATATATGAAACAAGATGCCTTTCCTCATAGAGTTTACAAACTAGTTGGGAAGCAACCACTAAATCCAGTAATAATATCATTGCATAAAGTACCTTTTGCAATTATCTTCTGCATTTTCAGGATCTTGTTTTGATTATTCCTGATGGTGGAAAAATGTTTCTCCTTTGGCAAATGATTAGATTTCTGTAAACATATCAAAGTCATTCATAGCCAAGTCTTGTAAGTTGAGTACAACAGTAGGGTATTACTACTTTTTATTATCATTATTTTTTTTGGGTGCGTTGGGTCTTCAGTGCTGTGTGTGGGCTCTCTCTAGTTATGGCTAGCAAGGGCTACTCTTCATTGCAGTGTGTGGGCTTCTCATTGTGGTGGCTTCTCTTGTTGTGGAGCATGGGCTCTAGGCACCCGGGCTTCAGTAGTTGTGGCACGGGGGCTCAGTAGTTGTGGCTCTCAGGCTCTAGAGCACATGCTCAGTAGTTGTGGCGCATGGGCTTAATTGATCCGCGGCATGTGGGATCTTCCCGGACCAGGCTTGAACCCCTGTCCCCTGCATTGGCAGGCGGATTCTTAACCACTGTGCCACCAGGGAAGCACTATTACTACTTTTCAAAATAAGTAAAATATGATTTTAAGATTCTGTCTTATTGCTTTAAGGGGCTCATAAAGTAGTTTTACAGCAATTTCAAAAGAGGAGTTCCAAAACTATTTTGAGTTAAGGCAGCATTTCTTGAATAATTAAATAGTTACATAAAATGATTTGAAAGTGTATGCTCCTTCTGACTGCATAAATAATAGCAATAGTGTTTTAAAATCGTTCTTTTACTCAACAGCCATGCCCTATTCCTTTGTGAGCATATTAATAACTTTTAATTATGGATCACTTACATTGTGCTAAATACTTTATATGTATTCTTCATCAAAAAATCCTATTTACATGGAGGAAACAGGCACAGAAAGGTGTGGTAACTTATCCAAGACAACTCAGTTACTTTGTAGCAGTTTCAGATTTTGATCAAAGGCATACTTTGTATACATGCTGTTTCATCAAGCCAAAACTAAAGAGACAGAGTTTGAAATATGTGTAATTACATGTCAACTTCTGTGTTTTCGTAAACATTTAACCAAAGATTAATACTTATTGTGCTGAAAATTCTTTTATTGACTTTTATACTCTACATCATATATATTGGTTCCATTCAGTGTCAATAGCTCATTTTCATATTCACTGTTTCCCCTGAGTACAAAAAGGATGTGAAAATCTCATGAAAGATGCCAATCTGGTTTTGCCTTTAAGTGGGTTTTCAATCTGTTGTATTTATAGATTCAACATAATAGACTGGGGAGTCAAGATGGCAGTGTGGGAAGATGCGGAGTTAGCATCTCCCTGCAACTAGGGCACCTGCCGGCCGCTGGTGGGGGGCTCTGATGCCCAAAGAGACGGGAGGAACCCCAAAGTGAACCAGTAGGACGCAGGGGGACTGAGGGGGGAGGAGAAGTGGAGGCCAGGCAATATTGGCGCCCCTGAGGCTGGGGAGATCAGGAGAGGCAGGTGGGAGGGACTCTGTGGGAAGAGCAGGAGATGCAGGCAGGAGGGACTTTCTGGGAAGGAGAGGAGCGGAGGGCAACCACCCTGGCCACTTGGGCACAGGCAGCCTGCTGAGCTCTCAAGCCAGTACCCTACCCTCCAAAGCCCCCTCCAGGCCGTGTGGGTCCCTGGGGGCATAAAGGGAGGTCTGGGAGATCAGGAGAGGCAGGCGGGAGGGGCCTCCCAGATCAGAGGAGCAGGAGGGGAGAGGAGGGCATTTGCTCCATCCACTCGAGCCCAGGAAGCCTGCTGGGCTCCCAGGTGAGGTGCCATGCCGTCTGAGAACAGAGGGCGGGCACGCCTGGGCCCCTTCTGTTCCTCGAGCCTAAGGCCCACCCCCAACAGTCCCCAGGACTTTTCCAGCCCTGTGGGTCCTGAGCATTGGCCCGCCCACTGCCCAAACCTCGCCCTTGCTTAGGCCCCACCCTCCACAGCCAAGGCCTCCCCCTGCCCCCTTTATAATTTTTTCCTTTTCCCTCCTCTTCCTTTTTTACAATTGTGGTACTGATGTACGCTCCGGTTGTTGATTCACCTATATTTTTTTTTTTTTTTTAATTTTTTTTTTTTTAAGGCATTGTTTACTTTGTTTATTTATTTATTTTTGGCTGTGTTGGGTCTTCTTTTCTCTGCGAGGGCTTTCTCTAGTTGTGGCAAGTGGGGGCCACTCTTCATCGCGGTGCACGGGCCTCTCACTATCGCGGCCTCTCTTGTTGCGGAGCACAGGCTCCAGACGCGCAGGCTCAGTAGTTGTGGCTCACGGGCCCAGTTGCTCCGTGGCATGTGGGATCTTCCCAGACCAGGGCTCGAACCCGTGTCCCCTGCATTGGCAGGCAGATTCTCAACCACTGCGCCACCAGGGAAGCCCCACCTATATTTTTATTTATATTCTTTCTAACATATCTGTTAGTTTCCTAGTCTAATTTTATTTTTTACTTCGTTATTGTTCTCTTTGTTTTTTTTTTGTCACCCCATGCAGCTTGTGGGATCTTGGTTCATGAGGCAGGGGTTGGGCCGAAGCTCCTGCAGTGGGAGCTCTGAGTCCAAACCACTGGACTAATAGAGAACCTCAGACCCCAGGGAATATTCATGGGACTGAGGTCTCACGAAGTTCCTCATCTCAGCACTAAGACCCAGCTCTACCCAATAGCCTACAAACTCCAGTGTTGGAAGCCTCAGGCCAAACAACAAGTAAGACAGGAACACAATCCCACTCATAAAAATAATAATAATAATGAGACAGCAAAAAAATATGTCACAGATGAAGGAGCAAGGTAAAAATCTATAAGACCAAATAAATGAAGAGGAAACAGGCAATCTACCAGAAAAAGAATTCAGAGTAATGATAATAAAGATGATCCAGAACCTTGGAAATAGAATGGAGGCACGGATTGAGAAAATACAAGAAATGTTTAACAAAGATCTAGAAGAACTAAAGAACAAACAGAGATGAACAACACAATAACTGAAATGAAAAATACACTAGAAGGAATAAATAACAGAATAACTGAGGCAGAAGTCAAATAAGTGAGCTGGAAGACAAAATCGTGGAAATCGTGGAAATAACTGCCGAGGAGCAGAATAAAAAGAATGAAAAGAATTGAAGACAATCTCAGAGACCTCTGGGACAACAATAAATGCACCAATGTTCGAATCATAGGGGTCCCAGAAGAAGAAGAGAAAAAGAAAGGGTCTGAGAAAATATTTGAAGAGATTATAGTCGATAACTTCCCTAACATGAAAAGGAAACAGTCACCCAAGTCCAGGAAGTACAGAGAGTCCCATACAGGATAAACCCTAGGAAAAACACACCAAGACACATACTAATCAAACTGACAAAAATTAAATTCAAAGAAAAAATATTAAAAGCAGCAAGGGAAAAACAAAAAATAATATACAAAGGAATCCCCATAAGGTTATTAGCTGAATTTTCAGCAGAAATTCTGCAGGCCAGAAGGGAGTGGCAGGATATACTTAAAGTGATGAAAGAGAAAAACCTACAACCAAGATTACTCTACCCAGCAAGGATCTCATTCAGATTCGATGGAGAAGTCAAAAGCTTTTCAGACAAGCAAAAGCTAAGAGAATTCAGCACCACCAAAGCAGCTTTACAACAAATGCTAAGGAAACTTCTCTAGGCGGAAAACACAAGAGAAGAAAAAGATCCACAGAAACAAACACAAAACAATTAAGAAAATGGTAATAGGAACATACATATCGATAATTACCTTGCATGTAAATGCATTAAATGCCCCAACCAAAAGACACAGACTGGCTGAATGGATACAAAAACAAGACCCATATATATGCTGTCTACAACAGACCCACTTCACACCTAGGGACACATACAGACTGAAAGTGAAGGGATGGAAAAAGATACTGCATGCAAATGGAAATCAAAAGAGCTGGAGTAGCAATACTCATATCAGATAAAATAGACTTAAAAATAAAGATTGTTACAAGAGATAAGGAGGGACACTACATAATGATCAAAAGATCAATCCAAGAAGAAGATACGACAATTATAAATGTTTATGCACCCAACATAGGAGCACCTCAATACATAAGGCAAATGCTAACAACTATGAAAGGAGAAATTGACAGTAACACAATAATAGTAGGGGACTTTAACACCCCACTTACACCAATGGACAGATCATCCAAACAGAAAATACATAAGGAAACACAAGCTTTAAATGACACAATAGACCAGATAGATTTAACTGATATTTACAGAATATTCCAACCAAAAGTGGCAGAATACACTTTCTCCTCAAGTGCACATGGAACATTCTCCAGAATAGATCACATCTTGGGTCACAAATCAAGCCTTGCAAAATTTAAGAAAATTGAAATCATATCAAGCATCTTTTCTGACCACAACGATATGAGATTGGAAATCAATAACAGAAAAAAACTGTAAAAAACACAAATATATGGAGGCTAAACAGTACACTACTAAATAACCAAGAGATCATTGAAGAAATCAAAGAAGAAATTTTAAAAATACATAGAAAAAAATGACAATGAAAACACGATGACCCAAAACCTATGGGACACAGCAAAAGCAGTTCTAAGAAGGAAGTTTAAAGTAATACAATCTCACCTCAAGAAACAAGAAAAATCTTGAATAAACAATCTAAGCCTACACTTAAAACAACTAGAGAAAGAAGAACAAAGAAAACCCAAAGTCAGTAAAAGTCAGTAGAAGGAAAGAAATCATAAAGATCAGAGCAGAAATAAATGAAATAGAAATGAAGAAAACAATAGCAAAGATCAATAAAACTAAAAGCTGGTTCTTTGAGAAGATAAACAAAATTGATAAATCCTTAGCCAGACTCATCAAGAAAAGAAGGAAGAGGACTCAAATCAATAAAATTAGAAATGAAAAAAAAGGAGAAATCACAACTGACACTGCAGAAATACAAAGGATTATAAGAGACTACTACAAACAACTATATGCCAATAAAATGGACAACCATGAAGAAATGGACAAATTTTTGCAAAGGTACAATTTTCCAAGACTGAACCAGACAGAATTAGAAAATATAAACTGACCTATCACAAGTAATGAAATTGAAACTGTAATTACAAATCTTTAAACAAACAAATGTCCAGGACCAGAAGGCTTCAAAGGTGAAGTCTATCAAACATATAGAGAAGAGCTAACACCAATCCTTCTCAAACTCTTCCAAGAAATTGCAGAGGGAGAAACACCCCCAAATTCATTCTATGAAGCCACCATCACCCTGATATGAAAACCAGAAAAAGATATCACACGCACAAAAAATTATAGACCAATATCATTGATGAATATACATGCAAAAATCCTGAACAAAATACTAGCACATAGAATCCAACAGCACATTAAAAGGATCATACACCATGATCAAGTGGGAATTATCCCAGTGATGCAAAGATTCTTCAATATACGCAAGTCAATCAATGTGATACACTACATTAACAAATTAAGGAATAAAAACCATATGATCATCTCAATTGATGCAGAAAAAGCTTTTGACAAAATTCAACACCCATTTGATAAAAACTCTCCAGAAAATGGGCAGAGGGAACCTATCTCAACATAATAAAGGCCATATATGACAAACCCACAGCAAGCATCACACTCAATGGTATTAAAATGAAAGCTTTTCCAGTAAGATCAGGAACAAGACAAGGATGTCCACTATTGCCACTCCTTTTTTTTTTAAATTAATTTATTTAATTAATTAATTTAATTAATTTATTTTTGGCTGCGTTGGGTCTTCGTTACTGTGCGCGGGCTTTCTCTAGTTGCAGCGAGTGGGGGCTACTCTTCGTTGAGGTGCGTAGGCAGTGGCTTCTCTTATTGCAGAGCACGGGCTCTAGATGCGCAGGCTTCAGTAGTTGTGGCACACGGGTTCAGTAGTTATGGCTCGTGGGCTGTAGAGCACAGGCTCTGTACTTGTGGCACACAGGCTTAGTTGCTCCGCGGCATGTGGGATCTTCCCGGACCAGGGCTCGAACCCGTGTCCCCTGCATTGGCAGGCAGATTCTTAACCACTGTGCCACCAGGGAAGCCCTTACCACTCTTTTTTTTTTTTTTTTTTTTTTTTTTTGCCCTTACCACTCTTATTCAACATAGTTTTGGAAGTCCTAGCCACGGCAATCAGGGAAGAAAAAGAAATAAAAGGAATACAAATTGGAAAAGAAGAAGTAAAACTGTCACTGTTTGCCAATGACATGATACTATCCATAGAAAATCCTAAGGATGCCACCAGAAAACTACCAGAACTAATCAACGAATTTGGTAAGGTTGCAGGATACAAAATTAATGCACAGAAATCTCTGGCATTCCTATACACCAACAACAAAAAATCATAAAGAGAAATTAAGGAAACACTCCCATTTACCATTGCAACAAAAAGAATAAAATACCTAGGAATAAACCTGCCTAAGGAGGCAAAGACTTGTACTCAGAAAACTATAAAACACTGATGAAAGAAATCAAAGATGCATAAACAGATGGTGAAATATATCATGTTCTTGGATTGGAAGAATCAATATTGTGAAAATGACTGTGCTACGCAAAGCAATTTACAGAGTCAATGCAATCCCTATCAAACTACCAATGGCATTCTTCACAGAATTAGAACAAAAAATTGCACAATTCATATGGAACCACAAAAGACCCTGAATAGACAAAGCAATCTTGAGAAAGATAAATGGAGCTGGAGGAATCAGGCTCCCCCACTTCAAACTATACTACAAAGCTACAGCAATCAAGACACTATGGTACTGGCACAGAAACAGAAATATAGATCAATGGTACAGGATAGAAAGCCCAGAGATAAACCCACACACATATGGTCACCTTATTTTTGATAAAGGAGGCAAGAATACAGAATGGAGAAAAGACAGTGTCTTCAATAAGTGGTGCTGGGAAAACTGGACAGCTACACATAAAAGAATGAAATTAGAACACTACCTAACACCATACACAAAAATAAACCGCAAATGGATTAAAGACTTAAATGTAAGACAAGACACTATAAAACTCTTAGAGGAAAACATAGGAAAAACACTCTTTGACATAAAACACAGCAAGATCTCCTTTAATGCACCTCCTAGAGTAACAGAAATAAAAACAAAAATAAACAAAAGGGACTTAATTAAACTTAAAAGCTTTTGCATAGCAAAGGCAACCATAAACAAGACAAAAAGACAACCCTCAGAATGGGAGAAAATATTTGCAAATGAAACAACGGACAAAGGATTAATCTCCAAAATATACAAACAGCTCATGGAGCTCAATATCAAAAAACCAAACGATCCAGTTACAAAATGGGTGTAAGACCTATATAGACATTTCACCAAGGAAGACATACAGATGGCCAAGAGGCACATGAAAAGATGCTCAACATCACTAATCATTAGAGAAATGCAAATTAAAACAATGAGGTATCACCTCATGCCAGTCAGAATGGCCATTATCAAAAAAATCTAAAAACAATAAATGCTGTAAAGGGTTTGGTGAAAAGGGAACCCTTCTGCACTGTTCGTGGGAATGTAAATTGATACAACCACCATGGAGAACAGTATGGAGGTTCCTTAAAAAACTAAAAATAAAACTACCATATGACCCAGCAATCCCACTACTGGGCATATACCCTGAGAAATCCATAATTCAAAAAGAGTTATGTACCACAATGTTCATTGCAGCTCTATTTACAATAGCCAGACATGGAAGCAACCTAAGTGTCCATCAACAGGTGAATGGATAAAGAAGATGTGGCACATATATACAATGGAATATCACTCAGCCATAAAAGGAAAGTAAATTGAGTTATTTGTAGTGAGGTGATGGACCTAGAGTCTGTCACACAGAGTGAAGTAAGTCAGAAAGAGAAAAACAAATACCATATGCTAACGCATATATATGGAATCTAAAAAAAAAAAAAATGGTACTGATGAACCTAGTTTTAGGGCAGGAATAAATAGGTAGACATAGAGAATGGACTTGAGGAATTGGGGTGGGAGGGGAAAGCTGAGGCAAAGTGAGAGTAGCATCAACATATATACACCACCGAATGTAAAACAGTTGGCTGGTGGGAAGCAGCAGCATAGCACAGGGAGATCAGCTCAGTGCTTTGCGATGACCTAGAGGGGTGGGATAGGGAGGATGGTAGGGAGGCTCAAGAGGGAGGGGTTATGGGGACATGTGTATGCATATGGCTGATTCTCTTTGCTGTGCAACAGAAGCTAACACAGTATTGTGAAGCAATTATACTCCAAAAAAGATCTATTAAAAAAATAATAGACAAAGTGAGATATAGAAAAGCCTTTGTGTTCTATTAAACCATGTGTTTAAAAACACTGCATGCTCCTAAGAAGGAAATAGCCAGCTTCAAAAATCAAGGAGTAAGGTTGGGGCAGGGCACTCACTCAGGGGCAATGGAGTCTGGTCAAACTCTACCCTCAGGGTTTCTACTTCAACAATTGGGTAGCAGACCCTGCCCCGACAGGGCAGTGTTAGCCATGGAGCAAAGAGGATACCTGCCCAAAATCCAGTGCAGGCTCTGGATACCACAACACCAATCATACTTCTTATCAAGGGTACAAGGGGCAGCACACTCTGAGGAAAAACATGGCTGGCATCCACACCA
Organism: Balaenoptera musculus; assembly: GCF_009873245.2. Taxonomy (NCBI): domain Eukaryota; kingdom Metazoa; phylum Chordata; class Mammalia; order Artiodactyla; family Balaenopteridae; genus Balaenoptera; species Balaenoptera musculus. Next base: position 50,990,854 of record NC_045794.1, on the reverse strand, counting down.
AAACCAGCCCTCACACCAAAAATACTGGACTCACACAGTCTACACAGGGAAGCTCTCACATAAAAACACCTCTTCAAGACCACAGTAGATAACAGTTTCTCTTAAATTCAGAGAGACAGAGAAAGCTAAGTAAAATGAAAAAGCAGAGGAACTACTCCCAATTAAAGAACAAGAGAAATCCCCTGAAATAATAAATAATGAAACATGCTTCACCAGTCTACTAGACCCTGAGTTCAAAAAGGAGGTAGCTGGATACAAGATACATATACAGAAATCAGTTGCATGTTTTTACACAAAAATGAAATATCAGAAAGAGAAAGAAAAAATAATCCTATTTAAAATCATGTACAAAATACCTAGGAATAAACTTAACCAAGGAGGTGAAAGACCTATATGCTGAAAACTATGAAATATTGATAAAGGAAACTGAAGTTGATTCAAAGAAATGGAAAGATATCCCATGCTCTTGGATTGGAAGAATTGATATTATTAAAATGGCTATACTACCCAAAGCAATCTACAGATTTAATGCAATACCTATCAAAATACCCATGACATTTTTCACAGAACTAGAACAAATGATCCTAAAATTTATACAGAACCACAAAAGACCCAGAATTACCAAAGCAATCCTTAGGAAAAAGAACAAAGCTGGAGGTATAACCTGCCCAGACTTCAGACTATACTACAAAGCTACAGTGATCAAAACAGTGTGGTATTGGCACAAAAACAGATGTATAGATCAACGGAACAGAATAGAAAGCCCAGAAATAAACCCATGCACCTACAGTCAATTAATCTATGGCAAAGGAGGCAAGAATATACAATGGAGAAAAGACAGTCTCTTCAACAAGTGCTGTTGGGAAAGCTGGACAGCTACATGTCAATCAATGAAATTAGAACACTCCCTCACACTGTACACAAAAATAAACTCAGAATGGTTTAAAGACATAAATATAAGACATGACACCATAAAACTCCTAGAAGAGAACATAGGCAAAACATCTCAGACATAAATCATAGGAATATCTTCTTAGATCAGTCTCCCAAAAGAAATAAAAGCAAAAAAAAACCAAATAGGACCTAATCAAACTTAAAAGCTTTTGCATAACAAAGGAAACTATCAAAGTGAAAAGACAACCTACAGAATGCGAGAAAATATTTGTAAATGATGCAACCAACAAGGGGTTAATATCTAAAACATACAAACATTTCATGAACTCAATATCAAAAAAAAAAAAAGAACCCAATCAAAAAATGGGCAGAATATCTATATAGACATTTCTCCAAAGAAGACATATAGACAGACAACAGGTACATGAAAAGAGGCTCAATATCACTAATTATTAGAGAAATGCAAATCAAAACCAATGAGGTATCATCTCATACTGGTCAGAATGGCTATCATCAAAAAGTCTACAAATAATAAATGGTAGAGAGGGTGTGGAGAAAAGGGAACCCTCCTACAATGGCGGGAATGTAATTTGTACAATCACTGTGGAAAACAGTATGGAGGGTCCTTAAACACTAAAAATAAAGCTACCATATGATCCAGCAATTCCACTCTTGGGTATATACCCAGAAAAGATTAAAACTCTAATTCAAAAAGAAACATGCACCCCAATGTTCATAGCAGCACTATTTATGATAGTCAAGACATGAACACAACCCAGATACTCATTAACAAATGACTGTCTTATGAAGATGTGATTTTATATATATATATATATATAAATATAAATATATATAATGGAGTATTACTCAGCCATAAAAAAGAATGAAATTCTATAATACCATTTGCAACAATGTGGATGAACCTAGAGAATACTATGCTTAGTGAAGTAACTCAGACAAAGACAAATATTATATGATATCATTTATATGTGGAATCTAAAAAATAATACAAATGAATCTATATACAAAACAGAAACTGACTCACAGACATAGAAAACAAACTTATGTTTACCAAAGAGGAAAGGGAGAGGGGGAGGGATAAATTAGGAGTATACGATTAAAGATACAAACTATTGATACTATACATAAAATAGATAAGCAACAATGATTTATTATATAGCACAGGGAACTATATTCAATATCTTGTATTAACCTATAATGGAAAATAATCTGAAGAAAACATATATAACTGAATCACTTTGTTGTACACCTGAAACTCACAATATTGTGAATCAAGTATACTTCAATTTTAAAAAACGCAAAAAAAAAAAATTAACAAGGAGTAAGTACCAGTCTTCTTCCATAATCTAATAGGCTGCTTTGTGTAGAAACTTCTAGGTATAGGAAAATTGTAACTGAAGTCATTCTTTTAAGTCTTAGAAATGGAATATAAGTGTTTGTCCTTAGCTTTGAAGAGCAGTATAAAAATATGTCCCTGAAAATGGCTTAGTAATAAGATTTATTCATTCAGTTATTCATTCATTCATTCACATTTTAAATTCAACAAATAGTTATTTGGGACATTCTATGTGCGTAATACCATACTAGAGGTTGCGGAGGATACAAAGATGTATAAAACAAGATGTCATCCCTCACAGAGTTTACAATCTAGTTGGGAAAATAAAATTTGTGCACAATTAACTAGACTGCAATGTAATATATGACCCAAGGAAATTTTTTCCATTTGATACAACCAACTTCACTGAGCACTTGTGTTCCTATGTCTTACTAGGTCCTAAGAATACAAATATGAATACAACACTTGTAATAACAGAAAAAGTCTTGGATTCAAGTTGGTCTTTATAAGGAATGACTGTGTAGCACTTAGAGCTTGAGGAAGAAGCAAGTTTCTTATCATCAGAGGCGTGATTCATAGGCTGGTGGTGACATTTGGGGAATATAGAGAGAAGGACTTAAAACACAAGCTGATTGGTCACAGTATTTGACCATTACCTTCTTTCCAATCTTGAGGCTTTAAAATTTTGTGCTTCTTTCAAAGGTAGACAGGTGTTTCAGAAATTCTCAAGTCATCACGTGTCTGCTCCAGGTTTAGATGGAGTCTTCCTCCTATAGTGGAGTTGAAACATTTCTTTAAAAGTACTAGTGTTTGTTTTTTTTTTAATATAAATTTATTTATTTATTTTTGGCTGCACTGGGTCTTCGTTGCTGCACGCAGGCTTTCTCTAGTTGTGGCGAGCGGGGGCTACTCTTTGTTGCGGTGTGAGGGTTTCTCATTGTGGTGGTTTCCCTTGTTGCAGAGCACAGGCTCTAGGCGCGTGGGCTCAGTAGTTGTGGCTCGCGGGCCCTAGAGCACAGGCTCAGTAGTTGTGGCACACGGGCTTAGTTGCTCCGTGGCATATGGGATCTTCCGAACTAGGGCTCAAACCCGTGTCCCCTGCATTGGCAGGCGGATTCTTAACCACTGCGCCACCAGGGAAGTCCCCTAATCAGTGTTTTTAAACATAGCGAGTCCCATCAGCCCAGAGGACACTGTTTGTGGTCATTTTCTTTTTTTTTAAAAGCCTCATTCAAAGAGCATGTTTCTTCACTTAAAAAGCTATGAAGTAATCACAAAGATCGATCCAAATTCAGTACATAGTATTGATATTTGGCCCTCTTAATAATGGCTTCCCGCAGTTTGTCCAAAAATCAAAACTTTTTTCTTCAAAGTATTTGAGTCACTTCAAATAGCATGCAGAGTACTGTATTTGGGGCCAATTAATTGAATTTATCAAAAGTGAAAGGAAAATAGAGATCTATTACAGCAATTGCATGACTAGGCGACAATGCTCATTTTTAAAATATATTTTGAAGTACGGTCCTCTAAGTTGGTCTGCTTTCTTATTTTGGTTTAAAGGCTCAAGAGCAATGAAAATGAAGTATTTCCACATCCAAAATAACAATGTAAATTTCCATTTTGCTTTTTTCCTATAAAATTAGCCATAAATAATTGGATTAAAAAATTTGAGATGTGGAATTTTAATTGTTAAATTTTACTTCTGAGTCTTTCTCCTAAAGCTTCTCTTATAAAATTTTATCTCTGAAAGAAGAAGAATTTTCCAGTGATTCTAGAACTGTCATTGCATAGGTTTCTAATCAGGAGGTTTGTTCTGTCATGAGCCCTTACCAAACATCTACTATAGTAGATGGTGTAAGTTCTGGTGGCAGACAAAGGGATTTCGATGAATTGGAGTTATAGAAATCAAACTGATGCTTGAGTTATTACATAATCGCAGTGTGTGTGGACAGAACACCAGGGCCATCTAAATGGCAAACTAGGGGTGGTTTGGCCCCTTAGAGACAGAAGGTCAGAGTGAGAAACTTTTGGAGAGCATGCTTGCATTTAGAGAGTGGGTTTGAAAGTTTGTTATTGTTTTAAACTAATTTTCAAAAAAGGCAGCACATAGCCGTGACTAAGAGTGCAGATTTATAACGAGATTAGCGGGGTTCATATCCAAACGCTATTGCTTACGAGCTTTTTATTTTCTCTTTAGACAACTTCCTTAATTAACCATTCTGGGCTTCAGGGTCCTCATCTTTAAATTGGAGATGATATTAGGATCTCAGTAGCTGTGAGGATTGAACGAGTGAGTGATACATGTTAAGAGCTTTGACCAGTGCCAGACATAGTAAGCACTCATTAAATTCTCAACCCCACGAAATAGGTGTGACAGTTAATTTTATGTGTCTGCTTAATTAGGCCAAGGGATGCCCAGATAGCTGGTAAAACATTTTTTCTGGGTGTGTCTGTGAGGGTGTTTCTGGAAGAGATTAGCATTTGAATCAGTAGACTGCCCTCACCAATGCTGGTAGACATCATACAATCATTGAGAGCCTAAACAGAATAAAAAGGCAGAGGAAGGGAGAATTTGCTCTTTGCTTGGGACATCCATCTTCTCCTACCTTCATAAATCAGCACTCCTGGCTCTTGGGCCTTCAGACTTGGACTAACACCACTGGCGCCCCGCCCCTGGTCTTCATGTTTGGACTTGAGCTGCACCACTGGCTTCCTGGGCCTCCAGCTTGCAGGCAGCAGATCATGGGACTTAGCTTTCATAATCTCATGAGTCAATTAAATTTCACCATATATCTAGGTATATCCTATTGGTTCTGTTTCTCTAGAGGACTCTGATTGATACTAATATCAAAATCCCTACTTTTATAGATGAAGAAGTTAAGGCACAAAACAATTAAGTAATTTGCCCAAGAGTACCACCTGGTAAGTGGCAGAGTTGGGTTTTGATCCCAGGCAGAGTGGCTTGAGATTGCATATGATGATCCCAGTATAAATAAGAAATTTTAGTTAAATTTTAGTGGCACTGTCAAGATCAGGTCTTGGTTGGTTAAAATATTGAATACTACATAAGAAAAATGCCTTTAAAGTATAAGTATTGCTAATAAAAACATTTAAGGCTATTAAGCCTCAGGGGAAAAAGAACAAGTTTCCTACAACTATGTCACTGAGCCCTACTTTAATAGATAAAAGGAGAATGTTATCATAAAGGCTGTATTTAGATGAAATTTGAACCAATGGGTAAGGATAAGAGTGTACAGCTCACTCACTTAGGAATATTAATCTAATAAAACTGAATAAATTCCTTCCATTATTTTTCTCGGCCTACAGGGAAGTCAGTAAAAGCTAAAGTATGATAGAGTCACGTTAGGTCAGATTCAACTCAGAGTAGGGGTCTTGAGGAAGTGGTCTGAATTTTTTACAAATCTTTTTGACTTCTCTGGCCTGGCTGGAGTCATGTTTATACTGAACTATCTACAAGTTGCAGTTTGAAGTGTTTGCTTCCTGAAGCCACCAGCTTTCTGAGCACCTGCACATTACAAGGGAAAAGTGGGCAGTTGCCATGCTGACACTGCGGTACAGCCCTGTGATTTAAGAGCACAGATGGTGGAGTCAGAACAAGGGGGTTTATAGTCCAGGGCTGCCACTTCCTTGCTACATGACATTCGACAAGTTACTTACCGGCTCTGCACTTTGTTTTCTTCATGTACAAAAGGGAGATAGTAATGAAACCCACTTCATAGAGTTATTGTGAGGATTAAGCGAGTTCATATGAGTAAATCTTAGGTGGATGACCAACACATAGAAAGAATAATGGAAAGGTTAGCTCTTCTTAATGTTATTTGTGGTGGCTCACAGAGTCGCCTTGTTAACTTGGCTGATGTGTCCACTGGTGATGGATGTGTACACATCTATGCTTTAGTCACAATGTAGTAACAGAGTGAAACCTCGTTTAAGAATCAGGAAGCTAATCAGACCTTTAAATTAACATAACTTAAAAAACACGTTGATTTTATAAGGAAATAGTAAATTAAAATAGCACCATATGCTTTGTGACCACCTAGAGGGGTGGGATAGGGAGGGTGGGAGGGAGACGCAAGAGGGAGGAGATATGGGGATATATGTATATGTAGAGCTGATTCACTTTGTTATAAAGCAGAAGCTAACACAACACTGTAAAGCAATGATACTCCAATAAAGATGTTAAAAAAAAATAGCACCATGATGTTTTAAGAACTGAGTAAAGAGAGAACAGTGTTTAAACAAAATACCAGAAAACTCCCAACCTCAAATTTTTAGGATATCAGTTCAAGTTCAGTTCCATTTCTGATAGGTTTTAAATCTATCACATGAGGCACTCATCACTGATAAATTCTGCCAATACTCCTCATGTGTCTTAGGTTAGTCCCGTAACATTTCTGAACCTCAATATTCTCATTTATAAAACCAAAGTACTCTTTGCCCCGTTTGATTCACTGGACAGTCGGGAGGGAGGTGAGATGCTATACCTAAAAGAAGCCCACTATCATAAAAAAATCAAACTGTTATAAGTTGGGCAAAATCCTGTGTTACTGTAAGAATGATTCTTGGGCGTCACAATATCCTCAGGTTTAGAAAAGCAAATTAATCTAGTCTCCTAAAATCACAAGGACAGAAAAATAGACTAAAATTTTATAAAGATTCTTACCAAGTGTTGAAATGGAAAGATGTGCTGATTATACGAGATATGTAAATTCCTGCAGTATTTCAGCCGGAGAGGATATTGCCACTCCCAAATCAGTTAAGGCCATCACTCCACTGAAGAGAGGATGCGAGAAGGCTGCTGAGGACATGATTTTATCCTGGGAATTCCAGGCTCCTGAGCAGACCAGGACAGAGACGAGTTCTGCCCAGGAAGGCTTTTAGGGACTCTCATACCATATCAGAAGGGCAGCCCCCTTCTCTGCCTGTGTGTCCTGAATTCTTCTTCTCAGGTGCTGGACCCCGGAGAGGTGGAAGAAATCAGGCTGCAATTGCTGCTTCTATCTTTGCATTCACCATGTAAGAGAGCACATTGACCCAGCAATTCTTCTTGTAAGAACTGGTCCTACAGAAATACTTACACTGGTATGCGTTAATATATGTTTACCATGCAACATTGCTTGTGACACTGATAGCTAAAAATTGGAAACAATCTAAATGCCCACCGATCCGGAGTTTGTTAAATAAATTATGGTACATACAATCTATGGAATATTTACTCCATGTATGCAAAGCATTAAAAAATGAAGTAGATTTCCATGTAAGGACGTGGAATGGTGTTCACAACGTACTAAGCAAAAACAGAAAGCTACACTACAGTGTGTGAAGTATGATACCACTTTTGGAAAGAAATATAAAGCTCTTTTGCCCTCTCCTTATCCATATGTAAACGTGTATACATATATGTAAAAGCTCAGAAAAAATGTTTGTGAGAATGTACAACATATGTTAATAGTGGTTTCTTTTGGAAGGAGAACATGGGAGAGAGGACAATTTTTTACTTTATGCATTTCTGGATTGTTTGAATTTTTTATAGTGGGTGTTACTTTTCAATTAGGAAGACAGTCAATTAGGAAGACACTTTAAATACACACACAACCACACACACGAACTAAAGTCCAGGTAAATGTTGTAACCTGTCTCTTTAGCACCTTCTTATTCCCTCCTCCCCATTATCCTTACCTTGCCTAATTAATTCAAGTGCCACTCTGGACTACGTGCAGAGCTTCAAGGTCTAAATATCAAACCAGGAGGGTCCTCAGACTGTGTGGGTGACCACGCCCACTCCCTCCTTCTGGGACAGATTTTATTAGTAGCAGTCTGTGTTAATGGTCTTTGTGGCCCACGCCAAGCTGCTACCAACTCATCTTGTATTTATTACTTTAGGGCTCCATTCAGAATCCCTTGCACCTGCTGAGATTCTGCTTTTAATTTTCCATTGTTATAAGTGTTTTTCCTCAAATTTAAAAGTTTGCTGTTGGGTTGGACTTTATATTTTTTAACCAAAAAAGCAATGTTTGTATATTTTTCCCTAAAATGTTCTTTGTGTCAATAATAACATGTTCTCTTGGTTCAGATGATCAACTACATTGATCTATAAGTCCTGTTAAATTCATTAAGCATCTGTTGAAACTGGAACAACTGTTCTATTTACTGGACCGTTGCCAACATTGGATAGCCATGTGGCAACTGAATGTACCAGATTGGAAGCTTCCCTACCAAATATACTTACAGGTTGCCTTTATCATTTTCCATTTTAATGCATGTTTAAAAATTTTCTGATGATAAATGAATGCCTTTTGGGGTCTAGAATCAAAAAGATTTCCTGACATTTAAATAAATACTAGCACACACTCCTGATGTTTGTAAGGAGTACATGTTTAGAATGATATAATTCCCAAGCACTATGACAGCAAACAATTTCCCCTGTAAGATGCAATACAGCATCACTAAATTTTTTAATAATTCCTTCAACTCTCTAATAATTTTATAAATACGCTACTAAAGTTATATTTGAACTTCTTTATTTATGGAGGTTTTTATTTGTGTTTGTTTTTGATTGTTGTGCATTTTAGAATCAAACCTTTTTTCTTTTCTTTCTTCCTTTTTTTTTTTTTTTCATTTACTAAAAGTCCCCATGTACAAGAAGACAAGTAGAAACAATGAAACCAACTTGAGATGTGGATACTCTGCAGACAGCTAGGCCCATTCACTAGTGGAGAGACTCGTTCTCCCCTTGATGCCACTTTGTAACCTTAGCAAGATCACAACCTATCATGGGAATCAGTCACTTATAAATGGTTAAACAATGAAGGTTAAATTTGTGCATGCTAAGTACCATATTATATCACTTATATGTGGAATCTAAAATATGACACAAATGAACTTCTCTATGAAACAGAAACAGATTCACACACATAGAGAACAGACTTGTGGTTGCCAAGGGGGAGGGGGCAGAGGGGAAGGATGGAGTGGGAGTTTGGGACTAGCAGATGCAAAGTATTACATATAGAATGGATAAACAAGAAGGTCATACTGTAGAGCACAGGGAACTATATTCAATATCCTATGATACATCATAATGGAAAAGAATATGAAAAAGAATGTATAAATATGTATAACTGAATCACTTTGCTATACAGCAGAAATTAACACATTGTAAGCCAACTATACTTTAATAAAATAAATTTTAAAAATTTGTGCATGCTTAAGTCCACTATATTTAAAGTAAATTAGCCAACACTAATAATCCCTTCTCTTTGTTGCTACTTGTCACTTTGTAGAAGAAAAGTGAGCCACCATTAAACAGTTCTACCCTTCAGTCTCCAAGTTACCCTTCCAAACCTTTACATGTACCTTAGTGGAAAAGGGTACAAATGGGACAATATATTTTCTTTGCTTCAGGATTCATGTTTCTATTGGAAAAAGCACTGGACTTAGAGTCTGAATATCTGCCATTTCTAAGCTACAATCTTGACCAAGTCACTTAATCTCCTTGATCTACAGTTTCCACATTGCCACATGACATGTTAGGGCAGCAAAGATCTATAAAACTCCTAAGCTTCAGATCCAAATGTCTACCTGCCTATTAGACAATTCCAACTGGGCATCCTTTGCATATCCATTAAATATCTCAAAGATTACATGTCAAAACAGAACTCTTAATTTTTCCCATCATATTTGTCCCTATCTTCACCTATTTCAGTTAAGGGTTTCATCATGTTTCCAGTTTTTCAGGAAAAAAACCTAGGGGTCAGACGTCAGCAAGATGGCATAGAGGAGACCCTAGCCTCCATCCCCCAATGAAGATCAACAATTAGACAGCTATCCACAAACAAGAATAGCTCTAGGAGAGCTCCAGAGTGCAACTTAAGAAAATTCAGCAACACAGCAGAGGAGAAAATCTGAGAATAACTGTACAGAGAAGGAAGAACGGTTTCATTTTGATTACTTCTTCAAATGGGCAGATATCTATGCACAGCTACAAGGATCACAAAATCAGGGAAACATGACTCCACCAAAGAAATACAGTAAACTTCCAATAACTGACGTCCCAAAAATGGAGATCCAGGAATTGCCTGACAAATAATTCAAAATAATTGTTCTAAATATGATCAGAGAGCTACAAGAGAACACAGGTACACAATTTAATGACAACCTACGGGATGGGAAAAATATCTGCAAACCAAATATCTGATAAGGGGTTAATATCCAAAATATATAAAGAACTCATGCAACTCAATAGCAAAAAAAAAACAAATTACCAATTAAAAACGGAAAAAGGACCTAAACAGACGTTTTTCCAAAGAAGACATATGAATGGCCAACGGGTACATGAAAAGGTGCTCAACATCACTAATCATAAGGGAACTGCAAGTCAAAAGCACAGTGAGACATCACCTCATGCCTGTTAGAGTGGCTGTCGTCAAAAAGCCAAGAGAGCAAATGCTGGCAAGAAGCCACCATGTGACCCTCTCAGGAACAACGACATGGTCCAGCAATGCCACTTCTGGGAATACACCCAAAGGAAACAAGACCACTATGCTGAAGAGATATCTGCACCCCCATGTCTACCGCAGTATTATTCACAACAGCCGAGACATGAAAATAACCTGCGTCCATCATGGATGAATAAAGAAGATGTAATACACATATATTATTCAGCTACAAAAAAAAGAAGGAAATCCTGCCACTTGTGACAACAGACAATATGGATGAACCTGGAGGGCATCATGCTAAGTAAAATAAGTCAGACAGAGAAAGACATACACTATATGATGGCACTTAAATATGAAATCTAAAAGCATCAAACTCATAGATACAGAAAGTAGAATGGTGATTATCAGGAGTTGAGGGGTAGGAGAAATAGGGAAATGTTGGTCAAAGGGTACAAACTTTTAGTTATAAGATGAATAAGTTCTGGGAATCGAGTATATGGTGTGGAGACTAGAGTTAACAATGCTGTATTATATACTTGAAAGTTACTATTAGAGTGGAGCTTTAGTATTCTCTCCATAACAACAAAAACAAAATGGTAACTACGTGAGGTGAAGGATATGTTAACTAACCTTATTTTGGTTATATTTTTGTATTCACAAAATATACTTGTATCAAATCATCACATTGTACACCTTAAACGTACACAATGCTATATGTCAATTATATCTCAATAAAGCTGGGGGAAAAAATCCCTAGGTGTCATATCCAGACCCACCTGTTAATCTTATTAGCTTAACCTCCAAAATACATCTGATCAGTTTTCATTATCTCTACTTCTCATCACCTCCAGTGCTATCACTGTTTTATTAGCCTCCTCTTTATTTCATTGGTGAGGGAGGGAATTCCATCCTAGAGTTATGGGGATGGCCAAACACAGCCAGCACTGGGCAGATGAAAGTGACAGCAGTTTATTAGTCACGTATACTTACAGCCCAGGGGACACCACACACTATGCAGGGCCAAACAGAAGTTATACTTGGGAACAGAGTGAACAAGCAGAGGCTGAAAGAGACAGGCTTTGCAGTAGCAAGACGATGGGGTGTGCCCCAGTTCCTGCAGGAGAATGTGACTGTCTTGTTTCAATAATCCTGAGTGCTGCTGAAGAACCAAAATTTGCTACTCAGGGATGAGCAAGAATTGCACCCAGTCTGCTTGGTAAGGAGGGTTGTCTGGCTAGGGGACCTTATCTATGGGGCAGAGGGGGAGGGGAACTTGTGGTTAGGCAATTTGATGCCCTTCTGATTTTAGCAGATGTCAAAGCAACACATAATATTAATATTAGTTCTTTTACCACAGTCACCCTAGTCCAAGGCACTATAACCTCTTCCTGGAATTACTGTAGCATTCTACTTCCTTAAAATTGCTTTCTTACAATGTTTCTACAACCTATTCTCCCAACAGCAGTTAGAACCATCTTTTACAAAAGATAATCAGATTATAACTCTCCCTACTTAACATCCCTCTATGATTTCCTGTGACATTTAGAATAAAACCGAAACTTCCTATGAAGGTCCACAAGTTTCAGATGATCTGGTTCCCACTTCCCTTTTCAGTCTCAAATACCGAACTCTTGGGCTCCCTCCCACTACCCTCACTTGAGCATAACTTCTGTCCTTTGAAAACACCAAGTTCATCGTAATCTTAGGGCATTTGTACCTGTGGTTATTTCTACTTGGAAAGCTCTTCCCAAAATCTGTGTTTAAATTCCTCCTCTTTATCACCCAGGTCTTTGTCAAATGTCGCTTTCTGAGAGAACCTACCTTGTGACTCAGCAAACAAACCTTCCCTGTCACTCTCTGGCCCCGTACATTGCTTCATTTTTTTCATAGCACCTATTGCCACTTAAATTATCTTAAGTATTTATGAATTGATTTATTTTTAAGTTTTCCAAGGGCGAGGATTTTGTTTTGCCCACCATTGTACCCCTAATGCCTATAAAAGTGCCTGGCACATAGTAGATGCTTAATAAATATTTACTGAACAAAAGAATACAACTTATGTGTCTTTAAATCTCTGTTTAAACACTTCAGTCTGATACTGTCCTGCAGCCTAGCATGATCTTAGGAACTCAATGTTTCTAGGAATTTCAGCCTAAGAAAATAACCTTTTCTATTATTCTCCAAATATCTATCCTCATACCCTGAAGCTGAATCTATCAGTGGCTTCCTGAGGGCTAAAAAAGGATTTACTTTGATGAATCTCACTGTTGGTTCTTTCAATATGAGAACAGTCCAGTCCTGGCATCACACTTGTTTTTATGTCGTAGGAACCCTGACTATCCCTGCTGGCTTGCTAATGCTCCTCATGGACTGTGATGTGAGAAGCACCAACCAAAAGGAAAGTTGCTTCTCAATATCTTCTCCCCCTTTTTGTATCCAAATATAAAACTAACCACATTATTCTCCACTGAAATATAACTTTGCTGGCTTTCTTAATTATCTGTAGTATCCCACCCTCAGAGAGCTTGAATCAGCCTAAATTTATGAAGAGACCAGGCAGGATTCAGAATTTTGCTTCACCAAAGGTATGACCAAAGACTTGAGAGAAGGAAAAAAAAAAAAAAAAAGATGATTTGTCACAGAATTGAATTTGCCTTGGGAGAAAAAATTGATTTCCCCTAAGAAGTTGAGAACTCTTCAATAAGCCTTAGGTCCACTGCTGACAAATTGGCTTTCCAATATTGTTTTCTTATGAAAACACATTCTAAATGGTATACCCCCTCCCACTAGCCATGGTGACTTAACAAATAAGGAAAGAATTATTTTCAACTTTCAAATTCTCCTTTGTTAAACAATAAAGGATGAGAGGTGAAAGTAAGGTTGAAATCCAATTTTTTTTCCAAAGGCTGTATGTCTTTATTTTCACATTCTTACATTTTCTTGCCTGAAGCAATGGTATTTTATGACCATATAATTTCAAAAGTAAAGAGAAACGGCCCAGAGACATTCTTATCAGTATGAGGACACAATATCTACATCTTTTATGACAATATCCACTTAGTATTTACTTAACACTTCCCTCTCAATCATCTTCAATTATTATACAAATTGAGCTGGTGCCCAGTCAAGCATAAATACAAATTTATGGGTGAAAAATTAAAGCAGAGATTATAAAAATGGCCAGTTACAAATATAGGCAAAAACTGATCTAAGGGAGCAAAATAATTGGACAACTTTTGTGTCTATAGTGTTGTTGCTGAAGAGAGACAATTTTGGCTCAATACTTGACATATTTAGAATTCAACCTGTAGCTAAGTCAGTTTCATAGTGATTAAAATAGATGAATACTTTAGCGTTGACTCAGTTCACCCCGAACTAAAACAAACAACGAATGAAACAAATAACCAGCTTGATGTCTGGCTATATTGGTTATCTGCTGCTGCCATAAGAAATAACCACAAACGTAGCTGTTTAATACAACACACACATTTATTACCTCTCAGGTCGGTAAGTCAGAAGTCCAGGTGGGTCTGACTGATTCCTCCACTCTGGGTCGCGGAAGGTGAAATCAAGATGTCGGTTAGCCTGGGCCCTTATCTGGAGTCTTTGGGGGAGAATTCACTTCCCAGCTCACTCAGGTTGGTGGTGGAATTCAGTTCCTTGAGGTTGTAGGGCTAAGGTCCCCATTTCTTTCCTGGTTGTCAGCTGGGAGCCTCTTTTACCTTAGGGCTGCCTGTGCCCTTTATCACGCTGCTCACCCCACGAGACTTTCAGTCTCTCTGCCTTCCCTTCTGCCTCACGCCTTCACTCACCAGCTGGAAAAAATATTCTGCTTTCAGCAGCTCATGTGATTAGATTGGGCCCACCTGGATAATCAAGAAGAATCTCTCTCTCCTTAGGCCTGTAAACTTGATTATAGCTGCAAAGTCCCTTTTGCCATATTCCAGGGTTTTATATGGACATCTTTGTGGGACCATTTTGCATACCACACTGGTTTATAAAGCTCCACCTAATATGGATTATAAATGTAAATTATAAAACTCTTGTTTTGGTACATTACAGTCCCAGTAACCCTCCTTCTCCTTCATGAATATGCTATGTCTATTTTTCTCCTCCGTTTTTGCACATTCTGTGCCTTTTACTGGGAATGCTGTGCCCCAGATCCTCCTAAAGCTGATTCTTTTTCTTCATTCAGGTCTAAGTGTAAATGTCATCTCCTCTGAGGTGGTCTTCTTTGCAAGTTGTCTCTGTCCCTCAGTCACTCTGTCCCATTACATGATTTTTATTTATAAGTTATCTTTATCATTTGTTTGTCTACCTGTTTATTGTCTGCCTCAACCCATATTATTTAAGCTTCCTGAGGCCAGGGGCTGTAGTTGTCTAGCTTATTACTGCTTCTCCTATGTCAAGATCAATGCCTAGAACATGGGAAGATCTCAATATTTGTTGCCTAGCCTGTGTTTTAGTTCTTCCTTTGAATAAATAAAATGATTTTGTGCCACTTTATCTTTTAGTTAAAGCCAATACATTATTTTAATGAAAGGTATTATAATAAATATATTTCACTTGCTGTGAAAATAGGTACATGTCTAAGCCTAAAACAAAGCCAGATTGCAAGCAAATTGGGCAGCTGAGGTTCTGTAAGGCTTAAAGTTGGGCTTCTCCACCCTGGCTTCACATTACAATCACCTGGGAAACATTAAAAAGAAATTGATTCTCAGTCCTCACACCAGACCAATTAAGGCAGAATCTCTGGAAATGCGGCTCTGG
Organism: Balaenoptera musculus; assembly: GCF_009873245.2. Taxonomy (NCBI): domain Eukaryota; kingdom Metazoa; phylum Chordata; class Mammalia; order Artiodactyla; family Balaenopteridae; genus Balaenoptera; species Balaenoptera musculus. The sequence continues at coordinate 50,975,377 of NC_045794.1, read as the reverse complement.
TATATTTAAAAATCTTCCCAGTGTCCTCCTGTAATGACCAGCAGCTGTTGCAGGAGCTCCAGAGCCTGAAAGCAGAGCTGAAGCTGGAGAAGTGGGTGCAGGGCCCACCCAGAATGCCCCAGAGCAAGGGGCCCACAAGCAGAGTCAAGAAATTCCATGGAAAGCAAAGTTACTGGTACTGGACTTAGTCTCCTACAACAATGTATTAGTTTGCTGGGGCTGCCACCATAAAGTGCCACAAACTGGGTGGTTTAAACAACAGAAATTGTCTCACAGTCTGGAGGCTAGACGTCCAAGGTCAAGGTGTTGTCAGGGTTGGTTCCTTCTGAGGGCTGTGAGACGAAGATCTATTCTAGGCCTCTCTCTTAGTTTCTCGTACTCGGCTGGCAATCTGGCATGCCTTCGCTTATAGATCTCTGCCTTTATCTTCACATGGCATTCTCCTGTGTGCTTGTCTGTCTCCAACTTTCTCTTCTTTATAAGGACTAGTCATATTGAATAAGGGGCCCACCCTACTTCAGTGTGACTCCTTAACTAATTACATCTGCCACAATTTTATTTCCAAATAACGTCATGTTCTGTGGTGCTGGGGGTCAGGTCCTCAACATATGAATTTGAGGGGGGGTACTGTTGGGCTGCACCCTGCAGGCCTGCAAGCCTTTTACTTGCCCAGCCTCAAGACTGAAGAAAGAGCCCTGGGTCAGTGACAGACATCGATGGTTAACAGATGGGATATCTTACATATCTGAAGCTAAAGGGTCCCGGAGCAACACCCTACTGTGGACATCAGATGGCAGGCAGGACAAGGCAGCAGCAGTCTTCGCTGTTGACAGGGCTGGGTGGCTGGGGGGTGGATAGGGAGACATCAGTTATAGGGAGAATTGACTATTGATTTCAGATTGGCTCATCAGTTACCAGGGAAACCAGCAGAGGGGCACAACTCTCTTAGCTCCTCCAGCCAAGTGCCTTCAAGAGGCAGAGGTCTTCCCTGTGTTAAACTATCAAAGGGGAGCCATTCTGATCTAAAGATTAGAACAGTCGCTAGCTGCGGGTAGGGGATAGGGCAAGTACGTAGGTATTTACTCATGTGCATAGGGTGTAGGTGAAGCAGGGGCTGGTGGAGCAGGGGCTGTACAGAGAGCTATCCTGGGTGGCCTGACCATACAGGGACACATGGTTCCACCTATAATTCACAAACACAAAACTAGAGAAGACACATGCCATGACTGTGTCCAGTCCTGGTCCTAGACTGAGGTCCTTGAGAGAGTGGAAGCACACACAGTGTGGCCTGCCTCTCAGGTAGGGACACTCTCCAGAGCTAGGAAGGTGGAGTGGAGCCCAGGCTGAGCACTGTGGTCACCTTGAGCTAAGGAGGCAGGAATGGGCGGCTGAGGCAGCTGGAATTTGCAAGATAGAGTACTAGAGAGGGAGGGCGTGGGGCAGGCTGGGAGGTGGGGGCAGAAGTCCACCTGGAGGTTCCCCGCAGGTGCTGGTCCAAGGGCGCAGGGCAAAACTCCATGAGGTATTGGAGGGTGGCCATTGCAGAGCTGAAAGCCAAAAGCTGAATTTGACCAATGGTGCTCTTGTAGACTGCATTTTAATTGATAACACTAGGGTTTTTGTACAAAATAGTAATGATATGGATGTTATACCTTAATCTGTGAGGAATGTTCTTACATTTATTTTTGGGTCTAAATTAAGGATTAGTGGAGTTTTTTTTTTTTTTAATGAAAGAAGATAAATTGTCCCAGGATACTGTATTAAGATAAATCTAAGGGTATTTCAAGTGATCTATCAACGGAATTAGATGAGAATATTTGGGTCTTTAGTTTCATCACCACTTAGGTTCCAGTGAATTTTGTGAATTTTTGCATCATCTCTTCCTAGAAGTTATTCTTCCCTGGCTCTGTGTCATCTGTCATAAGAGAGATACAAGAAAGAGCCCAGTGCTGGGGACATATGGGTGCCAGCTTGGCTACTGTGTTGAGAACAGATGGAGCACCTCTGACATTCTATTAAGACCCCAGAAAGTTCACACCTGAAGAGTAAGGGCCATCCCCTAGGATTAAAGACAAAAAGTAAAATATGTACTAACAAGAAAATAAATAAAACCAAGCCTGCTCAAAAGGATTGACTTAACAGATTAATACACAACACTGGAATTCCCTGGCAGTTCAGTGGTTAGGACTCCGTGTTTCCACTGCCAGGGGCTGGCATTCAATCCCTGGTTGGGGAACTAAGATCCCACAAGCCGCGTGGCATGGGCAAAAAAAAAAAAAGAAAAAAATGATGTTTAAAAAAATACACAACACCAATTGAAGGAAGACAACCAATCCAGATTCTCTACAATGTATTACATGCAACATCCAGTGTATTATAAAAAAATGACTGGACATGCAAATAAGAAGGAAAATGTGACCCATTATCAAGAGAAAAGCGTCAACAAGCCTTGACTCCTACACTACACTACACAAAAATCAATTCCAGATGAAAATGTAAAAGTTAAAATTATAAAACACCTAGAAGAAAAGGTAGGGGAATATCTTCATGACCTTGGAGGTAGACAAGGATTTCTAAGAGAGGACACAAGAGGCACTAACCATAAAAGGGACAAAGTGTTAAACGACTTCATCAAAGTTAAAACTTCCCACACATCAAAAGACAGCATTTAGGAAAAGAAACTGCAAGCTACAGATTGGAAGTATATATTTTCATTTCATATAACAAACATGGGATGTATGAAGAACTTCTATAAATCAATGAGAATAAGACAAATATCTTCAATGTTTTTTTTAAACAAGGCAAAGATGTCTTTCATACAAGAATTTATACGATGGCCAACAGGCACATGAAAAGGTAAATCAAAAACACTAGGACCATTGCACATGTATTAGAAATGGCTAACATTTAAAAATAGACTGGAAGAAACAAATGGTTGGTGAGGATGCAAAGCAAATGTAACCCTCATGCATTGTAGATAGTAAAATTGTACAACCACTGAAAAACTGGCAGTGTCTTACACAGTTAAACATCTCCATTCCTAGGTATTTTCCTAAGACAAATGGAAACTTAAAATTGTATCAATAAGGAGAATAGATAAACAAATCATGGAACGTTTATACAATGGCATAATAGAAAACTAAAGAGTGAACTACTGTTCTACTCAACAGCATGGATGAAATTCAAAAGCATTGTATTGAGTGAAAGAATTCAGACATAAAGATTACATTCTCTATGATACTATTTACGGGAAGTTTAAGAATGGTCAAAATTATATGGTGATAGTAATCAGAATGGTAATTGCTTCTGGGGAAGGAGACTGAGGCACGAGGGAATGGAAAGAGGCACAAGAAATTAGTGTGATGAACATGTATTGGAGTGTTGGTTTTACAAATGTAACCTGTCAAAAGTCAAGTTGTACATTTTAGATGTGAATTTCACAGTATATAATTGACTTTAATAAAAATGTTTCATAATTGAAAAATTAGAAAGAGAAAAGAGAGGCCACTATGGCAAAAAATTGTACCCATCTTTCACTTTGACCAGCTCTACTGGCAGACAGCTTAGTTTGCCAGGTGTGATTGGGTTCCAGGTGGAACACTGCAGGGTTCTCAGCAGTTTGTTGTAGGCTTTGGGAGCCATGACTACCCAGTGGAACTCTGGGGTGCACTTCAGTGCCACAGAGGGGGTGAGAACCACGATGGAGCTTGGTTTTTGGCTATTCCTAGGGAAGTCACGAGAAGTGGTAGCAGAGCTGCTGCCAGATGACACGAGACCAGGCCTTGTCCACAATAGCCTCCGATGGGAGTCAGTGGTGTGTGTATCTGTCATTGGCTTTTTGGTGGGTCTCTTATATTTGTTCAGACTTATACATTAGGTTAGAAGCTTATTTTATGTGCAAGGCTGGCTGCACAAACACTGGCTGCACTGATTCAGGTGAAGCATCAAGTTTTTGACATGCTTAGTTCTGTTCAAGAGGAATATTTAAATACTGAGTCATATTTAGAAGATACCAGCCTAGGAAAAGAGTCATCAAAAACACAGAGCCTGGTGGACACATATGGAAAGCTGAAGAGAACCAACTCAATCCCAAAGGAGGAAATGACTTCTCTAGTGAAAGAAATAAAGAAAGAAAAGTCCAGACCCTCAAGACAGAAGGAGAGGATGGATGAAATTATAAGAATGATCCAGTCACCAGAAAATGACTTAAGAGACATCACAGTACAAGAAGACTTTTCAAACACTGCAGTGACTGGAAGCCTGCATCCTTACTGTCCCTCACTAAGGGTCTGAAAGCAGAGCTCTTCACCTCCCTCCACTCAGACACCATGTGCCACCAGGTTTGGTTCTCTACCTCCCCCCTCCAAAATGAGGTCCGTCACTGTCTGTGCTTCTGGGAAGCACTTAAGAACCTTCCTTCACAGGCTGGAGTTTATTTTGTCCACCTTCACATTCTGAAATCAGATGCGAGTTCCTTTAAGGCTGATTCAAACTTCAAATGAACCAACTTTGGAATGCCAGAAATACACCAAGAAACTTGGGACACTTTAGAATTGTCTCTTTTCAAAAGGAATCTTGTTCATTATTTTAAGAATGGATGATACTTATGAGACTCACACTTGTGCTCAAAATAAAGCTTGATGGAACTTAGTTCTCAGAATAGTGTTTTGTAACGATTATTTTCATATAAATTTTATAAGTGAATTAGTTCTATTATTTTTTATATCCTATACATATTATATTTATTTAATATATACAGTTTATAGCAGAAGGAGATATTTTAAGTGCAAAGGCAATTTTGGTTTGCCCAGACCTATATTTACTATAGTTATAAATCAATGAAAAGTAAAGTTCTTCTTTTCTTAATAAATAGTGCTTAGTTAAAAAGTTTGTTTTTTTAAATGAATATACCACATATCATAATTGTGGGGTGTAGCTAAAGTGCTATAGAGGGAAATTTATAGCATTTAATGTTTCTATTCAATAAGAATAGATGTTTATTTATATAAGAATAAAGCCTCAAAAGGAAAAATGAAGAAAAGCCATTTATAGTGCTTTACAGAAGTTTTTAGCAATCCCAGTTCCTAGGCTACTCCCCAGATGATTTAAATCAGAATCTCAAAGGGTGAGACTAGACAGCAGTATTTTGTAAAGCTGTCCAGGGGATCCTCATGTGTGGTGAAAATTAAGGATCACTGATTTTAATGGTATGCAGAGCATTATATATAATTTCATTGTAAACCCATATAAAACCTATCTTACAGCTACTTTATCTTAATTATATAATGAAATACTCTTAACTACAAAAGAATAGTCCCATATAAACAGAAGAAAAAAAATTGTCAACAAAAGAATACTTTCATATAAAGTGATAATGAGATGGTGTGATATAGTAGAAAGATTACATTTTTAATCAGGAGATTTATTTATGGATTTATAATTAATAAATTAGTCAAGATTAAAATTTTTTTCTCATTTGATATGGTTGGTTTCTTATTTTGTCTTCACTTTCCTTATTTCTAAAATGATTGACTGAACTAAAATGTTTCCAGTAATTCCCAAGATCCTTTATGGCTATAAAATTCTTTGGTTTTAGAATAAGTAGAAAATTTTGGAGATAAAGGGATTAAGATGGAATTTTGACCTATTAAGAGCTACACTTTGTAATTAACCTTAAATGCAAAGAATGATGACACATCTCCTACAGACACATCTTTATATATTTTTCATCTCCCTTTCTAATTCCCTGTCACCTTCTTTTCTGGCTGGAATTTCATTTCTTCCTGATGTTATTATACTCATTGACCCAAACCTTTGTTCTGAATAAGTTACCTACTATCTGAGTATGAGCAATTGCCTTTTTATAATATTTATCAATACTAGTATGGTGTCCGCCAAACTGAAAATTTCCCAACTTCAGTTCTTCAGATCATGAACATAAATTATTTTCTTATTTCATCAATTAAACAAAGTACAAATTTATATACAGATATACAGAGAGTAAGCTATTGCTATAATATATAATATATAATCAGTAAGCTATTTCTACAATAATGCTGTTAAACTACTCCATAACGCAGAGGCAAAGCCCAACACAATTATTTCTTGCCCTCAGTTATATGGTGGGTTAGGGCTTACCTGGGGTTCAGCTGATAGAGGCTGGGATTGGCTGGGCTTGGTTTTAGTCTATGGCTTGGGTCCAAGTCTGCTCCATATTCTCTCATCCCTTATGGTCTAGCAGTTATCTGAGACAAAAGGCAGAAATGCAGGAGAGTTGAATGAAAACACACAATGCCTCTTAAGCTCTTAGCTCAGAACTTACACCTCATTACTTCTGCCTACATTTCATTGGCAAAAGTCCATGGCCAAGCTCCATATCAATGGGGACTGAGAGTATAATTTACCACACTGAAGGAGGAGTAAATATTTATTGTACAATAGTCCATACTATCATATCTATCAATCTACACATAAAATGAAGGATACCCCAATTCTACATGATTTCTCTTTGCAATTTTTGTTTTCTTAGGATGGTTCATCTGCAGAAAATCCTCTTCACATATCTGCAAATCTGCTTCAACAAATATTAACATCCTCCTAGCTTTAAGATGAGCAAAGCATTAGCAATGTGATTGGCCAGAAGTTGAGGGCAAAGCCAATAAAAGTTTTACAGTTAAAATTTTTCGACCTAATTTTTAAAAAACTATGATTTTTGTCTCTAAAAATCATAATCCTGGTGGAAAGAGTTGCTGATTTCTAGCAAAGCACTTAACCTCAAAGCAAATGTGGCAATTCAAAAAGAGTAATTTAGGTTTTCTTTCAGATGGCAGCTCTGAATCAGAACTTCTCCCCAGAAGGCAAAAAAAGTTTCTCTCATTAGAATGATTTTTATTCACAGAGAAATAAGGAAGAGAGGACATATAGGGATTGGTTGGATACTGGTTTCCCACAGCCTCAGTAATTATTATACTTGTGAAGTAAAACAAAAAATTTACAGAAAAAGGACTGCCTTGAAGGCTGGTAGACAAATTATCTCTGTCGACTGAAAGCAAAATAAGATTGACACTTAACTACTTAACTGTCAGACACAGAAATGGTTTAAAAATCAAAACAAAAACATCCTGACTTCATGGTATTAAAACCCCTTGACCCTGTCTTAAAGTTCTTCCCTGTAAATTCAGACCTGAGCTAGAGTTCTGGTTTATCATAATGGGGTCTTTCTCAGCAGAATGAAATCTACCACATGACGGGGTTCAGAATTCGTCTTGCTGCCATAAACCCACTTCTTGTATGTCGGGATGATCTCCACGTTCTCGAGGTTTCCAGATCCTGGAATTCTCTCTTCTTTCTCCACTTCTCTGGAGCAACCAGTTTAGCCCACGCTGTCCAGCTGGATTTCTTTGTTGTTGACTTCCCGCCAGTAACCCGGCTCTCTTTTTGATAGCCTGTTGTGCTTCATCTCTTGTCAGTTCTTCATTTGGAGCTTGCGGCTTGATCTCCATGCAACCCTGGGTGTAAGAACTAGTCTTCTGTCCAGCTCTCAGCTGCTAGGCTGTACCAGCCAACGTGAACACCTATCCACTACGCCACTTACTTTACCAAATACCTGACATGTGTCACCCCGTGGCCTACAGGTGTTAGCTTCTGTACCAAGGTTAACTCCCCTACGGCTACCATACTGATTCCAGCTTTCTTCTTCCTCCCCCATCAATCTACATGCACAATGAGGGCTGCAAGCTCCTACAAGCAAAGTATTTGAGAAGTTGGGTCCTCAGCTAAATTTGTGTAGAAACGATGACTAGACAAATGAAGTAAGCCAGGCGCTGTGCAGCCTCCAATGAAGAAACTAGACATCAGCTGTATTTCTAAGTTATCTTAGTTTTTCTTCTGAGGAAATGAGAGTTATCTTAGGATTTGCATATGAAAGGTGGTTATTTACAAAACAACTCTCAATAGTAGAAACTTGCATCTTTATATTTGAATCAATAACTTTTTAATATAAGATTGAAGTACATGATTAGTTTTATACTGATCTTTGAAATGTTCACTTCCCATAAATGTGCCAGTACTTATATTGATTGTTATTATTGTCTTTTCATTAACTGAAATAATTTAAGATATCTTGGATATAAGCATGGACTGGGCAATGTTAATAAAGCCATAGCCAACCATGTCAATTGGTGCTCTGCAAAGTTCAAATTTCTCTTTCTAGATGAATGTAACAAAAGTCTGAAGTTCTTGTGCCAGGCGAACATATAACAAAGGGATGTCTTTGAAAATGTAAAAACAAAAAAACAAAAACCCCAAACAAAAAAAGGCAAATATATATATATATATGAGAGGGTTTACAAATTTCCATGGCTGTAGGAGGCTGTAGCTCACCACATCTGTCAGGAGCTAAGAATTGGCCAGATTGAAGCCATGCATAAAGCACCACTACCTAACTCAATTGATGGGGCCTTTGCAAATAGAGTTTTCTAATTATCTCAGGAGTCTACTAGAATTTGGACCTTGCTTTTTGGTGCCTTCCACGAACCTGTAATTTTGGGGTCTAGCACAACCATGTGGCTAAAATCTGTCTGATAATTGCTCACTCCAATACGTCATTGTCCCTATATCCCTATACCAAGAATAGCAACAAATTTTCAGAACCGCAGCCATGGAGAGGTTCCTGCCTCCAGGGCAAGGACTTGGAAAGGCAGGTGAGAAAGGACTGTGCTATAATCTCAATTTTGTCTGCTTTATGCCTTTAAATAGACTTCTGGTTTTTTTTTTTGTTTTTTTTTTTTTAATTAATTAATTTATTTATGGCTGTGTTGGGTCTTCGTTTCTGTGCGAGGGCTTTCTCTAGTTGCGGCAAGCGGGGGCCACTCTTCATCGCGGCGCGCGGGCCTCTCACTATCGCGGCCTCTCTTGTTGCGGAGCACAGGCTCCAGACGCGCAGGCTCAGTACTTGTGGCTCACGGGCCCAGCTGCCCCGCGGCATGTGGGATCTTCCCAGACCAGGGCTCGAACCCGTGCCCTCTGCATTAGCAGGCAGACTCTCAACCACTGCACCACCAGGGAAGCCCTAGACTTCTGTTTTTAAAAGGATTAGCTCACATAAATGCTTGTTTAATTGGCCTCATAGAGGTTAGGAAGGACTTGGGAGTCCCTGAGAGCTCTGAGAGTGCTAAGTCTTTACCAAGAAATCCAATCTAGCCTGGAGCATCTCTGGAGCAAGTTTCCCCAGGATCCCAAGGTAATTTAGTCATGACCTAGACTTATTTATTATTCTATACCCTTCTTCCCAATATGAATAAGGTTTATGGATCTCTCCTCTCTCAGGGGGCAGAATATACTAAAAAGTTATTACCTCTGCTTTTAATCTTGTAACATGGAAAACCCATAGATGCCTCAAATCCCATAAAGCTATAAGAACATTAAACTTTTATAATAGTTATTATGACTTTTCCAGACCCTGTGTTAGAGCCTCATAAGTATTATCTCCAGTCTCAAAAAAAAAAAAAATCCTAACAAAAACATACCACCACCACCAACAACAAAACCCCTGAGAGGCAGGTATTATTCCTATTTTACTAGATGAAGGAAAAGAGAATCGAGAAAGTCTAAGTGAGTTGCCTAATGTCACAAAGCTAAGAACAGAATTTGAACATAGGTTCTCCTATACCCAAAGAATGTGGTCTCCCCCGGATTGTAGAAATGCATGTTAGGAGTGACTATGAATCATCTCAGTGGAGTTTCCTTGGTAACATTAATAAGGTAACATTAAAACTCATCTGATTACTCATTTCAGAGTAACAATTACAGATCGATTATCACTCCAAGGGTGTTTAATAAATTGGATTTTCTATGTAATTGAAAAGTTGGCATTGTCTATGTTTCATGACATTATATATCCTGGAAGGGAGCTTTATCAGTCATTTGTCTAAATTGGAAGAAAGACTAGCTCTTTTGTCTAAGAAGCAATTACAATGGCCCTGCTTATAAACTCCCCTAAGCAATTCTCATAGAACAAATACAATTATTCCCCTTTTGGACTACCAGATGTATACAATTTTGGAAACTACAGTACATTTTAGGCTCTGATACATTATTGCTATAGGCCAAGAAGATACACTTTTGGGCTTTTTAGAGAGACTATATTAATAAAAGAAAATGTTACATCTAGTCTGACTTTCCTAGGGAGCACAGTAATTCCTGAAATATTAAATAAAAAGTACACATGCGGGAGGAATTAAGTGCACTACACATCATCAGCAACAAATGCTTGGGATTCCATATTTAGTTGACCAAGTGCCAATTATCGAGTGTCTCTAGATAAATTGGCAATTTTCTTAATATTGTTAAAAAACAAACAACCAAAAAAATACATACATGAATGCACATGAAGTAACCGTTAAGAAAAACAGCAATGTGTGATTGTTACATTTTTAGACTTAATGTTTGAACTGATCCCAATAAAGGTGATACAACTTATTCCAGTTCACATGATTGTTAAATAAAAGAGCTAAAGAAGGGACAGTTATTTTGTAAGTAGTTCTTGGTGCAGCAAATGTCAGAATCCCAATTGTCTGATCTGGGGGATATTAACTAAAATTCAATGATAAAAAATAGAGGCAAAAGCAATATCTGAATGAGAATTTTGTCAATATTCCAAAGAAAAGGAATTTTAAAAGGTCACTTGTTAGTGGTTAATGTTATGTTAATGAATGACACTAGGAAAGAAGCCAGCAAGTCAATTGTTAACATAGCCTTTCCCACGAGACACTATGGCTAACTTGATCAAGACCAGTCTCTCCAGTTATGGCAAAATATAATTAAATAAAGTAGGGCTCCCTTCCCTGCTGTGAGTCTTTTATTGGAATCAAAGACAGATTCCCAGAGCTCCCTCAATCTTAACTCTGGCTATCTTCATTCAATCCCATCATATCACTCCTGTAAAACTAGCATTTCCTGAAATTTCACCTCAGAGCTGGGACAGCAAAGTCTGTTTGTTTGCACTGTAAGAAAAGTACCATATTCTGGGTACAGAGTATTTAACTCTATTGGGAAAACTGGATAGCAGAGAAACCTGGAGTTTAAATAATCTTACTGGAACAAGGCAGACATTCTTAGCAAGGGATTTTAAAGGCAGTCAAGTGCTGCAGACAAAACAGTATGCTGTTAAAGATATTTTTCAAAAAAAGCTAAAACTGGACTCTCAAGCAACTGTAAAATGAGGACATGTAAAAAAATTATTTATATCATTAATTAAACGAGAGAACCAGAAAAGATGTTGGTTCAAAGGAGAATCCAAAGAACAGACACATTTATGATCAGGAATATTGAAATGAACTTGCACATGGATCCCAACCTTTCCACACATGGGAGCGTTGTCTCTCTACTGGACAGAAGCCATTTGCATGTTCATAGACAAGAATCATTTGCATTGTCATCAGTTCTGGACAAGTTCATTTTAACTTCTACAGATTGGTAAAATATCCATGTCAAAGACAAAGGTAGATATCCTTATGGTTCAGGTAATTGCTCAAAGCTCCAGCATTCCACTGCGAGGACATCCAGTCATCAGAGAGGGAAGGTACGCAGTGGTGTGCCGGTAAATACTCAAAAATCAGCTCTCCAAAGAGCCCTCAAAAATCCAAACCTCGATTTGCAGCAGCTGTCAATACCCATAGTGTAAATGCTCCCCCTATGCTGGTTCCAAGCTACCAGTGTGTCATCACTGAAGGTGAGTGGGGAAAAGGGGTGCAGCAGTGCTGTTATATAGCATTTTCTCTGTGCAGATACAATAGACATAAATAAGCTCAAGAACATGATGACAGCAAAATGTAGTAAAATAATTGGAAAGTGATAGGGTTTGAGTATTTATTACCTCTGCTTATTTAGTTTGCTTACTGGTGTGCTGTTCTATGAGTTTTAACACTTGTGTAGATTTGTGGAACTACAATCAGTCAATAGAATAGTTTTTAAAAAAACCCTCCTTCCTGCTGCCTCCTTACCGTCATACACCTGCAAATTCCTAGCCCGTGGCAACCACTGATCTGTTGTCTATTACTATCGTTTTTCATTTTCCAAAATGTGAACTAAATAGGACCCTACAGGACGTAATCGTCACAGACAGGCTTCTTTTTCTCAGCATAGCATCTTTCAGAATCAGCCAAGTTCTTGCATGTATCCATAGTTCCTTTTTATTGCTGAGTAATATTTCATCGTTTGGATGTACCAGTTGGTTTGTCCATTCACCTGTTGAAGGATATTTGGATTGTGTTCCATTTTTAGCTTAGATGATGAACAGAATTGCTGTAAATGTTCATATATAGGTTTGTGTGTGAAACATGAGTTTTCATTTCTCTTAGGTAAACACGCAGGAGTTGGATTGCTGGGATGGGGTAAATATATATATTTTTTACTATTAAGCAGTTTTTAACCATTAAAAAGATAGCTTCTGTGAACATCCATGTACAAGTCTTCATATGGACACATTCCTTTCTTTCTCTTGGGAAACAGCTAGGAGTGGAATAGCTGAGTTATATGTTCTGTGTATGTATAACTTTTTAAGAAATTGCCAAACTGTTTTCCAAAGTCATTGTGCCATTTCACATTCCAAACACCGCCACTCCTCATCACCACCAATCCCTGGCATGGTCAATATTTCAAATTGTAGACATTCTAATAGGTGTGTAGTGGTACCTCGTTATGGCTTTGATTTGTGTTTTCCTAATGATTACTGATAATAAACATCCTTTAGTGCCTTATTTGCCATACGTATATCTTTTTGGTGATGTGTCTGTGTGTCTGTTCAAATCTTTTGGCAATGTTTCATTGGTTTGTTTTCTTATTCTGAAATAAGATAATGATTTGCAAATATTTTCTTCCAGTGGGTTGCGCTTTTTGTTCTTTTAAGAGTGTCTTTCAAAGAGCAGGCATTCTTAATTATGATTGTCTAATTTACTGTTTATTTTATGGACTGTGCTTTTGTTACTGTACTTATGAAATCTTTGCCTAAATCAAGGCAAGCCAGTAAATGACTTCTGAGTGTTAAAATTGCTAGGAGACAATTCTCCATAGGCCTCACACATTCCAGCACCTCTTGGGAGCAGGGGCACTAAAGTGCCCTATTGTTCTGGACTAGGATGTTTGGATAGAAAATCATCTCGGAATATAGAGATAGTGCCTCCCCCGGGAACAAATGAGAGGTTTGTTAACTGACAATGTTTTTCTCTGGCACATAGGTTGGGTATGTTTACTTATAGCCAATTATAATAGATTAGTGTTCCCTAAGTTCAGGGTTCCATAGGTGTGATGCAAACCTAATTCATGCCCATGGCCCTCTCTGAAACACTCCTGTAGGACTTGAGAAACAAAGGAAATTGATGCTACCATGAAGTTTATGATACTTGCTCTGCAATGAGTATTTTTTTTAATTAATTAATTAATTTATTTTTGGCTGTGTTGGGTCTTCGTTGCTGCGCGTGGGCTTTCTCTAGTTGCGGCCAGCGGGGGCTACTCTTTGTTGTGGTGTGCGGGCTTCTCATTGTGGTGGCTTCTATTGTTGCGGAGCACGGGCTCTAGGCACGCAGGCTTCAGTAGTTGTGGCACGTGGGCTTCAGTAGTTGTGGCTCGCAGGCTCTAGAGCACAAGCTCAGTAGTTGTGGCGCACAGGCTTAGTTGCTCTGCGGCATGTGGGATCTTCCCGGACCAGGGCTCGAATCTGTGTCCCCTGCATTGGCAGGCGGATTCTTAACTGCTGTGCCACCAGGGAAGCTCTGCAATGAGTATTAAAGTCTTGTCTCTGATGGAAGAGTCTCATGTCTTGTGCCAGCAGCCATGAAACTGTGGCAGGCTAACTTGTTAACTTACAAGAAGACTAAAATCTCATAACTTTCACAATTGTTGATAAAACCAACCTTACATTTCTGGGATAAATCCCATGTGGTCATGATGAATTATCTTTTTTATATAGTGTTGGATCCAATTTGCCATATTCATTTTTCCTTTTTTTTTTTTGGCTGTGCCACATGGCTTGCAGGATCTAAGTTCTCCAAACAGGAATCTAACCCAGGCCCCTGGCAGTGAAAGTCCAGAATCCTAACCACTGGACTGCAATCCTAACCACTGGAATTCCCAATTTGCCAAAATTTTTAAAAAGAAGTTATGCAACTGTGTTTATGAAGATATTGATTTGTAGTTCCTTTTCTTATAATATCTTTTGTCTGATTTTGAAATCAGGGTTATGCTGACCTCATAGAATAATTCGGGCAGAATTTCCTCCTCCTCAAATTACCATAAGACTTTGCGTAGAATTGCTATTATTTATTCCTTTAATGTTTGGTAGAATTCACCAGTGAAGCCATCTGGGCCTAGAATTTTATTCATGGAGAGGTTTTAACTACAAAGGCAATTTTTAAAATAGATAAAGGGATATTTAGATTATCCATTTCTCCTTGAAAGAACTTTGGTAGTTTGTGTCTGTCAAGAAATTTGTCCATTTTATCTAAGTTATTGAATTCATTGTCATAAAGTTGTTATATATTCCCTTGTTATTCTTTAAGTACCTGTAGAATCAGTATTGATGTTACCTCTCTCATTCCTGATTAATAATTATTTGTACGCTCTCTTTTATTCCCGGTTATTCTGGCTAGAGGTCCTTCAATTTAATTTTTGTCTAATGTATTAATTATCTAATGCTGAATAACAAATTACCACACAATTAGTGGCTTAAAACAATACACATTATTACCTCACAGTTTCTCTAGGTGAGGAATCTTGGCATGGCTTAGCCGGATCCTCTTCAAGGCTGCATTCAGACTGTTGGCCAAGGCTGGGTTCTTATCTGCAGGCTTGACTTGGGAAGGGTCCACTTGCAAGCTCATTCAGGTTGTTGGCAGAATTCATTTCCTTGCAGTTGTAAGACTAAGGGACCCAGGCTCCTGCTGGCTGGTCACCTCAGCTCCTACATGGTGACCTCAGCTTCTTGCCACATGGGCCTCCTAACATGACTGCCTACCTCTTCAAAGGCAGCAACGGAAAAAGAGAGCAAGTCTGCTAGCAAGATGCGGTCTCATAAAAGGTAACAGAATCATGAGAGTCACAGCCTACCATCTTCGTCATGTAATAATCACAGGAATGACATTCCTTCACACTTGCCATATTCTATTGATTAGAAGCAGTAACAGGTCCAAGTCACACTCAAGGCGAGGGGTCACAGAAGGCATGAATACCAGCAGGCAGGGATCATGGGGCCCCCTTAAAATCTGTCCACCACATTTTAAAACAAGTTCTGGTTTCATTTAATTTCTGTATTGTTTTCCTGTTTTCTATTTTTTTGATTTCCACCCTGCATTTTATTCTTTCTTTTCTTCTGTTTGAACTTTGTGTTTTATTTGCTTTTATTTTTCTAGTTTCCTAGGATGGAAGCAGATGTCACTGATTTAAGATCTTTATTCCTTTCTTTATAGCCCTTTACTGCTATCAATTTCCTTCTATGTAATTTTTTGTGGCATCTCACTGTTTTATTTGTTGCATTTTATTTTCATCACTTCAAAATACTTTCTAATTTCTCTTTCTGATACTTCGTTGTTAGTGTATAGAAATACAACACATTTCTGTATATTAATTTTGTATCCTGCCTGAATACATTTATTAGTTCTAATAATATTTGGTAGTATGCCATCATCAACAGTGACTAGGATTAGGACTTCCAATACTATATTGAATAAAAGTGGCAATAATGGGCATCCTTGTCTTGTTCCTGGTCTTAGAGGAAAAGCTTTCAGCTTTTCACTGCCGAGAATAATGTTGGCTATAGGTTTGTCATATGTGGCCTTGATTATGTTGATGAATGTTCCTTCAATACCCACTTTGTTGAGAATTTCTATCATAATGGATGTTGAATTTTGTCAGAAGTTTTTTCTGCATCTATTGAGATGATCATATAATTTTTATTCTTCAATTTGTTAATATGGTATATCACATTAATTTATTTGCATATATTGACAAATTTTAACGACAAGAAAAAAAATTCAAAAAAAAAAAAAGACCAACATATGCTACTAAACAACAACTGAATCACCAAAAAAAGATGCAAAGTCACCCGTGCATCTCTGGGATAAATCCCACTTGATTTAATATATTGTTGAATTTGCTTTGCTAAAATCTTGGTGAGGATATTTGTATCTATGTTCATCAGTGATATTGGCATGTAATTTTCTCTTTTTGTGGCGTCTTTGTCTGGTTTTGGTATCAGGGTGACGCTGGCCTTGTAGTATCAGTTTGGAAGCATTGCTTTCTCTTCAATTATTTTGGAATAGTTTGGAAGTGCTAACTCGTCTTCAAATGTTTGGCAGAATTCACCTGTGAAGCTGCTTGGTACTGGAATTTTGTTTGTTGGGAGTGTTCTTATTAGTGATTCAATTTCATTACTGGTAATTGGTCTCTTCATGTTTTCCATTTCTTCCTGATTCAGTCTTGGGAGATTGCATGTTTCTAGGAGTTTATCCATTTCTTTTGGGTTGTACATTTTATTGGTGTATAATTGTTCATAGAAATCTCTTACGATCCTTTCTATTTTTGTGGTGTGTGTTGTGACTTCTCTTTCATTGTTTATTTTATTTATTTGGGTACTCTTTTTTTTTTCCCCTTGATGAGTCTGGCTAAAGGCTTATAATTTTGTTATAAAGCTTGTAATCTTTTCAAAGAACAAGCTTTTAGGTTCATTTTTCTTAAATTTTTCTACAGTCTTTTCAGTCTTTATTTCACTTATCCCTGCACTGACCTTTAATATTTCTCTCCTTCTACTAACATTGGGTTTTGGTTGTTCTTTTTCTAGTTCCTTTAGGTGTAAGATTAGATTGTATATTTGAGATTTTTCTTAATTCCTGGGGTAGGTTTGTTTTCTGTAAACTTCCCTCATAAAACTGCTTTGGCTGTATCCCATAGATTTTGGATAGTTTTGCTTCCATTTTCATTTGTCTCCATATATTATTTTTCCTCTGTGGTTTCTTCAGTGACTCATTTGTTATTTAGTAGTATATGTTAGCCTTTTTTTTTGCATTTTTTTCTTGTCGTTGATTTGTACTCTCAACTTTTTGTGGTAGGAAAAGATGTCTGATATTTCAGTCTTCTTACATCTGTTGAGACTTGTTTTGTGGCCTAGCATGTGACCAAACGCTGGAGAATGTTCCATGTGAAGTTGAAAAACATGTGTGTTCTGCTGCTTTTTGATGGAATGTTCTATACATATCTATTAAGTCAATCTGGTATAATATATCATTTAAGGCCAGCGATGCCTTATTAATTTTCTGTCTGGATGATCTGTCCATTGATGTAAGTGAGTGTTAAAGTCCCCTACTATTATTGTGGTACTGTGAATTTCTCTCTTTTTGTCTGTTAATATTTGCTTTACGTATTTAGGTGCTCCTATGTTGGGTGCATATATACTTACAACTGTGATATCTTTTTGTTGGATTGATCCCTTGATCATTATGTAATGTCATTCTTTGTCTTTTGCTACAGTCTTTGTTTTAAAGCCTGTTTTGTCTGATATAATTATTGCTACCCAAGCTTTATTTTTTAATTTATATTTGTATGGAATACCTTTTCCTATCCCCTCATCTTCTGTCTGTGTGTGTCTTTAAATCTGAAGTGGGTCTCTTGTGACAGCATATATATGGGCCTTGTTTTTTTATCCATTTAGTCACATATGTCTTTTGATGGGAACATTTAATCCATTTACAGCTAAAGTAATTATCTATAGGTATATACTTATTGCAATTGTGTTAAAAGTTTTGGGGTTGTTTTGTAGGTCTTTTTTGTTCTTTTTCTTTTGTGCTCTTCCCTTTGATTTGAAAACTATCTTTAGTGTCAAGTTTGAATTCCCTTCTCTTTTTTTCTCTGTTTATCTATTAAACGTTTTTGGTTTCTGGTTACCATGAAGTTTATATACAATAATATTTTTTAAGTTGATGATCTCTTAAGTTTCCACACATTCTAACATACTGCAATCTACCTCCCCCCAATGGTTACTGTTTTTGGACATCATATTTCGCATGCTTTTGCTTTGTGTAACACTTAAGTACTTATTGTGATATAGGTGATTTTACTACTTTTGTCTTTTAACCATCCTACTAGCTTTATTAATGATTGATCTACTACCTTGACAGCATATTTGCCTTTACCAATGAGATTTTTCCTTTTATAATTTTCAAATTTGCAAATGTGGTCTTTTCTGCTTAGAGAAGTCTTTTTAACGTTTGTTGTAAAGCTGGTTTAGTAGTTCTGATCTCTTTTAGCTTTTTTTTTTTAATAGCTCTTTATTGGAGTATAATTGCTTCACAATACTGTGTTAGTTGCACAACAAAGTGAATCAGCCATATGCATACACATGTACCCATATCCCCTCCCTCTTGAGCCTCCCTCTCATCCTCCCTACCCCACCCTTCTAGGTCATCTCAAAGCACCAAGCCAATCTCCTTGTGCTATGCTGCTGCTTCCCACCAGCCAACTGTTTTACATTCGGTGATGTATATATGTTGATGCTACTCTCACTTCGCCCCAGCTTTGCCCTCCCACCCCATGTCCTAAAGTCCATTTTCTATGTCTACCTCTTTATCTCTTTATTCCTGCCCTGCAACTAGGTTCATCAGTATTTTTTTTTTTTTTTTAGATTCCACATATATGCGTTAGCATACAGTATTTGTTTTTCTCTTTCTGACTTACTTCACTCTGTATGACAGACTCTAGGTCCATCACCTCACTACAAATAACTCAATTTCATTTCTTTTTATGGCTGAGTGATATTCCATTGTATATATGTGCCACATCTTTATCCATTCATCTGTTGATGGGCATTTAGGTTGTTTCCATGACCTGGCTATTGTAAATAGTGCTGCAGTGAACATTGTGATACATGTCTCTTTTTGAATTATGGTTTTCTCAGGGTATATGCCCAGTAGTGGGATTGCTGGGTCATATGGTAGTTCTATTTTTAGTTTTTTAAGGAACCTCCATACTGTTCTCCATAGTGGTTGTATCAGTTTACATTCCCACCAACAGTGCAGGAGGGTCCCCTTTTAATCACACCCTTTCCAGCATTTATTATTTGTAGATTTGTTGATAATGGCCATTCTGATTGGCGTGAGGTGATACCTCATTGTAGTTTTGATTTGCATTTCTCTAATAATTAGTGATGTTGAGCATATTTTCATGTGCCTCTTGGCCACCTGTATGTTTTCCTTGGTGAAATGTCTATTTAGGTCTTCCACCCATTTTGTAACTGGATTGTTTGTTTTTTTGATATTGAGCTCCATGAGCTGTTTGTGTATTTTGGAGATTAATCCTTTGTCTGTTGTTTCATTTGCAAATATTTTCTCCCATTCTGAGGGTTGTCTTTTTGTCTTGTTTATGGTTTCCTTTGCTGTACAAAAGCCCTTACGTTTAATTAAGTTCCTTTTGTTTATTTTTTATTTTATTTCTGTTACTCTAGGAGGTGGCTCAAAGAAGATCTTGCTGTATTTTATGTCAAAGAGTGTTTTTCCTATGTTTTCCT
This sequence comes from Balaenoptera musculus, assembly GCF_009873245.2. Classification (NCBI taxonomy): domain Eukaryota; kingdom Metazoa; phylum Chordata; class Mammalia; order Artiodactyla; family Balaenopteridae; genus Balaenoptera; species Balaenoptera musculus. The sequence continues at coordinate 50,955,828 of NC_045794.1, read as the reverse complement.
CTAAGAGTTTTATAGTGTCTGGTCTTACATTTAAGTCTTTAACCCATTTGCGGTTTATTTTTGTGTATGGTGTTAGGTAGTGTTCTAATTTCATTCTTTTACGTGTAACTGTCCAGTTTTCCAAGCACCACTTATTGAAGAGGCTGTCTTTTCTCCATTGTATGTTCTTGCCTCCTTTGTCATAAATTAGGTGCCCATACGTGCCTGGGTTTATCTCTTGGCATTCTTTCCTCTACCATTGATCTATATTTCTGTTTTTGTGCCAGTACCATAGTGTCTTGATTACTGTAGCTTTGTGGTATAGTTTGTAGTCGGGGAGCCTGATTCCTCCAACTCCATTTCTCTTTCTCAAGATTGCTTTGGCTATTTGGGGTCTTTTGTGGTTCCATACGAATTGTGCAATTTTTTGTTCTAATTCTGTGAAGAATGCCATTGGTAGTTTGATAGGGATTGCATTGAATCTGTAAATTACTTTAGATAGTATAGTCATTTTCACAATATTGATTCTTCCAACCCAAGAGCATGGTATATTTCTCCACCTGTTTATGTCATCTTTGCTTTCTTTCATCAGTGTTTTATTGTTTTCTGAGTACAAGTCTTGGCCTCCTTAGGCAGGTTTATTCCTAGGTATTTTATTCTTTTTGTTGCAGTGGTAAATGGGAGTGTTTCCTTAATTTCTCTTTCTGATTTTTTGTTGTTGGTGTATAGGAATGCCAGAGAATTCTGTGCATTAATTTTGGATCCTGCGACCTTACCAAATTCATTGATTAGTTCTGGTAGTTTTCTGGTGGCATCTTTAGGATTTTCTCTGAATAGTATCATGTCATTGGCAAACAGTGACAGTTTTACTTCTTCTTTTGCAATTTGTATTTCTTTTTCTTCTCTGATTGCCATGGCTAGGACTTCCAAAACTATGTTGAATAATAGTGGTGAGAATGGACATCCTTGTCTTTTTCCTGATCTTAGAGGAAATGATTTCAGTTTTTCACCATAGAGAATGATGTTTGTTGTGGGTTTGTCGCATGTGGCCTTTACTATGTTGAGGTAGGTTCCCTCTATGCCCACTTTCTGGAGAGTTTTTATCATAAATGGGTGTTGAATTTTGTCAAAAGCTTTTTCTGCATCTATTGAGATGATCATATGGTTTTTATTCCTTAATTTGTTAATGTAGTGTATCACATTGATTGATTTGCATATACTGAAGAATCCATGCATCCCTGGGATGAATCCCATTTGATCATGGTGTATGATCCTTTTAATGTGTTGTTGGAGTCTGTTTGCTAGTATTTGTTCAGGACTTTTGCATCTATATTCATCAGTGATATTGATGCATAATTTTCTTTTTTTTGTGATATCTTTTTCTGGTTTTGGCATCAGTGTGATGGTGGCTTCATAGAATGAATTTGAGAGTGTTTCTCCCTCTGCAATTTTTTGGATGAGTTTGAGAAGGATTGGTGCTCGCTCTTCTCTAAATGTTTGATAGAATTCACCTGTGAAGCCTTCTGATCCTGGACTTTTGTTTGTTTAAAGATTTGTAATTAGAGTTTTAATTTCATTACTTGTGATAGGTCTGTTTATATTTTCTAATTCTTCCTGGTTCAGTCTTGGAAAATTGTACCTTTCCAAGAATTTGTCCATTTCTTTATGGTTGTCCATTTTATTGGTGTATAGTTGTTTGTAGTAGTCTCTTATAATCCTTTGATTCTGCAGTGTCAGTTATGATTTCTCCTTTTTCATTTCTGATTTTATTTATTTGAGTCCTCTTCCTTCTTTCTTGATTAGTCTGGCTAAGGATTTATCAATTTTGTTTATCTTCTCAAAGAACCAGCTTTTAGTTTTATTGATCTTTGTTATTGTTTTCTTCATTTCTATTTCCTTTATTTCTGCTCTGATCTTTATGACTTCTTTCCTTCTACTGACTTTGGGTTTTCTTTGTTCTCCTTTCTCTAGTTGTTTTAAATGTAGGGTTAGATTGTTTATTTGAGATTTTTCTTGTTTCTTGAAGTGAGATTGTATTGCTATAAACGTCCCTCTTGGAACTGCTTTTGCTGTGTCCCATAGGTTTTGAGTCGTCGTGTTTTCATTGTCATTTGTTTCTATGTATTTTTTTATTTCTTCTTTGATTTCTTCAGTGATCTCTTGGTTATTTAGTAGCACACTGCTTAGCCTCCATGTATATGTGTTTTTTACAGTTTTTTTCTGTAATTGATTTCCAATTTCATAGCGTTGTGGTCAGAAAAGATGCTAGATATGATTTCAATTTTCTTAAATTTTCCGAGGCTTGATTTGTGACCCAAGATGTGATTTATCCTGGAGAATGTTCCATGCACACGTGAGAAGAAAGTGTAATCTGCCACTTTGGGTTGGAATGTTCTATAAATATCAATTAAGTCTATCTGGTCGATTGTGTCATTTAAAGCCTGTGTTTCCTTATTTATTTTCTGTTTGGATGATCTGTCCATTGGTGTAAATGGGGTGTTAAAGTCCCCTACTATTATTGTGTTACTGTCAATTTCTCCTTTCATGGTTGTTAGCATTTGCCTTATGTATTGAGGTGCTCCTATATTGGGTGCATAAACATTTATAATTGTCATACCTTCTTCTTGGATTGATCCTTTGATCATTATGTAGTGTCCCTCCTTATCTCTTGTAACAGTCTTTATTTTTAAGTCTATTTTATCTGATATGAGTATCGCTACTCCAGCTTTCTTTTGATTTCCATTTGCATGCAATATCTTTTTCCATCCCTTCACTTTCAATCTGTATGTGTCCCTAGGTGTGAAGTGGGTCTCTTGTAGACAGCATATATATGGGTCTTGTTTTTGTATCCATTCAGCCAGTCTGTGTCTTTTGGTTGGGGCATTTAATGCATTTGCATTCAAGGTAATTATCGATATGTATGTTCCTATTACCATTTTCTTAATTGTTTTGCGTTTGTTTTTGTGGGTCTTTTTCTTCTCTTGTGTTTCCCGCCTAGAGAAGATTCCTTAGCATTTGTTGTAAAGCTGCTTTGGTGGTGCTGAATTCTCTTAGCTTTTGCTTGTCTGAAAAGCTTTTGACTTCTCCATCAAATCTGAATGAGATCCTTGCTGGGTAGAGTAATCTTGGTTGTACGTTTTTCTCTTTCATCACTTCAAGTATATCCTGCCACTCGCTTCTGGTTTGCAGAGTTTCCACTGAAAAATCAGCTAATAACCTCATGGGTATTCCTTTGTATGTTATTTTTTGTTTTTCTCTTGCTGCTTTTAATATTTTTTCTTTGAATTTAATTTTTGTTAGTTTGATTAATATGTGTCTTGGTGTGTTTTTCCTAGGGTTTATCCTGTATGGGACTCTCTGTACTTCCTGGACTTGGGTGACTATTTCCTTTCCCATTTTAGGGAATTTTTTGACTATAATCTCTTCAAATATTTTCTCAGACCCTTTCTTTTTCTCTTCTTCTTCTGGGATCCCTATAGTTTGAATGTTGGTGTGCTTATTGTTGTCTCAGAGGTCTCTGAGATTGTCTTCAATTCTTTTCATTCTTTTTTCTTTATTCTGCTGCTTGGCAGGTATTTCCACCATTTTGTCTTCCAACTCACTTATTCGTTCTTCTGCCTCAGTTATTCTGTTATTGATTCCTTCTAGTGTATTTGTCATTTCATTTATTGTGTTGTTCATCTCTGTTTGTTTGTTCTTTAGTTCTTCTAGATCTTTGTTAAACATTTCTTGTATTTTCTCAATCTGTGCCTCCATTCTATTTCCAAGATTCTGGATCATCTTTACTATCATTACTCTGAATTCTTTTTCAGGTAGATTGCCTATTTCCTCTTCATTTATTTGGTCTTATAGATTTTTACCTTGCTCCTTCATCTGTGACATATTTTTTTGCTGTCTCATTATTATTATTATTTTTATGAGTGGGATTGTGTTCCTGTCTTACTTGTTGTTTGGCCTGAGGCTTCCAACCCTGGAGTTTGTAGGCAGTTGGGTAGAGCTGGGTCTTGGAGCTTAGATGAGGAACTTTGTGAGACCTCACTCCCATGAATATTCCCTGGGTTCTGAGGTTCTCAGTCCAGTGGTTAGGACTCAGAACTCCCACCCCAGGAGCTTTGGCCCAATCCTCTGCTCATGAACTAAGATCCCACAAGCTGCATGGGGCAGCAAAAAAAAAAAAAAAAAAAAACACAAGAAAAACAAGGAGAACAATAACAATGTAATAAATAAATTTAGACTTGGAAACTAACAGATATGCTAGAAAGAATATAAAAATAAAAATATAGAGGAATCAACAACCAGAAGCTACATCAGTACCACAATAGTAAAAAGAGGAGGAGGGAAAAGGAAATAAAAAAGGGGGAGGGGAAGGCCTTGGTTGTGGAGGGTGGGGCCTAACAAGGGCGAGGTTTGGCTGGTGGTCAGGGCCTATGCTTAGGACCAATAGGGCTGGAAAAGGCCCTGGGGTCTGTGAGGGGTGGGGCTTAGGCTCAAGGAACACAAGGGGCCCAGGTGTGCCCCCCCACCCCTGGTCTCAGAGGGCAGGGGACCTCACCTGGGAGCCCAGCAGGTTTCCTGGGCTGGAGTGGGTGGGGCAAATGCCCTCCTCTCCTCTCCTGCTCCTCTGGTCTGGGAGGCCCCCTCCCACCTGCCTCTCCTGATCTTCCTGGCCTCCCTCCTATGGCCCCAGGACTAATATAGCCTGGAGGGGGCTTTGTAGGGCAGGGGATCGGCCTGGGAACTCAGCAGGCTCCCCATGCCCAAGTGGGTGGGGCAATCGCCCTCTGCTCCTCTCCCACTTCTCCTGGCTCGCTCTTCCCGCCTGCCTCTCCTGATCTCCCCAGCCTCCCTCCTATGCCCCCAGGACCCACGTGGCCTGGATGGGGCTTAGGAGGGGGCATACCCGCTTGGGAGCTCAGCCGGCTCCCTGGCCCGAGTGGGCCAGATGATTGCCCTCCGCTCTTCTCCCGCTCTTCCTCGATAGTCCCTCCTGCCTGCCTCTCCTGATCTCCCTGACCTCAGGGGTTCTGATCCTGTCTGGCCTCCACTTCTCCTCCCCCCTCAGTCCCCCTACATCCTACCGGTTTGCTTTGGGGTTCCTCCCGTCTACTTGGGCATCAGAGTACCTCACCAGCGGCCGGCAGTCGCCCAAGTTGTGGGGAGATGCTAACTCCCCGTCTTCCCACACTGTCATCTTGACTCTGCCTCTCTTTTAGTTTTTTCTTTTCTAAAACTCCTTATCTCTCCTTCAAATATGAATGATAGCCTTAATGGGTAGAATATTCTTGGTTGTAGGGTTATCCTTTCATCACTTTGAATATACCATGTCACTCTCTTCTGGCCTGCAGTTTCTGCTGAAAAGTCGGCTGATGGTCTTATGGGAGCTCCCTTGTACATAACTAGTTGATTTTCCCTTGCTGCTTTTAAGAATCTCTATCTTTAATTTTTGCCATTTTAATTATACTGTGTCTTGGTGTGGACCTCCTTTGGGTTGATCTTGTTTGGGACTGTGCTTCCTGGACCTGGATATCCGTTTCCTTTCCCAGGTTAGGGAAGTTTTCAGCTATAATGTCTTCAAATATGTTCTCCATCCTTTTCTCTCTGTCTTTTCCTTCTGGGAACCCTATGACAAGAATGCTATTACACTTGATGTTGTCACAGAGGTCTCTTAAACTATTCTCATTTTTAAAAATTCTTTTTTCTGTTCACCTTGGGTGATTACCACTCTATCCTCCAGATTGCTGATCTATTCCTCTGAATCATCGAATCTACTGTTGATTCTTTCTAATGTATTTTTTGTTTCAGTTATTGTACTCTCAGGTCTGTTTGGTTCTTCTTTATATTTTCTAACTCTGTTAAACTTCTCACTGTGTTCATCCATTTTTCTCCCAAGTCCATTGCCTCTTATTTCACTTCTTGATTCATGCACATTCTACCAATGCTCTCTACTTTATGCTTATTGATGAGTAAAGAAGAACTAAGTGGAATAAGAAGTACAAGTTGCCTGATCTTTCCTTTTTTTCTCTATGTCATCATTTTTAGCATAAGTGGTCGGCTAATACAGGGAAGTAATGTGAATTAAAAAGGCATGATAGGGTTCCTTGATTGTTTGTGTTTCTTAGAAAGTTATTCCCTTCTTTCTGTGTTCAAAGCAAGTTCTGTTTCAAACGGAAAGCAAGGCCTTTCAGGGCTGCCAGAACCCCTACTTACTTAGATATAGACATAACATGATTACCTTGCACTTAGGTACTCTTTGTATCTTGCTGAACTCCCATGCATCGGCGGTCCACCAGAATTCTGTGTTCATGGGGCATGGCAAATGCTATATGCAAATGAAGTGGCAAAGAATGGGATGGACACCCATATTGTACATATCTCCTCTGCTGACATGCATGCTCATTGTTCCCTTGGACTTCACATACAAAACACAAATTCAAAGATAAAAATGATTAAGAATTTTAAAAACCCAACAACAGAGCATTAAGCTAAGTGCAGGGCCTTTTTGAATGTGATACCCTGTGTGACTATAGAGATTACATAACCCAGAAGCCAACCCTGATTCATTGCAATACATTTTAATAAATATTGCTCTAACTCAGTATATGGTTTACTCCTTTGTAAAATAGTAACATTACCCACTTCTTAGTTTAATGAGTTAGATGAGTTAATATGTGAATTAGTCAGCAGTTGTCAAAACAATGTTGCATAACAAGCTACTCCAAAACCCAGTGACTTACAGCAGCATTTTTCTCTTACTTAAAGGCCTGTGGGTAGGCTGAATAGATGGGTTTCAGGCTACAGATCAGCCAGGTTTGGTTTTGGGTTTGCTCCACAATTCTCACCTTCTTTTTGAACCAGCACCCCTGGGGCATGTTCTCCTTATGGGGAACAATAGGAGCACAAGAGGGGCAGACTACATAGCCCACTGAGAGCTACTACTCACTCTACATCTGCAGCCATTTCATTGGTCAAAGTGAGTCACATGGCCTAAGTAAGTGGGTTGGTGCAATATTGAGATTTATAAGAAATACATATTTCATCATTCAAATATGTATTTTCATATATATTTGGTCTTCATCCTAAGTTCCTGGCTCACAGCTCTTAAAATGCTTGAAATTTCCTGAGAGACCTGAGGTCTCTTGTCCTCAATTCCTGAAAATGCTTTAGGGAAGGTGAGTTTTGGGTCTCACCCAAGGGTGGGGGCTGTTTGCCAGGAGAAACAACCATGTGATTAGAGGGTTGGAACTTTTTGTCCTATCTACTGATTTCCGGGAAGAAGATAGGGGCTAGAGGTTGAATCAATCGTCAGTGGCCAATGAATTAGTCAATCATTACTATGTAATGAAGCACCCATAAAAACCCAACAGGACAGATTTTTGCCCTTTTTTAGAGAGTTTCTGTCTGCCACAGTGCAGGGCTCCATGCTCCACTAGGACAGAATTATTTTTGTTCAGGACCTTGCTCTGTGCACCTCTTCATCTGGCTGTTGATTTGTATCCTTTAATGTTCTTTTATAATAAAGTGGTAATCTAGTGAGTAAATGGGGTTTCCTGAGTTCTGGGAGCTGTTCTAGAAAATTAATCAAACCCAAGAATGGTCTGTGGGAACCTCTGATTTGTAGCCCATCAGTCAGAAGTGCAGTTAACAACCTGGACTTGTCTGAAGTATCTGAAGTAAAAGGCAGTCTTGTGAACTGAGCCCTTTTCCTGTAGAATATGATTCTATCTCTGGGTGGATAGTGTCAGAATTGAGTTGAGTTCTCGAACACCCTGCTAGTGTCTGAGAATTGCTTGTTGGTGTGGGCGAAGCCGACACACACACACACACACACACACACAAATTGGGTTCAGGAACCCTTTGCAGCAGGAATGTCCACTCTACCATAAGGGAAAAGAGCATGAATATTTGCTAAATTGTAATCCAGTCTATCTTGGTGCTATTTTTTGGACTCAATTTCCTAATTTATCTTTCTGATTCTATATCTTTTGTGGAGCTATGAAATGAATTTGAAGTTGTTGCCAAGTTTTCTGAATCTGGACACTACTAGGAGATTTTGTGTCTGTAGGTCTATAGTACAAAATACTGGGAGAACCTCTTTGGTGACCTGGCAGACTCATCATATGCCCTTATCTCTAGGGATCTTAGGAAGCCAGTGAAGAAGACACTGTGGTATTCTTGAGTGCTGGACCTGAAAGGGGTCACTACCAGGCTCAACAGGAGCCTTGATATTGGCTCCTGGGGATGCTGAGAGCACAAGAGCAACTGTCAGACTCAGCATGCTGAGAAGGAGACTTTGCCAGCTCCTGACACCCCACAAGGACCACAAATACTGATGTAGTGGATTCACTGTGCAGCATGCCAAGATAGGTAAGTGTGGGTCTAAGAAGACTGTGCTATGTAGATGCTTCTAGGCACACCATGTCAAGAGTCATCAAGAGATGTTAGCCTTTTTAAAATAAATATTCTAAAAAAGAGGATAGATTTTTGTTTGATTTTTATTTATTCTAATAAATGCTACAAATGTGGGGAAGGTAATGACTGTCTATGAAGAGATGTAAACTTTAAATTCAGAAACCCTTGGAGAGGGTTTGCTCTTACAATAGTAACTCTTTTTTGGCTCTCAGATTCCTAAGAGAGGAGAAGTCTAAAAAAAAGAGAGTTACATAGTTAACATGCTTCACTGTATGTAGTTTGACCCGGACTGCAGGCACCACTGATTTATAAATAACTGAACTGCTGCACAAATGTCTCTCTTGATTTAGCACCTTCTCAAAGAACAGTAAGAGTCCTTCAGAAATAAGGCCAGTATCTGCCCCAGCTACAAAACATACACCTCTCCTACCCAATCCTGTAAAACCACAGATTCTGGCTTGCACCCTGATGAGGTAAGAATACTATCATGCTACCACCCCGTAGCTTAACTATGGCAGCTGCCAGGGATGTTAATCTGGTGTGCCAGTCTCCAAAGACATAATTACAAGTGTATTGTTAAGTATGTTGTTAGAAATGGTGGCTCCATCTCCAGACCAGAGTGCAAAAGTCTATTTAATTCATCCTATGGTTGTGGATTTTTGAGCTACCCTGGTGCCTGAGAAAAGAAGTTCTTAATTAGATCTGTGAAGCCACTGAAAGTGTACGAAAAATTAGGGTACACATGCATATGAGAATTTTTCCAGGAAGTGTGTCTATAGCTTTTAGGATATTCTCAAAAGGGTTCATAACACAAAGCCCAAGAACTACTAATTTAGAACATTGTTTATAAGAGAAATGGTTTTTCAGATCCAGAAAAACAAACTTACAAACAAACTTTTGGAAGCCAGCCTGCTGGGAAGCTGAGGGCTACAAATATATCTTGTAATGATGAATCATACTAAAATATGATTTTCTGAAATTTTTAGTAAATGCTTGCTTTGATTTTGGTTTTAGTCCAAATTGATCTTAAAGTGTTCTTATACTTCTTATCCACTCTGTCATTCCCTGAAATTACCCAAGGCACATAGGAACTCCAATATCAGATATTTCTATGAAACTGTTTATCTAGGCTTTTGTATTTCTTCTTTTGCATTTAAAATATATCTAAGTCCCTAAAGAGCATTTGCTCTGGAGAATCAATGGGTCAGAGGTGAGAGAGAGAGTGCAAGGCTGTGGTTGAATATGAAAAATAGAAGTTTGGGGTTAAGGACACCTTGTCAGAGAGTGACACTGTTGATCTTCAGGGACTTGTAAATAATTCTGAAAAAAACTCAGCCCTGACCCAAGCCTTTTTAAGGTTCAAAACCTCAGGGCTAATTTTGTGTGTCCTTGCTGAATTTTCACATGGTCCGCAGTGCTTGCTTCCAGCTGGAACTGGATGTGGAAATACTTATACTGAAATAACATTAGGAAGGGAGCCCTGTGAGGTTTCTGATCTAACAGGAACCAAGGAAAACTGAAAATCCCAGGAGACTGTCTCATTTATTACTTTCATCTCTTCTTCTACCTCATCCTAAGAAAGTCTGTGGGCTGACAAGGATCTGTATATAAGAGACATTTTGTGAGATGTATCAGCCTTAGATCTCTTCGGAAATCCTAGTTTTAAAGAAACTTACAATAAAGTGAGTTTATCTGCATGTGAATTGCTCAAGAAATCATCCTTCACAGTGTTGGCATTACTGGAGGCTCCCATATTTTTTAGTTAAATATTTTTTCTTGATTCCTGACAAATGAATTCAGTGAAAGAAGGAGAAACCTCCTAGTTCTAGTCAGGTTATGTTTCTAGTTTCCCTCAAAAAGCAATTTATGTATTTATTCTTGCATAGAGTACACTAAGATTACTAAGAAGCATAACATATATAAGTCAAAATTTAAATATTGATTTATATGACCCAGATTAGACGTCTATGTTCTACTTATCCATGTATTATGCACTATAGCCAATAATCTCATAAAAGTGTATCTGTGCTGGCAAGATGGGTGGCTCTGCCTGCATGTGTAAGAGCAACATGTTTTAACAGGAGCAACGGGAGCAAAGAAGACACATCTGAGCATCGGAGCCCTGAGTTCTTTGTTTCTGCATTTACCTGGCAGGAGTGGTGGGTCTTTTCAACAACTTGTCCGCAGACCCAAGTCATGTGCGAAATGCCGAGTGCCCCTTTCTCAGCTCTGAAGTCTACTGAGAGTTGGAATCAGTTTTGTTTTCAGCTAAAGGGGGAGGTTTACATTGTGCATTTTGCTTATGTGTCATGCTAGATTGTTTATATACAATATAAAACCAACTGACTACACTTTCACATTTTGTAGCAAAATTGTACTCTGAAAATATAACACTTCTAAGGGAAGAAATAGGAATAGAAGGATGTTCCCAGGATTCTCAACAAAAAGAGAAGTCTCAAATCTTAGCTAAGTTGGGGAATATCTTTTCATACCTTCATTTTCCTAACAGATAATAAATTAATTTTTAAAAACCCTTTCTGAGTGATCACAGGTAAACAAATGGAATATTCTTTCTTGAATGTTTCCAGAGTTGAACTATTATGTCATATTATGAGTTCCTCATGGGCAAACACTGTGTCTTGTTTATCTTCGTATTATTACATTTTTTGTTTTCTGTTTTTAATTCGTCAGAGCCTGGCATGGTGACTGGCACACAGGAGAGACTCTGTAAATGTGTCTTTCATTTGCTCAATTTGGTCAAAAGGAGTACAGAATGGGAAAGTAAAGGTTCAAATTTCAAGCATGAACATCTTTGGGCAAAATCATTAAGTGGAAAAACGTATCTCCAGAATCCATCTACTTTCCCTTTCACTGCGTACATCACAGGTACCAGTGTAATTTTGCTGTTCTCTGATTGAGATTATGGATTTCCACAGTGACATGGTCACCCAGACTGTTTCTCATGATTACATGGGTTCTTGATAAAATAAGAGTAGGTCATGGTGATACAGTGGGGGAGATCCCCACATAACATATGCTTTGAGCTCCTGGGAATGATATTCATAGTAAGAGGAGAGATATTTTAGGGTGTGGTGCCCTTGTAAAACTGCTGGGATTACAAATCACATCAAGCAGGAAATAGTCCTAGTTTCAGGCTTGGTTTTAAGGACTGGAGAGGAAGCAACATAATATCCCCCTGAGACAATACAGTCTTTCCCTTCATTTTGCAGATGGGAAAATTGAAAAATAGAGCATAAATGACTGCCCAATTTGACATTATGAGTTAGAGCTGGAGTTGGGAATAAAAACAAGTGACTGGACTATACTTCTATCATGTTAAGCATTTGTTTACCCAAAAATGTATATATTAACTTGGTCTACAACTTCGACTCTTTCTCTAGAAAGTGGTAATTATAGTTCCCCCAGCTGTAATTAATACATGTAACAAACATAAATCCTCCTCATGGTATCCTGACATATCCAGTTTTCTAGCTCAGTTTGTATTTTTCTCATAAAGCTCAATAAAACTTTTAAAGCCTATTTTGAAATAATTTAAATATAGTGACAATTTTTTTCTTTTTAAGGGAAATCATATTTGCTGTGTGCTAAATTTAGATGAAGTGTTTTTCCTCCACATGTCTCTCATTTAGCTAGATGTTGAAGATTGGGTAATAAACTTTTTTATTTGACTGTGGCACTAACATAATATCTATATTGGAAGTCTTGATTTTTAAAAGCTATTTCAAGGGTATATTTTTGCAACAAGCTGCAATTTTTGTTAAATTCTCTTCAAACGATTTTAATGTTCTCTTCCTGGAAAGCACAGAGTGGAACAAAAACAATTATTTAAGTTATTTTTAAGTCTTCAATTTTGGGAGGCAAGCAGTCTTCTTCATAAGCAAACTCTCTTATTAATTAGGTTTCATTTAATTTATGTAATAAAAATTTATTTAACAATGCAATTTAAGGCACAGCAATATTCTAATGATATTTTGAGTGTATGAATAAAATACAGAATTGATTTCCCCTAGTCCATCCCACATAGCTGTGGCAATTGTTCTAGGGAAGTCTGCTGAATATTTAGGCAAGAAAAATATGGTATTGAGATCTGCATTAATAACAGAAATATCCAGGTCACCTTTAGAACCTTTTATTCATGACCCTGTCTGCATGCCCTGATCATGCTCAATCAGTAGTTTTGGCCACTTTATAATTGGAAATTCAGAACAGAAAACATAGTTTTCTCCAGATGTCTTGTCATATGGCAATTCCAGGTGAGGTCCCGCACAGTTTATTTAACACATAATATCCTAGTAATTATGGCACATTTAGAATAGATAATTTCTAAGACAAATCTGCAAGTACTTAGAAGGTAAATCCATACCTGAAGACTGATCCATCACTGAGGTTGGCTATTTTATGCCTCAGAGCAGTGGTTGACACTTCTGTTTCACACAACTTTCAGAGATGCCAAATTACACTTTTGGAGTGCATGGAACCTTTGGGAAATTAAGGTATTTTTCTGCCTTTAACCTTAGCCTTTAGTTAGAAAACCACTTGTATGTTTTGTCCCACTGGATTTTGTATTAATGAACCCCATATGTGCCAGACTATATATGACTTTAAAGGTAGGCAGTGAAAGAACAATTTCTGCTAGTGCATGTGCTCTTAGTTAACTGAAAATATGATGATTTTTATATGCTGTGAATTATAGCACCGTTTTGCATTGACTTAATGCAAGTTTGTCATTCTCAATATTCACTTATGGTTTCTATGCTAGGATACTGGGGGAACACAAAAAGTGAGGAAGAACATTTATCTGGAAAAATCTATCATAATAAATCTTCCATGTAACATATGTAATAATTCTTATCTTATTCTTTATAATACTTAAAAACATTAAGTATGAGGTAACATCCATTGTCAGCAAACAGGCTTATGGTACTAACTTTATTAACTCTGAATTTGAAAAATTATGAAGCCTATTTTGGACATTAAAACATGTATTTAAAAATTTCTGAATTCATCTCAACAAATTTAAGAGGATAGAAATTATATCAAGCATTTTTTCCAACCATAATGGTATGAAATTAGAAATCAATTACAGGAAGAAAAATAGAAAAAGAGCACAAACACGTGGAGACTAAACAACATGCTACTAAAATACCAGTGGGTCAATGAAGAAATCAAAGAGGAAATTAGAAGATACCTCAAAAAAAAAATGAAAATGGAAACAAAGCTTTCCAAAATCTATGGGATGCAGCAAAAGCCATTCAAAGAGGAATGTTAATAACAATACAGGCCTACTTCAAAAACAAAGAAAAATCTCAAAAAACCCCAACCTAACCTACTATCCAAAGGAATTAGAAAAAGAAGGACAAACAAAGCCCAAAGTCACCAGAATGAAGGAAATAATAAAGATCAGAGAAGAAAAATAAATAGAGACCCCCCCAAAAAAAAACACACAATAGAAAATGTCAATGAAACCAAGAGGTGATTTTTTTTAAAAAATAAACAAAATTGGTATACACTTAGCCTGGCTCATCAAAAAGGAAAGAAAGAGGACCCAAACAAACAAAATAATAAATGAAAGAGAGAATAACAACTGATACCACAGAGATACAAAAAATCATAAGAGAATACTACATACAGTTATATGTCAACAAATTAGACAACCTAGAAGGAATAGACAAATTTCTAAAAACCTACAACTTTTCAAGACTGAATCAGGAAGAAATAGACAATCTGTACAGACTGGTCACTAGTAGTGAAATTGAATTTGTAACCAAAAAAACTCCCAGCAAACAAAAGTCCAGGACCGGATGGCTTCACGGGGGAATTCTACCACATGTATAAAGAAGAGCTAATACCTATCCTTCTCAAACATTCCAGAAAGTTGAAGATGATGGAACACTCCCAAATTCATTTTACAAGTCCACCATTACCTGATACCAAAACCAGACAAAGACACTACAAAAAAAAAAAAAAAATTATAGACCAATAACTGATGAATATAGATTAAAAAATCTTCAACAAAGTATTAGAAAACTGATTTCAACAATAAATAAAAAGGTCCATGCACCATGATCAAGTGGGATTTATTCCAGGGATGCAAGGATGGTTCAATATTTTCAAATGTGAATCAACGTGATACACCACATTTACAAAAGGAAGGATAAAAATCACATGATCATCCTAATAGATGCAGAGAACGTCTTTGACAAAATTCAACATCCATTCATGATAAAAACACTCATTAAAATTGGAATAGAGGGAACATATCTCAACCTAATAAAAGCCATTTATGACAAACCCACACTTAACATCATACTCGATAGTGAAAAGCTGAAAGCCTTTCCTCTAAAATTAGGAACAAGGCAAGGATGCCCACTCTCACCACTTCTATGTAACATAGTAACATAGTATTGGAAGTCTTAGCCACAGCAATTAGACAAGAAAAAGAAATAAAAGGCATCCCAACTGGAAGGGAAGAAGTAAAACTGTCACTGTTTGCAGATGACATGATATTTTATATAGAAAACCCTAAAGTCTCCACCCCAAAACTATTAGAACTAATAAATAAATTCAGTAAAGTTGCAAGATACAAGATTACTATACAGAAATCAGTAGTTTTCTCTACACTAATTATGAACTATCAGAAAGAGGAAGCAAGAAAACAATCCCATTTAAAATCACATCAAAAGAAAAATACTTAGGAATAAACTTAACCAAGGAGGTGAAAGACCTATACTCTGAAAATTATAAAACATTGATGAAGGAAACTGAAGATGATACAAAGAGATGGAAAAATATCCCATGGTCTTGGATTGGGAGAATTAATATTGTTAAAATGGCCATACTACCCAAAGCAATCTACAGATTTAATGCAATCCCTATCAAAATACCCATGACATTTTTCACAGAACTAGAACAAATAATCCCGAAATTCATAAGAACTACAAAAGACCCCAAGTTGCCAAAGGAATTTGAAGAAAAAACGCAAAGCTGGAGAAACTATGCTCCATGACTTCAGACTATATTACAAAGCTACAGTAATCAAAACAGCATGACCCTGGTACAAAAACAGACACATAGATGAATGGAACAGAACAGAGAGCCCAGAAACAAACCTACACATTTATGGTTAATTAATCTATGACTAAGGAGGCAAGAATATATAATGGAGAAAAGACAGTCTCTTCAACAAGTGGTTCTGGGAAAACTGGACAGTTACTTGTAAAAGAATAAAATTAGAACATTTCTTCAAGTCATATACAAAAATAAACTCAAAATGGATTAAAGACCTGAATGTAAGACCTGAAAGCATAAAACTGCTACAACAGAACATTGGCAGAACACTCTGACATAAATCACAGCATTGTTTTTGTTTGTTTGTTTGTTTGTCTCCTAAGGTAAAAGAAACAAAAGCAAAAATAAATAAATGGGACCTAATCAAACAAAAGCTTTTGCACAGCAAAAGAAACCATCAATAAACCAAAAGACAACTTACTGAATGTGAGAAAATATTTGCAAATGATATGACCAATAAGTGGTTAATATCCAAAATATACAAACAGCTCATACAACTCAATTAAAAAAAAAACCTGATTAAAAAATAGATGGGGCTTCCCTGGTGGCTCAGTGGTTGAGAATCTGCCTGCCGATGCAGGGGACACGGGTTCGAGCCCTGGTCTGGGAAGATCCCACATGCCACGGAGCAGCTGGGCCCGTGAGCCACAACTACTGAGCCTGCGCGTCTGGAGCCTGTGCTCCACAACAAGAGAGGCCGCGATAGTGAGAGGCCCGCGCACCGTGATGAAGAGTGGCCCCCACTTGCCGCAACTAGAGAAAGCCCTCACACAGAAACGAAGACCCAACACAGCCAAAAGTAAATAAATAAATAAATAATAATTAAAAAAAAAAAAAGTCAAGCACGGATGGCTTCTTTAAAAAATAAATAAATAAATACATCTAAAAAAAAATAGATGGAAACCTGAATTTTTTCAAAAATATATGCTGATTGCCAACAGGTACATGAAAATATGCTCAACATGGTTAATCATCAGAGAAAGGCAAAGCCAAACCACAATGAGATATCACCTCACCTTGTCAGAATGACAGTCATCAAAGCATCTACAAATAACAAATTTTGGAGAGGGTGTGGAGAAAAGGGAATATATTGGTGCCACCACTGTGGAAAACAGTATGGAGGTTCCTCAAAAAATTTAAAATAGAACTACCTTATGATCCAGCAATCCCACTCCTGGCTATATATCCAGAAGAAACAAAAACACTAATTCAAAAAGTATATGCACCCCAATGTTCATAGAGCATGGTTTACAATAGCCAAGATATGGAAACAACCCAAGTGCCCATCAACAGATGAATGAATAAAGAAGATGTGGTATGTATATATAATACATGTATATATAATGGAATTATATGTATATAAGGGAATATTAGCCATGAATAAGAATGAAATTTTGCCATTTTCATTTATGTAGATAGACCTAGAGAATATTATGCTAAGTGAAATAAGTCAGAGAGAGAAAGACAAATACTGTATTATATCACTTATATGTGGCATCTAAAAAAATAAAAACTAGTGAATATAATAAAAAAGAAAAGCAGAAACTAACACACCATTGTAAAGCAATTATACTCCAATAAAGATGTTTAAAAAAATTTTTTTAAATAAATAAATAAAAAAGAAAAAGATTCACAGATATAGAGAACAAGCTAGTGGTTATCAGTGGGGAGAGGGTGCGGGAGGGGCACGATAGGGGTATGGGATTAAGAGATCAAACTACTATGTATAAAATAAATAAGCAACAAGGATATAGTGTACTACATATTTAAATATAGCCATTATTTTGTAATAACTTAAAAATTTTTTTATTCTTTAAAATAACTTTTTTTATTGAAGTATAGTTGATTTACAATATCGTGTAAGTTCCAGGTGTACAGCACAGCGATTCAGTTATATATGTTTATAAGAATATATATATATAAGAATATATAAATATTCTTTTTCACATTCTTTTCCCTTATAGGTTATTACATAATACTGAGTATAGTTCCCTGTGCTATACAGTAGGTCCTTTTTGGTTATCTATTTTATGCATAGTAATGTGTATATGTTAATCCCAGCCTCCTAACTTATCCCTCTCCCACCCCTCTTTCCCCTTTGGTAACCATAAGTTTGCTTTCTGTGTTTGTGAGTCTCTTTCTGTTTTGGAAATAAGTTCATTTGTGTCTTTTTTTTTTTCTTTTAGATTACACATATAAGTAGTATCATATGATACTTGTCTTTCTCTGCCTGGCTTACTTCACTTAGTATGATAATCTCTAGGTCCATTCATGTTGTTGCAAATGGCATTATTTCATTCTTTTTTATGGCTGAGTAATATTCCATTGTATATATGTACCACATCTTCTATATCCATTCATCTGTTGGTGGACGTTTAGATTGCTTCCATGTCTTGGTCCCTTTCAATTATACTGATAGAGGACAGGAAGAACTCAGGATCCTGAGAGAAATGTATAGCTGAGTTTTGTTTATTTATTTGGAGGGACTAAACAAAACCTGTCTTTCTCTTAGGTATGCAGAACTCTGAGTAGGGAGTAAGCGAAATGAATCTATTTGTATTCAGGAGGCTAGGGGCTTTATATGAGAGAAGTGTTCAGGAGCCCAAAACTTGTTTCCTAAGATTCAAAGTTTGCAGAGACTTACTGTAATAAAGCAGGCTAGTCCTAATGGAAGTAAACAATACCACCCATAAGGTCATTGTACACACCCCCCCAAAAAAAATCCAACCTGAATCTAATCAAGCCTCTATCAATTTCCCAACTACACAAGAGGAATAAAGAACACATTAAGTGACACCACTGGGATGCAACTAGCAAAATCCACAAAAGGTCAAATCACACAAATTCTTAAATATATATATATATATATATATATATTGCAAAGGATAAAGAAGAAATGTAGAGGAGAAATCTTTAGAGTAAAATAGACTTAAGGGACCTGTTGCAATGTATTAACTTTGGATTCTGATTTGAACAAGAAAGTTATAAAAAATAAAGAATTTTTGTGAGACAACCAGGGAAATTTGAACAATGACTGGATATTTGATCATATGAAGAACTTGTTTATATTTTAAGTGTGATAATGATACTGAGTTTAGATTTTCTTTGTAATAGTCCAGATCTTTTAGTGCTACAAACATTACTACAAATGGAATAATATGATGTCTAGGATTTCCTTCAAGACACTGGGGATGGGGAGGGTAAGTAAGGAAGAGTATTGATGAAAAAAATTGTCCATAAATTGAAAAAAATTGTTGAAACTGGGTGATGGGTATACTATGCTTTGGTATATGTTTGAAACATTCCATGATAAGCAGTAAAGATATAATAATAATTATTATTATTATTATGGCACTGGCATACAGCATGGGCACCCCGAAGCCTGGGTTAGGACCTGAATTATCATGAGCGTGCCTCAGCGGTGAGTGGACAGCATGGTCTGATCATCTGTGCAGGACTCTTCTTCAACAGCCTTACCATGTGGCGTAAATGAACAGACCAGGCTCCAGCTCCTACCCATTTGCTATTTTGGAAGCTGGACTAGTACAGTTTGGATGGGGTTAAGCTCCTGGTGTTCTTGGATAAATTGAGGGGTAGAAAAAAACTTCCAGCAAGATATCCTGAAATTTTGGCCAGCAAGAAACAGTGAAGGCTCCAAAGGAAACTGGCATCATAAAAGAGATGAGTCTGTATTTCGGACATAGGGACTTAGTAAAACAGTTATATCAGTTATATAAGATTCATATCACCAACAGATTTTAATCCTCTGTTGATTTTTCCCCTACTTACTAGAAAACACATTTTCTAAGACTTCTGGAATTCTAGGTCCCAATGCTGATCAAGAGATAAAACAATTTTAATGCAGTTACTGTTTGAACAAAAATTGAATTGCATCATTTGCTGACCAAAGAGCTTTCCATCGCTCTTAAGATCACATTTAAACTTATTAACACAACCTAATAAGCTATTTTCCCCCTTCACCATACTCCAGCTTCATTTTCCTTCTTTCAGTTTCTTAACCCTCTTTAATGTCCCAGGTTTCTTCCACTTAGTATTCCCTCTTCCCAAAGTCCCTTCTCCATCATTTCCATCGTCTTAATCAATTCCTACTCATTGTTAGGACCCAGATTAAATATCTCTCAGGAATGTCTTCACTGATAGCTCTGTGTAGGATAGGTCCCCCTGATGAATGTTAGAATAACATCCTGCCCTTTGCATTTATAGAACTTCTACCTATAATTGTCTAAGCATTTGCATTCTTTTTGCTCTTTGTTCATCTCTGTAACAGGAATGAATGCTCTATGGCACTGGAACCATGTCTATTTTGTTCACTGTTTTATCCCCAGCACCTGGAGTGGGTTACACTGCTGCCTAATAAATATTTGCTGAATGAACGAAGGAAGGAAACCATGGTGTTTTCCTTATTAAAAATTCTGAAAGCCTTTTCCTCATATTTGGCAGACTACACTTGGGCTACTTATCAAGATTTGTTTTATTTAAATTCTTAACTCTGTGTCATTGACAAAAACCACATTTCTAACAGTCTACTGTTTTGCTTCATCTAGTGACAGTGTTTTCATCAAAATGTCTATGGTGTGAGTACTATTTTCAGTTTTAAGTAAAATGAGAAGGGAAACAGAAGTTTTGCCTTTTTGCAGACAGGAATGACCAACAATAAGATTGTCAGATATTTAAACACAAATGTGTTGGCTCCAAATTTAATCTCAATGTCTTCAGCCTCCTAGACCAACAGTTATGCTAGCATTTCCTATCGTAGTCCAAAGTCATCAGATCCTTACTTCTAGGTTTGTAGGACAACTTGGTTGTTTTTTCTTTTTAAAAAATCTGTCTCTAAAATTACACAAAAACATGTTTATTATTGAATAATCAGGAGATGTGAAGAAACAAGATGAACAATATCCCTCACATGCTCATTATCCAGAGACACCCTAAGTTGATATTCTGTTCTATCATCTATATAATTTCTATCTTCACAAAGTGGATTCTAGTGTATGTACCATTTGTAATATGATTGTTTTCACTCCAAATGTTTACAAATATGTGAATCATATGGTGTCTATTAAGCAAGGAAAACCCACCTTTTACTTCTAGGAACAGAGGTTTTGTTATGTGTTCCTCAGATTAGCACCACGCTCCCTGTGGACACCCAGTGGCCGACTGTTGGCTGAGTCATGCTCAACTGCTGCCTTGTTTAGGTACAACAACATGAAATGTTTGAAAGAGTAACTCTGATGGTGGATATGCGATATACAGTACTCTGCTCTTTGTGGACGTGTAAAGCTTATTGCTCTTACCCTTGGACTGACTGATTCCTCAGTGAGTTCCCATGGGACAGATCTCAAACTCTACCATCTGAAATTCATTCTTTGTCAGTATAAATGTGTTCAAAGTTAAAAGGTTTCGTACTCTAAATTTTCTCTTGGAATGCTTCAACACTCAAACTTCCCAGTAAGTTCAATGTATTCTAATCTTAGTAATCTGAAACCTACTTAATATACTTCAGTTTGCCAGACCATGTAACTTCTGGTTGTAGTTATTTCACTAGACTTGTGAGGAATATCCCATCACCTGCCACTTTGTTTGGAGTTAAGCATAAGCAAATATAAATTCATTTTTACATCAACAATACTAAGAGGTACCCCTGCTTATCACATTAGTATATATGAAGGCTTATCTTCTCCAAGCCAAGCCAAAACAAAACAAATCAAGAACAACAACAATTTTTCCCTCACTAGTGTGCTTGATTATTCCAAATTGTTGAGGAATTACCAGTAAATCATTTATGTATTTTCTCATTTCTTGGCTCAATATTCTAACATCATTCCCGTGTGATAGGCTTATCTTCTCACTCTTCTCCAGATAAACCATGTGACTCAGAAGTAAACACATGGTCTTATAAAAGCACAATGACTTACATTGTATAATCACTATGTAATTATAGGAATGTAGAAAATACTAGAATAAATGTGCAAAGTGAGTTCATTCATTCTGGAGTTCTTTGTTTATTCGTAATCCTTGGACACTGACCTCCAAATTTTTAAAAAGGTACCTTTATCCATATCTTCTTAATCTATGTCTTCTGAATATTTTCTGATGTGCTTCACTAGACCAAAATCCCTAAAGCAAATGCTCAGTGGAAACTACAGACATCGTACAGGCATCAAGTAATGGAAATTTCATTGCAATCACATATTGGCAAACCGTGCATTTTAACTGCTTCCACAGTTCACAGAAACAATGCAGATGTAAACATGTACTCAAATCCTGAAAGCTTTAAAGAATGCCCCTCGTTGTCATCTGAAGGTAAATTTGGTTGCAACAGAAAGGAGAAAGAAGGTTTGGCACTACCAGAACTGAAAGACCTTTTCATGATACTCTTTGCTTCTATTCTTCTGCCTGCAATGTCAGAATGTTGCCAACAAGTGTAGTTGTCAATCATGGGGACAGAAAAAAGAATTGCTTGACTGATATAAAAGGAGGCATGGTCAGCCTTGTGTGCTCTCCCTTCCCTCAAAGCCTTGGCCACAGTGCAGATGAGAATTGCACAGAATTGAAAGGCACATTGATAGAAGGACAGAATAACAACTGACATCTAACAAAGAAGTACGCAGATTTTATGGAAACTATTTTGAATAAATAAGAATTGTCACGTGTACATGTTTCCATGGCAACCTCTCCTGCTGTGTTGAATCTCATGAGATAGAAATTATAAAAACAAAACAAATGTAGCTAGGTACATATGCAGAGCCATTCCGAAGACCTCCAGGTACCTACCTAGAGGATATAGAGTACATTTCCTGGGCTCTTCTGTTCCACATTTATTGCTCCTCCTATCCTAGGAAGCCTCTTATTAATTAGTTTTGGCTGTTTGTGGCATTCATGACACCACATATACAAATAGTTTTAGTAAGAACCAACAGTAAGGTGGGAATGTAAATTGATACAGCCACTATGGAGAACAGTATGGAGGCTCCTTTAAAAACAGAACTACCATACGACCCAGCAATCCCACTACTGGGCATATACCCTGAGAAAACCATAATTCAAAAAGAGTCATGTACCAAAATGTTCACTGCAGCTCTATTTACAATAGCCAGGACATGGAAGCAACTTAAGTGTCCATTGACAGATGAATGGATAAAGAATATGTGGCACATATATACAATGGAATATTACTCAGCCATAAAAAGAAACAAAATTGAGTTATTTGTAGTGAGGTGGATGGACCTAGAGTCTGTCATACAGAGTGAAGTAAGTCAGACAGAGAAAAACAAATACTGTATGCTAACACATATATATGGAATCTAAAAAAAAAGAAAAATAAGTCTGGTTCTGCAGAACCTAGGGGCAGGACAGGAATAAAGATGCAGATGTAGAGAATGGACTTGAGGACACAGGGAGGGGGAAGGGTAAGCTGGGACGAAGTGAGAGAGTGGCATGGACATATTTACACTACCAAATGTAAAATAGATAGCTAGTGGGAAGAAGCCACATGGCACAGGGAGATCAGCTCGGTGCTTTGTGTCCACCTAGAGGGGTGGGATAGGGAGGGTGGGAGGGAGACGCAAGAGGGAGGAGATATGCGGATATATGTATATGTATAGCTGATTCACTTTGTTATAAAGCAGAAACTAACACAACATTGTAAAGCAATTACACTCCAATAAAGATGTTTTAAAAAAAAAAAGAATGCTGGAGCAAGAGATTATCCATACAGAAAAAAGTAAACTTTTCCCCATATCAAACAAACAAACAAACAAACAAAACCAACAGTAAAGTGATATTATTTGCTAGGCACTGGGCTAAACCGTTCATCTTCTTTGTACACTCTCACAATAAGCATATGAGGATAGATGATTTTATTATCTCCATTTTACAGATAAGGAAAGTGAGGCAGAGAGATGTTAAATAACTTACCCAAGACTAGTCAGCTAAGAAAAAGCAGGGGCAGGGCAAAATCTTGATGTCAGTTCCATCTGGCTCAAAACTCCATGCTTTATACTGATAAGTTCAGCAATTGAGAAGTTGCTTGCTTCCTCTTAGATATATTGACTAAAATTTAGGAGTGCTGTCCATCAGAGATGTTGCCTCTGTTGAGGTGATATTGTCCAAGCAGCAGGTTTGTACCTATTCATATTTGGTTATAATAGAGTACCCTCTTTAACAATTTGAGCCCTATGTATTTTAGGTATTTTTTACTCATTTTACTTTTGTTTTGTTTATAAGTATTGATAGGAAACAATGTTAAAGGGAAGGACCTGGGGAGAGAAGCATTGATCCTTTTCACCCATCTGCTGCCTATGCCTGTCTTGCGCCATAGTTGTACCACAGCCAAGGGAGCTCTGCCTTGAAGGACCAAAGAACAAGACAAAATTGATCCACAGTAGCAAAGTTTCATCAAGAGCACAAAAATCCCCAGGAGTGGTTCGCCAGGTGCAGCTTCTTTGTATCTAACAGTATGATTACAATAGTTGAGCTCAGAAACTCTTAGAGCTTTTGGAAACAAAAATTATATTTAATATAACTTTCTATAAAGAAAATTACATACTGAAAACTAAAAATATTAGAGATGTAAAATGGTTGTGTTCTAGTATTTATGGATTCCATTTTGTATCACACATTTACTCTCTGGCAGATTAATAGGGTTAGAATAAGATACTTACACAGCTAGAAATCCACTAGGGGAAGAGAGATAGAGAGAGACTTCAGGAGATCACCATAAGCTAGACACCAAGCAGAAAATGCCCAGAACATCTGGCAGCTAAGCAACAATCAGAACATTTGGAAACTAAGCAGACTTATTTAGGCCGCTGTCACAGAAAAATGGATACAAGACCTGCATTTGGCCTTGGGAGATCTATAAGATAACAGACCCTGAAAAAACCCACATTCCTGCATATAGCTAAGACAGGAATACAGGTGAAAGGGGAAAGATACTAGGTGAAAGGGGACATTCTACTGAAACCTGAGATGAGTTACCATATTTTAGTATATGTTACCACTCTTTTGCTAATATACATATAGTGCCATGACAAGCCCAGTTAGATCATATAGGTTTAAAGGAGGAACTAATGATGTAAGCCTTGACGTCTACCCAAAAATGAAGGTGATCTTCTCCCCTCCCACTTTTTCTTTGATTATAAAAATGTAGCCTGCTTTGTTCTTGGAGCTGAGCTCCCTTGCCTGCCAGCTTGTATCTCTCACAAGTGTCCTATGATAATAAATTTACTCTTTGCCTGTCACTTTGCTTTCCGCACTGAGACAAAAGAACCTGAGCTTCAATAAGTCCTGAGACCAAGTGAGTGGTTTCAATTAGAAGACAGTGGGTTCAGGGCCCGCCCCCCTTTTACTCTCACACGCGCACACACAGCCCCACTGGCTCGCTCGCATTCAAGCAGCCTCACTCTCTGCGGAGCTGCAGCCCAGACGTCTGGAACTACTGCACCAACTGCCACCGGGACTGCAGGAGATGCCCTGTGGCCCGGCATGACCCACCGCTGGCCCCCGCACCCGAGGCTCCTGCCCACACCACTGCCACCAGGGACGGTGAGGTAATCAGGTACCCAGAGTCTTCAGCATTAATGTCTTCCCTTCTCAATGGTGTTTCTGGTGTCCACCTCAGGAGTCTCCTTGGCCAGCCCTGAAACACTTGAAAATTAAGCAGAGAATCCACTGCATATACTCTTCTTGAAAATTTCCATCGTATATGTTCAAAACTTTCTGAATAAGAATAAGGATTTGAAGTATTAAAATAGGGGGGAGACCTTCAAGATGGCAGAGGAGTAAGACGTGGAGATCACCTTCCTCCCCACAAACACATCAGAAATACATCTACGTGTGGAACAACTCCTACAGAACACCTACTGAACGCTGGGAGAAGACTTCAGACTTCCCAAAAGGCAAGAAATTCCCCACAAACACATCAGAAATACATCTACGTGTGGAACAACTCCTACAGAACACCTACTGAACTCTGGGAGAAGACTTCAGACTTCCCAAAAGGCAAGAAACTCCCCACATACCTGGGTAGGGCAAAAGAAAAAAGAAAAAACAGAGACAAAAGAATAGGAATGGGACCTGCACCAGTGGGAGGGAGCTGTGAAGGAGGAAAAGTTTCCACACACTAGGAAGCCTCTTCACTGGCGGAGATGGGGGGTGGCAGAGGGAAGCTCCGGAGCCATGGAGGAGAGCACAGCCACAGGGGTGCAGAGGGCAAAGCAGAGAGATTCCCACAAAAGGCTCGGTGCCGACCAGCACTCACCAGCCTGAAAGGCTTG
Organism: Balaenoptera musculus; assembly: GCF_009873245.2. Classification (NCBI taxonomy): domain Eukaryota; kingdom Metazoa; phylum Chordata; class Mammalia; order Artiodactyla; family Balaenopteridae; genus Balaenoptera; species Balaenoptera musculus. The sequence continues at coordinate 50,930,053 of NC_045794.1, read as the reverse complement.
TCTGCTCACCCGCCGGGGCGGGTGGGGGCTGGGAGCTGAGGCTTGGGCTTTGGAGGTCAGATTCCAGGGAGAGGACTGGGGTTGGCTGCGTGAACACAGCCTGAAGGGAGCTAGTGCGCCACAGCTAGCCAGCCAGGAGGGAGGCTGGGAAAAAGTCTGGACCTGCTTAAGAGGCAAGAGACCATTGTTTCAGGGTGCACAAGGAGAGCGGATTCAGAGCACCACCTAAATGAGCTCCAGAGGCGGGTGGGAGCCGCGGCTATCAGTGCGGACACCAGAGACGGGCATGAAACGCTAAGGCTGCTGCTGCAGCCACCAAGAAGCCTGTGTGCGAGCACAGGTCACTATCCACACCTCCCCTCCCGAGAGCCTGTGCAGCCCGCCACTGCCAGGGTCCCATGATCCAGGGACAACTTCCCTGGGAGAACACACGGTGCGCCTCAGACTGTTGCAACGTCACATTGGCCTCTGCCGCTGCAGGCTTGCCCCACATTCCATACCCCTCCTTCCCCCAGCCTGAGTGAGCCAGAGCCCCCTAATCAGCTGCTCCTTTAACACTGTCCTGTCTGAGCAAAGAACAGATGCCCTCAGGCGACCTACAGGCAGAGGCGGGGACAAATCCAAAACTGAACTCCAGGAGCTGTGTGAACAAAGAAGAGAAAGGGAACTCTCTCCCAGCAGCCTCAGGAGCAGCAGATTAAATCTCCACAATCAACTTGATGTACCCTGCATATCTGGAATACGTGAATAGACAATGAATCATCCCAAAATTGAGGCAGTGGACTTTGGGAGCAACTGTAGACTTGGGGTTTGCTTTCTGCATCTAATTTGTTTCTGGTTTTATGTTTCTCTGATTTTAGTATTTAGAGTTTATTATCACTGGTAGATTTTTTTTTATTGATTTGGTTGCTCTCTTTTTTTTTCTTTTTCTGTTATATATAGATCTATATATATTTTTCCTTTTTCTCTTTTTGGGAGTGTGTATGTGTATGCTTCTTTGTGTGATTTTGTCTGGATAGATTTGCTTTTACCATTTGTCCGAGGGTTCTGTCTGTCCTTTTTTTCTTTTTTTTAATATAGTTTTTAGTGCTTGTTATCATTGGTGGATTTGTTTTTCGGTTTGGTTGCTCTCCCTCCCTCCCTCTTTTCTGTCTTTCTTTTCTTTTTTTCTTCCATCCTCCCTCCCTCCCTTCCTTCCTTCCTTCCTTTCTTTTTCCTCCCTTTTCTTCTGAACCATGTGGCTGACAGGGTCTTGGTTCTCTGGCCGGGTGTGAGGCCTGAGCCTCTGAGGTGGAAGAGCTGAGTTCAGGACATTGGCCCACCAGAGACCTCCTGGCCCCACATAATATCAAAAGGCGAAAGCTCTCCCAAGATCTCCATCTCAATGCTAAGACCCAGCTCCACTCAATGACCAGCAAGCTACAGTGCTGGACACCCTATGCCAAACAACTAGCAAGACAGGAACACAACCCCACCCATTAGCAGAAAGCCTGCCTAAAATAATAGTAAGTACACAAACACCCCAAAACACACCACTGGACATGGTCCTGCCCACCAGAAGACAAGATCCAGCCTCATCCATCAGAACACAGGCACCAGTCTCCTCCACCAGAAAGCCCACACAACCCACTGAACCAACCTTACGCACTGGGAGCAGACACCAAAAACAAGGGGGAACTACGAACCTGCAGCCTGCAAAAAAGAGACCCCAAACACAGTAAGTTAAGCAAAATGAGAAGACAGAGAAACACACAGCAGATGAAGGAGCAAGGTAAAAACCCACCAGACCGAACAGATGAAGAGGAAATAGGCATCTACATGAAAAAGAATTCAGAGTAATGATAGTAAACATGATCCAAAATCTTGGAAATAGAATGGAGAAAATACAAGAAACGTTTAACAAGGACCTAGAAGAACTAAAGAGCAAACAAACAATGATGAACAACACAATAAATGAAATTAAAAATTCTCTAGAAGGAATCAATAGCAGAATAACTGAGGCAGAAGAACGGATAAGTGACCTGGAAGATAAAATAGTGGAAATAATTACCACAGAGCAGAATAAAGAAAAAAGAATGAAAAGAATTGACGACAGTCAGAGACCTCTGGGACAACATTAAATGCACCAACATTCGAATTATAGGGGTCGCAGAAGAAGAGAAAAAAAAGGGACTGAGAAAATATTTGAAGGTATTATAGTTGAAAACTTCCCTAATATGGGTAAGGAAGTAGTCAAGTCCAGGAAGCACAGAGAGTCCCATACAGGATAAATGCAAGGAGAAACACGCCAAGACACATATTAATCAAACAATCAAAATTAAATACAAAGAAAAATATTAAAAGCAGCATGGGAAAAGCCAAAAATAACATACAAGGGTATCCCCACAATGTTAACAGCTGATCTTTCAGCAGAAACTCTGCAAGCCAGGAGGGAATGGCAGGACATACTTAAAGTGCTGAAAGGGAAAAAGCTACAAGCAAGATTACTCTACCCATCAAAGATCTCATTCAGATTCAATGGAGAAATTAAAACCTTTACAGACAAGCAAAAGCTAAGAGAATTCAGCATCACCAAACCAGCTTTACAACAAATGCTAAAGGAACTTCTCTAGGCAGGAAACACAAGAGAAGGAAAAGACTACTTACAACAACAAAACCAAAACAATTAAGAAAATGGTAACAGGAACATACATCATGATAACTACCTTAAATGTAAATGGATTAAAAGCTCCAACCAAAAGACACAGACTTCAGAGGCCTCAACCAAGATGGTGGAGTAGAAGGACGTGCTCTCACTCCCTCTTGCAAGAACACCAGAATCACAACTAACTGCAGAACAATCATCAACAGAAAGACACTGGAACTCACCAAAAAAGATACCCCACATCCAAAGACAAAGGAGAAGCCACAATGAGATGGTAGGAGGGGCACAATCACCATAAAATCAAATCCCGTAACTGCTGGGTGGGTGACTCACAAACTGGAGAACACTTATACCACAGAAGTCCACCCACTGGAGTGAAGGTTTTCAGCCCCACATCAGGCTTCTGAACCTGGGGGTCCGACATTAAAAGGATCATACACCATGACCAAGTGGGACTTACCCCAGGGATACAAGGATTCTTCAATATATGCAAATCAATCAATGTAATACACCATATTAACAAATTGAAGAATACAAACCATATGATCATCTCAACAGATGCACAAAAAGCTTTTGACAAAATTCAACACTGATTTATGATAAAAACTCTCCAGATAGTGGGCATGGAGGGAACCTACCTCAACATAATAAAGGGCATATACGACAAACCCACAGCAAACATCATTCTCAATGGTTGAAAACTGAAATCATTTCCTCTAAGATCAGGAACAAGACAAGGATGTCCAGTCTCACCAGTATTATTCAACATAGTTTTGGAAGTCCTAGACACGGCAATCAGAGAAACAAAAGAAATAAAAGGAATAAAAATTGGAAAATAAGATGTAAAACTGTCACTGTTTGCAGATGACATGATACTATACATAGAGGATCCTAAAGATGCCACCAGAAAACTACTAGAGCTAGTCAGTGAATTTGGTAAAGGTGCAGGGTACAAAATTAATGCACAGAAATTTCTTGCATTCCTATATACAAAAGATGAAAAATCTGAAAGAGAAATTAAGGAAACACTCCTATTTACTGCAACAAAAAGAATAAAATACCAAGGAATAAACCTACCTAGGGAGACAAAAGACCTGTATGCAGAAAACTATAAGACACTGATGAAAGAAATTAAGATGATACCAAAAGATGGAGAGATATACCATGTTCTTGGGTTGGAAGAATCAACATTGTGAAAATGACTCTACTACCCAAAGCAATCTACAGATTCAATGCAATCCCTGTCAAATTACCAATGGCATTTTTAAAAGAACTAGAACAAAAAATCTTAAAATTTGTGTGGAGACACAAAAGACCCCGAATAGCCAAAGCAGTCTTGAGGGAAAAAAGCGGAGCTGGAGAAATCAGACTCCCTGACTTCAGACGATACTACAAAGCTACAGTAATCAAGACAATATGGCACTGGCACAAAAACAGAAATATAAATCAATGGAACAGGATAGAAAGCCCAGAGATAAACCCATGCACCTATACTAATCTATGACAAAGGAGGCAGGATATACAATGGAGAAAAGACAGACTCTTCAATAAGTGGTGTTGGGAAAACTGGACAGCTACATGAAAAAGAATAATTAGAACACTCCCTAACACCATACACAAAAATAAACTCAAAATGGATTAGAGACCTAAATGTAAGACTGGACACTATAAAACTCTTAGAGGAAAACATAGGAAGAACACTCTATGACATACATCACAGCAACGTCCTTTTTGACCCACCTCCTACAGTAATGGAAATAAAAGCAAAAATAAACAAATGGGACCTAATGAAATTTAAAAGCTTTTGCACAGCAAAGGAGAAGCCTTTTAACAAGACGAAAAGCCCACCCTCAGAATGGGAGAAAATATTTGCAAATGAATCAACGGACAAAGGATTAATCTCCAAAATATATAAACAGCTCATTCAGCTCAATATTAAAGAAACAAACAACCCAATCCAAAAATGGGCAGAAGACCTAAATAGACATTTCTCCAAAGAAGACATACAGATGGCCAAGAAGCACATGAAAAGATGCTCAACATCACTAATTATTAGAGAAATGCAAATCAAAACTACAATGAGGTATCACCTCACACCAGTTACAATGGACATCATCAGAAAATCTACAAACAACAAATGCTGGAGAGGGTGTGGAGAAAAGGGAACTGTCTTGCACTGTTGGTGGGAATGTAAATTGATACAGCCACTATGGAGAACAGTACGGAGGTTCCTTAAAAAACTAAAAATAGAATTACCATATGACCCAGCAATCCCACTCTTGGGCATATACCCAGAGAAAACCATAATTCACAAAGACACAAGCACCCCAATGTTCACTGCAGCACTATTTACAATAGCCAGGTCATGGAAGTAACCTAAATGCCCATCGACTGACAAATGGATAAAGAAGTTGTGGTACATATATACAATGGAATATTACTCAGCCATAAAAAGGAACGAAATTGGGTCATTTGTTGAGACGTGGATGGATCTAGAGACTGTCATACAGAGTGAAGTAAGTCCGAAAGAGAAAAACAAATATCGTATATTAATGCATATATGTGGAACCTAGAAGAATGGTACAGATGAACTGGTTTGCAGGGCAGAAATTGAGACACAGATGTAGAGAATAAACATATGGAAACCATGGTGGGAATGCGGCAGGTGGGTGGGGGTGGTGGTGTGATGAATTGGGTGATTGGGATTGACAGGTATACACTGATGTGTATAAAATTGATGAATAATAAGAACCTGCGGTATAAAAAACTAAATAAAATTCAAAAAAAAGAAAAGAAATAAAAGAATAAACTAGTTATACATGCAACAAAGTGGATACATAAAAAAAGTGCTGGGCTTCCCTGGTGGCTCAGTGGTTGGGAGTCTGCCTGCCAATGCAGGGGACACGGGTTCGAGCCCTGGTCTGGGAAGATCCCACATGCCGCGGAGCGGCTAGGCCAGTGAGCCACAATTACTGAGCCTGCGCGTCTGGAGCCTGTGCTCCACAACAGGAGAGGCCGCGATGGTGAGAGGCCCGTGCACCACGATGAGGAGTGGCCCCACTCGCCGCAACTACAGAAAGCCCTCACACAGAAACAAAGACCCAACACAGCCAAAAATAAATAAATAAATAAATAAAAATTTTTTAAAAAAAGTGCTGAGTGATAAAAGCCATGCAGAAAAGAATACTTTATATATGTCTCCATTTATATGAAATTTAAAATTATATGAAATTAAAAAAATAAGACACAGACTGGCTGAAAGGATACAAAACCAAGACCTGTATATATGCTGTCTACACGAGACCCACTTCAGACCTAGGGACACATACAGACTGAAAGTGAGGGGATGGAAAAAGATATTCGATGCAAATGGAAATCAAAAGGAAACTGGAGTAGCAATTCTCATACCAGACAAAATAGACTTTAAAATAAAGACTATTACAAGAGACAAAGAAGGACACTACATAATAATCAAGGGATCAATCCAAGAAGAAGATATAATAATTGTAAACATTTACGCACCCACATAGGAGCTCCTCAACACATAAGGCAAACACTAACAGCCATAAAAGGGTAAATCAACAGTAACGCAATAATAGTAGGGGACTTTAACACCCCACTTTCACCAATGGACAGATCATCCTAAATGAAAATAAATAAGGAAACACAAGCTTTAAATGACACATGAAACAAGATGGACTTAATTAATATTTATAGGACATTCCATCCCAAAACAACAGAATACACATTCTTCTCACGTGCTCATGGAACATTCTCCAGGATAGGTCATATCTTCGGTCACAAATCAAGCCTTGGTAAGTTTAAGAAAATTGAAAGCGTATCAAGTATCTTTTCCGACCACAATGCTATGAGACTAGATATCACTTACAGGAGAAAATCTGTAAATAATACAATTACATGGAGGCTAAGCAATACAATACTAAATAACCAAGAGATCACTGAAGAAATCAAAGAGGAAACCAAAAAACACCTAGAAAAAAATGACAATGAAAACATGATGACCCAAAATGTATGGGATGCAACAAAAGCAGTTCTAAGAGGGAAGTTTATAGCAATACAATCTTACCTCAAGAAACAAGAAACACTGCAAATAAACAACTTAACCTTACACGTAAAGCAATTCGAGAAAGAAGAACAAAAAAATTTCCAAAATTAGCATAAGGAAAGAAATCATAAAAATCAGATCAGAAATAAATGAAAAAGAAATGAAGGAAATGATAGCAAAGATCAATAAAACTAAAAGCTTGTTCCTTGAGAAGATAAACAAAATTGATAAACCATTAGCCAGACTCATCAAGAAAAAAGGGAGGAGACTCAAATCAATAGACTTAGAAATGAAAAAGGAGAAGTAACAACTGACACTGCAGAAATACAAAGGATCATGAAAGATTACTATAAGCAACTATATGCCAATAAAATGGAAAACCTGGAAGAAATGGACAAATTCTTAGAAAAGCACAACCTTCTGAGACTGAACCAGGAAGAAATAGAAAATATAAACAGACCAATCACAAGCACTGAAATTGAAACTGTGATTAAAAAACTTCCAACAAACAAAAGCCCAGGACCAGATGGCTTCACAGGCGAATTCTATCAAACATTTAGAGAAGAGCTAACACCTATCTTTCTCAAACTCTTCCAAAATATAGCAGAGGGAGGAACACTCCCCAACTCATTCTACGAGGCCACCATCACCCTGATACCAAAACCAGACAAAGATGTCACAAAGAAAGAAAACTACAGGCCAATATCACTAATAAACATAGATGTAAAAATCCTCCACAAAATACTAGCAAACAAAATCCAACAGCACATTAAAAGGATCATACACCATGATCAAGTGGGGTTTATCCCAGGAATGCAAGGATTCTTCAGTATACGCAAATCAATCATTGTGTTAAACCATATTAACAAATTGAAGGATAGAACCCATATGATCATCTCAACAGATGCAGAAAAAGCTTTCGATAAAATTCAACACCCATTTATGATAAAAACCCTCCAGAAAGTAGGCATAGCGGGAACTTACCTCAACATAATAAAGGCCATATATGACAAACCCACAGCCAACATCGTTCTCAATGTTGAAAAACTGAAAACATTTCCTCTAAAATCAGGAAGAAGACAAGGATGCCCACTCTCACCACTGTTATTCAACATAGTTTTGGAAGTCCTAGCCACAGCAATCAGAGAAGAAAAAGAAATAAAAGAAATCCAAATTGGAAAAGAAGAAGTAAAACTGTCCCTGTTTCCAGATAACATGAAACTATACATAGAGAATCCTAAAGATGTTACCAGAAAACTACTAGAGCTAATCAATGAATTTGGTAAAGTAGCAGGATACAAAATTAATGCACTGAAATCTCCTGCATTCCTATACACTAACAACGAAAAATCTGAAAGAGAAATTAAGGAAACATTCCCACCTACCACTGCAACAAAAAGAATAAAATACCTAGTAATAAACCTACCTAAGGAGACAAAAGACCTGTATGCAGAAAATTATAAGACACTGATGAAAGAAATCAAAGACGATTCAAACAAATGGAGAGATATACCATGTTCTTGGGCTGGAAGAATCAGCATTGTGAAAATGACTATACTACCCAAAGCAATCTACAGATTCAACGCAATCCCTATCAAACTACCAATGGCATTTTTCACAGAACTAGAACAAAAAATTTCACAATTTGTATGGAAACACAAAAGACCACAAATAGCCAAAGCAATCTTGAGAAAGAAAAACGAAGCTGGAGGAATCAGGCTCCTGGACTTCAGAGTATACTACAAAGCTACAGTAATCAAGACAATATGGTACTGGCTCCAAAACAGAAATATAGATCAATGGAACAGGAGAGAAAGCCCAGAGATAAACCCACGCGTATATGGTAACCTTATCTCAGATAAAGGAGGCAAGAATATACAATGGAGAAAAGACAGCATCTTCAATAAGTGGTGCTGGGAAAACTGGACAGCTACACGTAAAAGAATGAAATTAGAACACTCCCTAACACCATACACAAAAATAAACTCAAAATGGATTAAAGACCTAAATGTAAGGCCAGACACTATCAAACTCTCAGAGGAAAACATAGGAAGAACACTCTATGACATACAACACAGCAACATCCTTTCCGACCCACCTCCTAGAGTAACGGAAATAAAAACAAAAATAAACAAATGGGACCTAATGAAACTTAAAAGCTTTTGCACAGCAAAGGAAACCATAAACAAGACGAAAAGACAACCCTCAGAATGGGAGAAAATATTTGCAAACAAAGCATCTGACAAAGGATTAATCTCCAAAATATACAAGCAGCTCATGCAGCTCAATATCAAAAAAACAAACAACCCAATCCAAAAATGCACAGAAGACCTAAATAGACATTTCTCCAAAGAAGATATATATATTGCCAACAAACACATGAAAGGATGCTCAACATCACTAATCATTAGAGGAATGCAAATCAAAACTACAATGAGGTATCACCTCACAGCAGTCAGAATGACCATCATCAAAAAATCTATAATCAATAAATGCTGGAGAGGGTGTGGAGAAAAGGGAACCCTCTTGCACTGTTGGTGGGAATGTAAATTGATACAGCCACTATGGAGAACAGTATGGAGGTTCCTTAAAGAAACTAAAAATAGAACTACCATACAACCCAGCAATCCCACTACTGGGCATATACCCTGAGAAAACCATAATTCAAAAAGAGACATGTTCCACAATGTTCATTGCAGCTCTATTTACAATAGCCAGGACATGGAAGCAACTTAATTGTCCATCAACAGATGAATGGATAAAGAAGATGTGGCACATATATACAATGGAATATTACTCAGCCATAAAAAGAAACGAAATTGAGTTATTTGTAGTGAGGTGGATGGACCTAGAGTCTGTCATACAGTGTGAAGTAAGTCAGAAAGAGAAAATCAAATACCGTATGCTGACACACATATATGGAATCTAAAAAAAACCAAAAAAATGGTTCTGAAGAACCTAGGGGCAGGACAGGAATAAAGACGCAGATGTAGAGAATGGACTTGAGGACACGGGGAGGGGGAAGGGTAAGCTGGGACGAAGTGAGAGAGTGGCATGAACATATATACACTACCAAATGTAAAATAGATTGCTAGTGGGAAGCAGCCGCATGGCACAGGGAGATCAGCTTGGTGCTTTGTGTCCACCTAGAGGGCAGGATAGGGAGGGTGGGAGGGAGATGCAAGAGGGAGGAGATATGGGGATATATACATACATATAGCTGATTCAGTTTGTTATACAGCAGAAACTAACACACCATTGTAAAGCAACTATACTCCGATAAAGATGTTAAAAAAATATAAAAAATAAATAAATAAAATAAAATGGCAACAAGATGATAAGACAGTTGGAAACAAATCTTACAAGAATTGTACAAAACCTTTATAAGAAAAACATTAAAACATGCCTAAAGCACACACAGACACACACACATATGCACACACACAAGATTTTTAGTATACCATGTTTTTGAATAAAAAGATTCAAAATTGTAAAGATTTCAGTACTACCTGAGGTAATTTGTAAATTAATGTGGCTCCCATTAAAATATTAGCAGTTTTTTTCCTTTGAGTTGCCTTTCTCCTGACCTCAAGCAAATTGAATTTGTCTTGACAAGTAGGACAATGGCTTTTTGAATTTTTTCTATCTCCCTCTACTCAGTCAGAACTTGGACTAATTTGAGCATGAGGTCAAGAAGATTAAAACACTTTTAATGAAGGATGAAAAAAGAAATAAGGGACGGAGAGAGAGAGAGAAGGAATGACAAGGGAAAGAACAAATGGATTCTAGAGTTCATATACAAATTGAAATAAGAAAAATTAGCCAGGAAATCTCTTGGAAGAACAATGAAGGTATCAGATACTGAAACACATTAAAAAACCTCAATAATTACCACAGCATGGGGTGTATATATAATGGTACATAGAAGAGAATAGAAAATCCATGAACGGACCCAAGTACATATAAGAATTTAATATATAATAAAGATGGCATGTCAAATCAGTGGGGTAAGGATGAACCTTTAAATAAATGAGACACATGGTTGAATTTTGATACGACTGGAAGTCTCTGGGAAGAGTTACCTTTCAAAGTGATATTACTTAAAATGTGTTTCTCAGGCCATCTCATCAGAAAAATCAGTGACATGTTGTAATGCAGATTCTGAGGCTCCATTTGAATCATCCACTGACTTAAATACTTTTGAGGTTGCTCCTGAGAACTTCCACATTACCAAGCTTCCCAGACGATTCCGACGCACATCAGTTTGGGAACTACTGCTGTAAAGGGTCAGACTTGGCAGAGGGTAGCATAACAATGACACAGTCTCTTCACCTTGTGGGCAGCTGTATCTATCCTGCTACCTCAGCTCGCCCTCCTTTCTTCCCACTAGGTCTACAACCATTACATCTGGGCAACTAAAGGCAATTGAAAAGGGCATTGAGGACTTCCCTGGTGGGGCGGTGGTTAAGAATTCACCTGCCAATGCAGGGGACATGGGTTCGAGCCCTGGTCCAGGAAGATCCCACATGCCGCAGAGCAACTAAGCCCATGTGCCACAACTACTGAGCCTACGCTCTACAGCCCGCGAGCCACAACTACTGAAGCCCGCACGCCTAGAGCTCGTGCTCCGCCACCGCAGTGAGAAGCCCACGCACTGCAACGAAGAGTAGCCCCCGCTCGCAGAAACTAGAGAAAGCCTGCATGCAGCAATGAAGACCCAATGCAGCCAAAACAAAAAAATTAAATTATATTTTAAAAAAGGGCATTGTCCCCACCTATTTTGTTTGAATGAAATATACAAAATCCTCTTTCAAATCCTTAGTTTAGCTAAGGTTGGAATTTCTTTAAAGAAATGTTCAGTAGAAAATAAAACAAATGCAAAGTTAAACAAATGGTTTTGGTTACTTAGTGCTGATTTCTTACTCTCACTTATCTAAAAGCTGAGCATCAGGATGACTAGGGCTGGAAAATGCAGGTGTTGTAACTAGCACTTATCACCCACGGAATTTAACATGTATTTTTGTGGTTTTGTTTTTAATGAGTGTCTCCTTCACTAGAATGTAAGGTCATAAGGATGGAGACCATGAGTGCTTGGCTCATCCCTGTATCCCAGCATCTAGCGCAGTGACAGCCACAGAGAATGGGCCCCTGGACAATACTGGCTGTATAACAAATAAACTTATTCCCAGTTCTGTTAATTTTTTAATTTTGTTTTGTTTTAATTATTTATTTATTTATTTATTTATTTATGGCTGTGTTGGGTCTTCGTTTCTGTGCGAGGGCTTTCTCTAGTTGTGGCAAGTGAGGGCCACTCTTCATCGCGGTGTGCGGGCCTCTCACTGTCGCGGCCTCTCTTGTTGCGGAACACAGGCTCCAGACGCGCAGGCTCAGTAATCCAGTTCTGTTAATTTTTAAGGTTGTCCAGGGTGGGTATTTGAGTGAATGCTGGGGAAAGATATTCAATAAGACAAATAATAACAGCTAATATTTACTGAGAGTATTTTGTATACCTATATATTACAGGCATACACATTACATGCATTATCTCAGTTTACTTTCATACAACCTTGGAAAGTAGATATCATCATTTTCCTTATTTTAAAGAGGACAAAAGCAAATATCTAGTTCAAAGTCATTTAGCTTGGAAGTGGCAGAGTTTAAACTCAATACTTGGTCTTTTCTGACTCTTAAGAGTCTGAGCTCTTAAGCACTAAATTCGACTGCTTTAATCTTCTTATTGACATTTGTTTGGACTGACCTCACGTTCATGTCTGGTGGAATTATGTCCTGCTAGGACCTTCTTAGTTTTTTCTATCCTAGCTTTTGGGCTTCCAGATCATCTTTTCTGGACCCAACTGGGCTGTGTTTCTTTGCAGCTGCCTCGGCCCTCTTATATCCCTACCTTGTATCCTGGACCTTGAACTGTAGGATGATGGAGAAGCCTATGATCTGACCTCCTCCATCCTGCCCTTATCTTGTGGTTAGTGCCTTCACCTCTTCTGGGCAATTCTGGGTTCCTGAAAATCCAACAGCTACCTTTATTCCATTTGTTTTTTGATTCAGTTAAGCATAGGCTAGTGGAATTTGAGTTCATCTTACCTAGCATTTGAGCCCTGTCTCGCTGAGCACCTAGGTGGCCTTGATGGGAAGACAGCCTCTTTCGCTGGAGCCTACCTGTTCCTAATAATGTCCCTCTGAAGGCCAGAAGCAGATTCCCCATGTCTTCCTAATTTGAAGACTCACCCTTCTTTTAGGAATGCCAGTGAGGTTTCTACTCTCTGAGGAAAGCTTCAGGATCTCAGTCTGTGTAGGGAACAGAGTTGACTAACAGATACTGTGTCTAATAAATTTGCCTTGAGATGACATACCTCTACAAGATTCTCTTTGATGGTTTGCCATCTAAGGAAGTGGTTTCATAGAGTGTCATCATTATTCAAAATTCTATCAACCTTGGAGAGCAATAACTAATTAATTTCCAGGTTGGAAAATGGGTTATTTTTTTCAATGTACTCATCAATTTTCATCATTGGACTGATAAACTGATTCATACTGTGCTACAGATGATTGATAATATTTCTGCCAACACAATATTCAGTCACAGCAAATATTTTAAGCAAAGGAGATAATTTCAATTATTAATTAGGAAGGAGTGATTTACATATTTTGGGAGGAAGTTGTTAAATTAGCTTGCCTATGATCCATGTACTTCCTCTACGGGGGCTGGGGTGGGGTTGAGGGACTATTCCAGGGAAGAGAAAAGAAGGCAATTGACTGATTTAGTCCCCTTGTCAATGGACTCCAGACCAACAGACTGATGATATTTGCTAGGAGGAAGAGTCCTTAACTATAATATGTTCTTAGTATATATTCTTGGCTAAAGGATCACTTAAAGTAAATAAACCCAGAATCTATGGATTTATGAGACAAGACTCCTTGGACAATGTCACATAGGCCAAATAACTCTCTGGCATATAAAATGCAGGTGTTTCATGGGAAGAAAGGGCTCGGAACCACATGGTCTGCCCCAGACCGCTCTGTGCTTTGTCCCTCTGTATTGCTTGTATTCTTGAAATGGTTAGCAAAATGATACTAGATGATATTTCTGCTTCATGTGACTTGACTGGAAAATTTGATTCTATATGGTAGCACATTTATCTATTCTCACAACCACCAAGTTGGATATTATTTATTTCATTTTATAAATGAAGAGTCTGAAACTTAGAGAAGTTAAGAAACCTCCCCAAAGTTACACAGCTAGTTAATAGGGGTACATACTCAGTGCCATTTATTTCTAAAGCTTATTCTTTCTATCATAACTTTTTCTAGTTTAAATACACTATTAGTTTGAGTTTTAAATGCTACTGCCTTTGGAAAGAAGCCAGATGATTCAAAAGTAGAGACAATGGGCCTTTAAGTCATTTTCAATGTCAAATTATTTCTTTCTTCAATGGTAAAGTTGCTATGGTGGTGGTTAGAAATCGGGTTTTACAGACAGCATGTGGAAGTGTACAATGAAACAATACATAGTAAGACTTCAAGTGGCTGTCTCAGAGGGTATGTTTAATAGTGTGAGATAATATCAAAGAATTGATGGCCTTTGTGCAGAGAGAAGATCACTTTCTCACCTAAACATATAATGGCTTAGCAACATTCGCAGCTGTGAATTTGAAAGCACCTGAAGCAGAGATACAGTCTAGATAGGAAAGCCATTCCAGGATAAAATGGGCAGCAGGGATTTTGGAGGTAGATTCAGCAATTTGCCCAATCCTGCACTGCAATATGAAAAAAAAAAAAGAGTTATGTAAATATAGTCAAGAGGGGAAATCCACTAATATGAGAACTCTGAGAAGTTATGCTTAGAAGGACTAGAGAGACTCTACAATTGAGCTAAAATTGATAGTTTTAGTGCAAGGACATGGAAGATTAGCTGCAAATTATGCATAATGAGGAACACAAAATATAAAAAGGAAATGCTCTAAAGAAAAATCAAGTTCTAGTGCTGAAAAGAACAAGAACAGACAATTCTCAGAAAAAGAAATGACAATGGATAATAAAATACAGAAACTTCAACCTTTCTAACAATAATTTTAATCAAATTATCAACAATTAAGAAAAGGAAATAATCAATTTTGCTCTTCAGGAGGTAAAACTCACAGTGGAGATTTAGGTCCTAGTGGGAGTTTAAATAGGCATCATCTTTCTGGAAAGCAACTTAGGAATGTGTATTAAAAGCCTTAAACATGTTCATATTTTTGATTAAGTCTGGCATTAATTTATCTGAAAGAAAAATTTTGTAGCAGGATATGTATTGTGATTTATTTATAATAGTAAAAATTGAAAATAGCTGAAAGGAGCAATAAAAATTATTAAACCTAATCATATGGCAAAAACATATTTTACAGGTATAAAATACATGTTCTCCTTAATAAGGTGCGAAGATGTACCCAGAGTATTATTTTTATAATAAAAATGGTACTCTACAAAAAAATTTTGGTAGCCAAAATAAGCAGACTGGGAATATAGTTTTCTTTTAAAAAGCCTCTTTTAGAATTCCTTTCGGGCAATAAATCTTCCAAGATTGCCTTCCCAGAGCGTGTTCTGATTGCCAAAGGAGACTAGGGGGGTCATGCTCCTAGAATTCAGATTTAGAAAGAATAACAGGCAGGACTAAAAAGATTCTTCAATAAAGGAGACTTTCCAATAAAGCACAATATGGAATTGCTCCCTTAGGTAAGGCAAGGAGAATAGATTACTCAAACTTTCATTTATATTGTAAAAATGACTTTATTAATAATGGCAACAACAAAATAGTGAAATCCCATATGACAATAATTGGAGTTCTAATATCCATTACTTAAAAAATGCATGATGGCAAACAGTTTCTGTGAATTCATATACTTTAAATTATTGACATTTTTCAATTGCAATAACATCTACATACATTTGAAAATAGAGGCTTGCACATGCATGAGACACTCTGCTTATTCCGCCTATAGTCAAAGTTTGTAGTAGTATATGAATTCACAGATTCCTTACAATAATTCCAGGACCTCCCAGAGGGAATGGGAAACACTTGTATAGATTGGTGGCAAGATAAACTGGAAAAATCCTCTTGGCCTTCTTCTATTAGAAGCACACTAGCGTCAAGATAATTTAATCATGATTGGTATATCAGAAATGGCATAATTTCTGATATCAGCAGAATACCGGGAGAACAAACTTCGGCAACTAATGTAACTAATCATTTTAGTTGCTCGGTGGCTCTCTTTCCATCTAGTGAATCAATGGCATTGCTTGCTTCTGAGGACAGGGAAAGGAGAAGGTTAGCCAGACCCATAGACTGAGAGCTAATCTGAAGTGCT
This sequence comes from Balaenoptera musculus, assembly GCF_009873245.2. NCBI lineage: Eukaryota > Metazoa > Chordata > Mammalia > Artiodactyla > Balaenopteridae > Balaenoptera > Balaenoptera musculus. The sequence continues at coordinate 50,913,981 of NC_045794.1, read as the reverse complement.
TAATAGATATTTTTTAACTTACAGAAGGCACACTCATCTTAAATGAAGAAGCTTTTGATTTATAAGAACAAGTTTAAAGGCAAAGACATTATGTTTTGAAATCCAGAGGGACCTGGATTGGAAAATCAGGCCAGAGCTTGGAGGACTAAAGCACAGAGTTCATAAAATATTAAATACAACATAGGAAGGGATGAAGGCTACGTATGAGGAGTTTATAGTACAGAAAGGTCAAGAAACAAAACACCACCATTCTTCTGGGCTACACGGAGGATCCTAAAAAGAAAGAGAAAGGAAGTGTATTTGTCTGCGTGGGCTGCCATAACAAAATACCACAAACTGGACAACTTAAGCTAATAGACATTTATTTTCTCACAGTTCTGGAGGCTAGAAGTGTAAAAGCAAGACGCCAACACGGTTGGTTTCTGGTGAGGACTCTCTTCCTGGCTTGCAGAGAACTATCTTCTCAATGTGTCCCCATATGGCCTCTTTTCTGTGCATACACACACACACACGCACACACACACAGATCGCTGGTATCTTTTTGTCTTCTTATAAGGATACCAGTCTTATTGGATTAGTACTCATTTAACCTTAATTAGTTTTTAAAGACCCTATATTCAAATATAGTCATATTAGGGTTAGAACTTCAACGTATGAATTTTGAGGGGACACAGTTCAGACCATAACAGGTAGAGAAGAGAGAGAAGAATTAGGTGTAGATGGAGTACCCCCATCTACCTCCTCCAAGAGAAGACCTGGAATGAGGTGTTGAGGGTATCAGGGTGAGCAATCAATCAATCGTGTCTATGTGATGCAGCCTTGATGAAAGCTCTGGACACAGAGGCTCAGGTGAGCTTCCCTGGTTGGCAATACTCCATGCAGACTGTCACACTTCAGTGCTGGGAAGGTAACACACCATGACTACATAGGGAGAGAACAATGAAAACTCCAAAACTGGTACTCACTCATTCTTCCCTTGACTGTTTTTAATTTGTATCCTTTCCTTGTAATAAACCATAACTATAATTGCTTACAGCGAGGTGTGTGAGCTCTCCTAGTGAATTACTGACTTTGAGGGTGGCTTTGGGGACCCTGTGAACTCGCAGTTGGTGTTAGAAGAGGGGGTGATTTGTGGGGTTCTGCTGCTCCCTTTAACTATTCATTTGTCTAACTGACGTAGAGGACCCAAGAAGAAAGGTACAGATCTGTAAAGGTGGGACAATTTATTGGATGACACACTCCTTCAACATTTTAAGTCTTGCCGAGTTTCCTCTTGTGCTTATGAGAATGTGTTAACTAGAATCTCAATATTTGTCCCTTTGTCATTGTAAAACTTCTGATATCTCCCTGGTCCTTCGATAAACACACACACACACACACACACACACACACACAGACGCACACTTCTGTCTGTTTATATAGCTAATGTTTGGTCAGACCTGGCCAACTGGCTGTGTTGGCAAAGGGAGAACAAGGCCAGATTGTTTCTATTACTTTTCAAGTTCTCTTGGTGAAGAGAGTGAAGATGACATTGGCTCCTTGAGGTAGGACATAATACAAAAATTCACTAATGGCAAGAGGTGGAAGTTATCATTCAGAAATGGGAGAAGAGAGTCCTTGTCCCATTTTAAACTTAACTTTTATGACAAGGTCAAAATAATTTTTTAAAGGTCCTAGCTTTCAATTTATTACACATTCTAAAATCATTTTAAAACTAAAGTTACATTTTCTAACTCTCCCTAGAGAAGAGTTTAAATATATTCTTTTGCTCTCCTTAGAATGGTAATATTTGTATATTTTTCTCTCTCTAAATTAATGGCCTAATTTTTATGTCCCTCACATTCTAGCAAGTTAAATACATTGCTTTTAGTCTTGCTAAAAGTAAATAATATTAGCATCAGGCTAAATTATGAATTGTGATGGCACAGTTCTGGATGAAGAACTCTATTTACTGATTTTCCCATGTCTTAATACAAAACAGTGGGAGAGAGAAAATAATAAATAGATATATTATGCACATAAAAATAAACACCAGTAAAAATGTATGAAACATGATGGCAGTGAACAGAAGATTAAAATTTAAAGAGACTTACTAGATAAGCTTTAGTATCAGGGAATTGGAGTCAGTCAAAGGACACGTACACAAGCTCTGGAACATTACTATTAGCTTTCTACACTCACTGGCCTTCATCCTTTCATTAACCCATGTTAGAGCATTCAAAGATTGGCTAAAAGCTGAGAGCATTCAATGATTAGTATCTATGAAAGACAAATGCTAGTTATTTTATAATAGTAATGGTAATAAAATATATAATAGCTGGTGCTGTCAGTCATTGTGCTAGATGCCTTTCCAGGATTACTTCAATAAATATTTATCAATCAAATCCTTCAAATCAATCTAATGATAGAGCCTACTCTTTTAACAGATATGCTATATACATTCTTAGGAACATGAACAATATCTGATAATGATATCATGATTTAGTGTATAAAGTTCTTTTACTTTTATTATCTCATTCAATTTTTACAGCTAGTTGTAAAGACTCTCTCTCTTTACAGCTAGTTGTAAAGATTACTTTAATCTCTGGGCTCAGAGATTTTGATTTTTGAGTGACTAGTCTAAGGTTGTAATTGGCACAGTGTAACTTGAATCCAGATCTTTAAAATCTATTTCAAGTGCAATTTTCATTGTACCATAACTGGCTTTCTATGTGGCTATAAGTCAGGACAATATTAACTGGTTAAAATTAGTATAGGTAAACTTCACATGTTTTAAGTATATAAATCGATGTGTTAACAAGCGCAAAATAACTAAGGTTCCACTAGTTATTGCTCACTAGACGTTTTGAATTTTTTAGTTAATCTTCAGTTGGATTCCCAGTGAAAAGAGTCAATAGGAAAATGGAGAGAATGACATTGACCAGGAATTGGTAAGCTTTTTCTGTAGTGCGCTAGCTAGCTAGACTATAAGGTCTCCAGTTTCCATTGAAACTTCTCAATTCTGCTGTTGTGTGGAGGCGACATAGATAATATGTAAATGAATAGGCCTGACCATATTCCAATAAGACTTTATTTACAAAATCAGGCAGCTGACTGGATTTAACCCGCAGTGCACAGTTTGCTAGCCCCTAAGAGCTAAGAGGCTGAAAATAATCTCGAGTGGCTGCAGTTGTGGTCCTTAATCACCCACAACATATTCCTGAGAACTCTAACTTTTTTCTAATGTTGTCATCTAAAGATTGCATTCAAATAAATCTTAAATCGCCCAACTCGTGTAAAATATAGCTACCAATTCTAAGAAAAAAAGTATCTTACAACTAGAGAGCTAAATTACCTAGCTTCAAAACTGGACTTCTGCTACAGAATTTGCCTTTAAAAATTAATTAGGACGTAGTACATTCTACTTCTCTTCTTTTCTTTCTCCTGTGATCTAAAGTTTTCTATTGCTTATATATGCTTTGGCTTGGCATATTCTAAAACTGACTTCGTAACCCACCACACTCTGCCCATTTCAATTCTAATTGGGCTGTTCATCAAGACTCTGACGAACAAACCACATTATTTTTCAATAACTGCCCTCAATCTCTCTCCCTGTTTTCATATTCTCTATTCGTGTTCCATAATTGGCCACTTACAGGGAGGATGCATCAGTCTGCAGTCAGGGATAAGGACCTCTACATCTCTCAAGATAACATGTGCTGAGTTGTATTAGATAATACTGTATTTCTAATGTGTACATATCTTATTTCTTGCATTGTACTGTAAGCTACTTTAGGGCAGGATTCATTTCTGTCTTATATGACAAAGCCTAGGGTAGTCTTACTTAATAAATATTTGCTGAATGAATGGTTGGGTTTAATTTAGAGACTGATGTGTGAAATAAGTCAGAGAAAGACAAATACTGTATGATATCACTTATATGTGGAATCTAAAAAATAAAACTAGTGAATATAACAAAACAGAAACAGACTCACAGATATAGAGAACAAACTAGTAGTACCAGTAGGGAGAGGGAAGGAGGAGGGGCAAGGGAGGGGTAGGGAATTTTTAAAAAGGGTTACTATGGGATTATATGAAATCATGTGTGTGAAACTTTTGAAAATTTTAAGACACTATAGAATTTAAAGAATCTTTCATTCATTAAAAAAAAGAAAAAGAAAAAAAGAAAACTATTACCCTGAAGAAAATTTCACTGTTTAAATCTAAAAAAAAAAAAAACAACGCCCCCCCCCCAAAAAAACCAAAAAAACAACAGATTGTGGAGAATGCTTTTAAAATAACAGACAAGTATTTCAGAATGTTCTATGTCCTCAGTGCAGGAAAATGAATTGGGTCAATCAGTGCAGGCATAATCTTTATTAATGGAGATGTAAGAGACATGAACTCGACTCTACCCTCAAAAAATTCTTTAATGGAATTGGAGAGGCTAAGCCTACAAAAATGCTGAGAATAAAATATAAACATGGTATGTTCCCAGTGGTTCTTTCAAAATAATGTTTCTAGGGTAAACTAATGTGAACATTAAGCTACATTTTCAATGGCTGCTGAATAATAAATGTTTATTAAGTCATCCAACAAATATTGATTGAGAATTACTGTGCACCAATGACTGTTTTAGGCACTGGTCTACGGCAGTGAACAAAAGACAAAAATATTTGTCCTCATAGATCTTACATTCTTGTAGGAAAAGAAAGACATTAAAAAAAGATAAGGACAGTATGTCATGAAGGGTCCCAGAATATGCCACCCCAACATATGCCTATAAGGCATGTGGATTATTTTGAGCCAAAGGCCATTAAGAAGCAGCAGATACAAGAAAAGCTCTAAAAACAGAGCACAAGTTTTCTTTTTGTAAAGGAAATTTACATTTATAAAAGAAATTTCTATTTGTAAAGATGCCTCCCTCTCCTGTACCTGGAAGAGGAGGACTCTTAACTTCTATAAATGGAGAAGGCACCGACTTAAGTCTGCATAACAAACCTTACTAAAAAGCCCTTGTTTACCCCACCTTTCCTGGTGACCTTCCCATAATTTGTCTTCGCCCTGCAGAAACCTCAAACCCCTTTTCCATTGTTTTAGTGTGAGATGGTATATAAGCCCAAGTTCTAACCACCTCTTTGGGTCACTCATTGCTGGTTGCTCCCATTTGAACATGCACAATGCACATATTAATTAACTTCTGTTTGCTTTTCTCTTGTTTATTTGTCTTTGGGCAGTCTAACTTACAAGGCCCTTGCTGGAGAAACTAAAATGTTTTTTTCCTCTCCTGGAGTTGTATGTCAGATAGTGACAAGCACTGCAGAGAAAAACAAATTTAAAAAAGTAAAAGGCAGTTTTAGGGGAGGGTTGGAATTTACAATAAGCTAGCCAGGGAAAGCCTCACTAAGAAAGTGTCATTTCATTTAAGACTTGAAAGAAGTGAGGAAGTGAGCCATGCAGATATCTGCAGGGAAGCATTCCAAGCAGAGGGAACAGTCAGTGCAAAGAGCCTGAGGTAGCAGCTTGCCTAGCGTTTTCAAGGAATGAAAAGGTATCCAGGGTGGCTGAAGAGTAGTAAACAAGGAGGTAAAATCACAGGAGATGGAGTCAGAGAGGCAATGGGCTTTGTGAAGTCCGTGGCTTTTTTTTCTGAATGAGATGGAAAGCCATTGGAGAGTTTTAGGAAGAGGAGTAATGTGACCTAATAACATTCAAGGTCATCAGGAGGGAATTATGATGTAGGAGGGGGCATTGGAGGTATGAGGAGAAAGATGGAGGTATGAAATAGTCATCTAACAGAATGGGAGAGTGAAAGAAGCAGGATTCCTCAATAGGATCACTCTGGCTGCTGTGTTAGGGCAAATCTACCAAGAGGCTATTACCATAGGCTACATGAGAAATGTGATGGCTTGGACCAGACTGGTGACACTGGAGGTTATGAGAAGTGGTTGGATTCTGTATTTATTTTGAAGATAGAACCACTGGGACTTGCTTACAGATAGGATATGGAGTGTAAAATAAAACCAAAGATAATACCAAGGTTTTTTGTTTTGTTTCTTACCTAAACAACTGGAAGAATGAAGTTGCCATTTACTGAAGTAGCATAGGGGAGATGTGAAAATTGCTGGTTGTGGAGAGGAGTATATCAGGAGCTTCTTCCATACATGTTAAGGTTGAGATATCAACTAGGCATACAAACGGAGATGCTGGATGTACAAACCGATAGTCAGAGATGAAAAATGAGATGGAGATTTAAATTTGGAATCATCAGCATACAGATATTTAAGGTTCTGAGGTTGGATGTAATCAGCAAGGGAGACAGAGTAGGCTAGAAAAGTTAAGATTAAGGAGTAGAAAAATACAACAAACCTCAAGCAGAAATTCAAAGGCAAGTCCAGCGTGGCTGTAGATAAAGCTGTGAGAGTTTCGAGGACAGGAAAGAGCTGGTCAGAGCAGCCAGGAAGCACAGATATCTTATATGAGGTATTTTCATTCTTTCCTTCCTCTTCCTAAAGGACCCTTGCTGATTCTGGGTTGGAGGATCTTACGACTTTTCTCAGTACAGGAGTATAAGACAATAATCATGTCTTGCTCCGGTCACAATGTTGCAAAATCATTTTGTTTACTTGATTCAGAATATGCTTATGGATTCAACTGAGAGAAACGGTCACAGGAAGAAACAGTACCAGTATGGCTATGCTTCTAAAACCCAGCCCTGAAACGTTTGAAAGCTGTTACCCAGCCTACATCCAGATATTTTCCCACCTTAATTCATGATTCCAGTGTTCCAACAACCCTACACCAGTTTTTAATAAAATTATTTGATTTCTTTCTTTTTTTTTTTTTTTTTGGAAAGAAGGTTTATTCAGGGAGATAAACACTCCACAGACAGAGTGTGGCCATCTCAGAAGATGACAGGCCAATTATTTGATTTCTATTCATTGGCTATTTTCACAAAGTTATATGCTCTGTCTCAATTACACTTTTGTATATTTTGATGTTCTGTGAATATTCTAGAAAAATTATACTTTAAACATCCTCCCATGATATGCTGAGAACTTTTTTAGACAGTACGTGAGGGCAGAGTGAGGTGCCCCTGAGAACTTAGAGATAAAGGAGATGAGTTTGTCTTCTGAGAAACAAATGACTTAAATCAGCACAAGATGGGAGGAGATAGAATGTCTTCCAGCCCCAGAACAGCTCTCTGACCAGGGACAGCTAACTTGGCTCAATCTGAAATATTTATATCTGAGTAAAAACAGTATCAAAAGAACTTGGGGACAAGCAGAGAAAATGAAGCAGTGATTGAATTTAGGAAACTTGAGAATTCTAGAGCCATACTTTGCTGTGAGGTTAGCATACTTCAGTCGGTCAAATCCTCCTCAGGAATATCCACCTCCTTTTCCCTTATTCCTTGCTAAGACAGCCATATTCTGATTAATATTTTGGGGGAAGGAGGTCCTTTGAGTAGTGTAATTGATCATTTTGGTCACTGATAAAGGATTACAAGCCTCTCCATGAAAGAAACAATTGCATTGTGGCTTCCATGGAAGTCCGGAGTGAGGTTAGCATTAGTCCATTGACCAGAGACTTATTATCGACGGGTGCTGAGAAGTCAAGTTTTAGAGCATGTAATGCTGAGGACCACACACAAGACTCTGATAGCATCATCAGGTTCACCCCACCCAGTGAGGTCTTATAGGCGGTCAGCAAACCCTCTCCAGGTGACTCACCGTCAATTTCTCCCTTGTGGCCTTTCTTCCACATATAACTTCTATCTACACCTTTATAAACACCAGGTTAGTAATTAAGCCACATAGCAGTCTGTGAGAAAAGTAGACCACACTTATTAGTAAAGACAATACATGTGTGTGGATAAGTGAATTAATAATTAATTTCTATTTTACCTTTGGCAACGTATATATGTCAATGCCACTCTCTCACTTCGTCTCAGCTTACCCTTCCCTCTCCCCTTGTCCTCAAGTCCATTCTCTACGTCTGCATCTTTATTCCTGTCCTGTCCCTAGGTTCTTCAGAACCCTTATTTTTTTAGATTCCATATATATGTGTTAGCATACGGTATTTGTTTTTCTCTTTCTGACTTACTTCACTCTGTCTGACAGACTCTAGTGGGAAGCAGCCGCATAGCACAGCGAGATCAGCTCGGTGGTCTGTGACCACCTAGAGGGGTGGGATAGGGAGGGAGAGAGGGAGGTGCAAGAGGGAGGGGATATGGAGATACATGTATACATATAGCTGATTCACTTTGTTATATAGCAGCAACTAACATAACAATGTAAAGCAATTATACCTCAATAAAGATGTTAAAAAAATTAATTTCTTGTTGGAAAATAGAGATTAAGACATTAGGTCACACAGGCAGCCAATCACAAAGGCACGATTTAATAATATCATATTCATGGCCTTTTTGATGGGTTTCCCCGTACCCCCTCAGTAGAATGGCATATCAAAGGCACTTTCCTGTAAACCCTATGAGAATGATCTCATGTTTAATGCATTCAAAGAGACCCCCCCGCCACCAAAACACGTTTGAACTTATTGCTTCTGGATCATTTCTCCTTTCAATCCTATGCTACTTAATGATGATTAATAGAACACTTAAAAAATGCATAAAGCAAAACAAATATCATATAATATCGCTTACATGTGGAATCTAGAAAAATGGTACACATGAACTTATCTGCAAAGCAGAAACAGAGTCACAGATGTAGAGAACAAACTTATGGATACCAAGGGGGAAATCTGGGGGGTGAGATGAATTGGGAGACTGGGATTGACATATATACACTACTATGTATAAAATAGATAACTAATGAGAACCTACTGTATAACACAGGGAACTCTACTCAGTGCTCTGTGGTGACCTAAATGGGAAGGAAATCTAAAAAAGAATGGATATACGTATACAAATAACTGATTCACTTTGCTGTACAGAAGAAACTAACACAACATTGTAAAGCAACTATACACCAATAAAAATTAGCTAAAAAAATTAAAAATTAAAAAAAAGAATGCATAAAGCAATTTCTTCCAAGAAATAGAATTAGGTAATCCAATAATTATGCTTAGGAATTTTTTCATTTTAATGTTTTCTGGTGAATCTTAAGAGAGGAAAATAGGTAAGTTTTTCTGTTTTGTTTATTTCCAAAATTCACTGACTCTAAAATGTATTAATGCAGATATGGCAAAAGAATAAGATGTACACCAACCACTAAGCCCACATTTACTAACTACATCATCAATCTTTAAATTTTGTGAAGGCATAAAAATATAAAATGGCCCTTTCTCTAAGTGTTTTAAATGCAAAGTGGTATATTTAGGGAAAACATCAGAATACATTTACTATCATGCCTTGTAATTTAAATATTTTTTCATACTTATTTTAGTAACATTGACTTATATTTGGACAGTGATGGAATATTTGCATCTCTAAAGTGAAGATAAATCAGTGCAGAAATGAGTAGGAAGAGATAGCCTTTAAGATGACAGTTTACTCAAGTAGAAGGATGTTTCAAGGTGAATGGTAACTTTTAGACACACAATTGAACTGATCTTTCCTTGGTTTGACATAGAAATCTAAACACTCATTCATGAAATGGTCTAAAATTTTTCAAGTTGTTTGAGAAATTGTATATGACTCAAATATGCAACTAATCTCAAATAGACAGACATTCTCTAAACCATATGCTTGTGCAAGGAATTATGAGAATATTATTGTATTCTAATTTTATTATTTATTTTTTAAATGAAGATTTTCTTTGTTATTTTCCAGAATAGAATGAACATATATTTTAAATTATGTTTCTATTTATTCCCAGCCTCCTCCCTAGATTTTGGATGAGTCCAGATGAAATTTTAGTAAATTAAATTATGGTGTTTTGGTTTCAAGTCTAATCATATCTACTGACCACAAGACTTAAAAATGTGTTTTAAGGGACATCCCTGGTGAGGCAGTGGTTAAGAATCTGCCTGCCAATGCAGGGGTCACTGGTTCGATCCCTGGTCCGGGAAGACCCCACATGCCGTGGAGCAACTAAGCCCGTGCACCACAACTACTGAGCCTGGGCTCTAGAGCCCACGAGCCACAACTACTGAGCTCACACGCCACAACTACTGAAGCCTGTGCACCCTAGAGCCCACGCACTGCAACTACTGAGCCCATGCACTGCAACTACTGAAGCCCGCGTGCCTACAGCCCATGCTCCACAACAAGAGAAGCCACCGCAATGAGAAGCCCACATACCACAACAAAGAGTAGCCCCGCTCGCTGCAACTAGCAAAAGCCCGTGTGCAGCAACAAAGACCCAACGCAGCCAAAAAATAAAAAAATGTGTTTTAATTAGAATGATATTTTCCAGTTGTTGAGAAAATTTTAAATTGTATAACAAAATTTTAACATTGAAAAGGACCTCTGGATCTATTTCAATCCTCTTATGTAAGAGAGAAAGAAACAATACCTAACAGAAGTTTAGCAAATTATTCCACATCACACTAACTCAACTTAGTAACAGTTTCATGACTAAATTCAGATTGTTTGACTCCAAGTATCATGATAATTTCATCATAGCATTATTTGTAAAAAATATGCTCTTTAATTTCCAAATATAGGATACTATAAGATATTTAATTTTCCTTACAAATTCTTAACTGAATGTTACTCCTAGGAATTTCCTTACCATTTTCACCATCAGAAGCTATTTAGTAAGCTCTATTTGATGAGTTATCATGATGCCTATATTACAAGGCCTTGGGGAGAAACAGCTTCCAGGATCTAGGGATCACCACCCACAACACCGCTTATGGGTGAGAACTATTCTGTAGCATTGCAGTTAACTCGCTCAGTCTCAACACAGAATCAAACAGATGAGCACGAGAGTATTAAACTGATTATTGTGTAGGCTTGGTCACCAGAAGTGTTCCAAACCACGGTTAGAGCTTAGCCATGGAGATGAACTGCATGTGTTCTAGCCCCAACTCAGGGATCTTAGGCTAGTTATAGAATGTTTTGGGGTCTCAGTTTCCTCATCTTTAAAATGGAGTTAATAAGAGTAGCTACCTCATATGTATTCCATAATGAATATGAGTAAATATATATAAATGACTTAGGTTAACTATGTGTTGGGTATAGTATAATTGCTCAGCAAATGTTAGCTTGAATTATAATCATTATTATTATTACCTGACTTTTATTGTGAAACTTCACAGATAAGCCACTTACTCTCTGTAGAAAATCTGTCCCACCCTCAATCACAGAAAAATCATAGACTCTCAAGAAAATAGCTTTACAGAATTAGAGTCAAGAAAATGCTAAGAAAAAAATGCAAAAGTATCCCAGTTCAGCTGTACGAATATAAAGTATAGATACCAAACCCTTTTCACCATGAAACAGAATATACAAAATGAAACATATATTTTATTTTCTTACTCAAAGTAATTCTTCTAGATACAATTTGCTACTACTAGCCTGGTCCCAGGCAAGTAGTTTACTACAAAGCTAAATTCTGCAATTATGCATTAATAAGAGAATCTTTATGGAAAACATATGTATTGACTCAACCCAGTGATGACTTTTTTTTTTAAAGCTTATCCCATGTAACGTCCTTAGTTATCTATTCAAAATTGACTTGGCAATGTCCATTTGGATGAAGTAAGAAGTAATTTCCTCTATAAGCTATCACATGCTCTCAACATACAGACTAAATAGTATAACTTTAAAATGTTGAGGGCTTCCTTGGTGGCGCAGTGGTTGAGAATCTGCCTGCCGATGCAGGGGGCACGGGTTCGAGTCCTGGTCTGGGAGGATCCCACATGCCGCGGAGCGACTGGGCCCGTGAGCCACAACTGCTGAGCCTGCGCGTCTGGAGCCTGTGCTCCGCAACAAGAGAGGCCGCAACAAGAGAGGCCGCAACAAGAGGGGCCGCAACAGTGGGAGGCCTGCGCACCGCGATGAAGAGTGGCCCCCGCTTGCCGCAACTAGAGAAAGCCCTCACACAGAAACGAAGACCCAACACAGCCAAAAATAAATAAAATAAATAAAAAAAAAAATGTTGAACTGTCATTAAACAGTTGGGTATCTGATAATAATTTTAGCTTTTCTATTGAAATAGGAGTAATAAGGGGATCTTAACCTTAGAAAAAGAGGTAGAGATTGATGAAACAGACATTTTTGCATAAGATAATGAATAATTACAAAATGAGAGCACTGTCTCATATTGTATTAGAGATTGATTAATGGACCAAGTTTTCCAAAGTTAATAGAAACAAGAGGGGAAATATGTCTGTGTGTCTAAGTGAAAGTAGGTTTTAAACTGGGAGAGACTCTCACAGTATCATTAATCTATGACTTCATGTCCTGGAGATCCAATTGACTTGAGGAGAAGTTGCTGGAATTGATACAATTGAAGCAAAAATAAATAAAATATTTTTTCATCTTTTATAATATTAATTTTTCAGACCTCAAAACATACTTTTTCTTCTGTTTCAAATTTAACAATTAGGAAAATATTTATATTAAAATTCTGTTATATTAGTCTCATTAATAAGTTTTAAATTACTACAAAAGAAAAAGGATCATGATTGACTATGTATTCAAATTACTAACAGTTAATCAAAGTAAGTTCACCAGTGCCACTTAATAGTCTGATGAAAAGTGCATGAACATCTTCCTTCTCTGTTTCAGGTCAATCAAATATCCCACTGAAAACTGTCAAAAGGAAATGAGCTTTATCCACATATTGGCCTTGCTTGAGAATAATCTCTAAAATTTCATAAGCCTCACTAAATTTTGGATCATCAGATGCCCCCTATTCTAAGTATTTTCAAATATAAGTGAAAAGCTCTACATGTAAGAAGTGCTAATTGAATCTTTGGATTCAATTATGAGTAATAGGTAATAAAATAATTTCCATTTAGCATTTCTTAAAAGTCAGGTTTGTTGAGGTAAAATTTACATACAATAAAATTCATCTTTTATAGTTTTGTCACTTCTATAAGTTTTGTCAAATGCATACATATTAGTATAGTTGCATAACTATCACCACAATTAAGATATAGAACAGTCCTTCCTCCTCCAAAGTTTCCTCTTTTCCCTTTTCAGTCAACCTCTTCCCCTTTCCTCTATTACCTGATAACCACTGATTTGTTTTCTACCCCTATAATTTTTCCTTTTCCAGATTGTTACATAATGGAATCACAGAATATGTAGCCTTCTGAATCTTCCATCTTTCACTTAGGATAATACAATTGGGATTCATCCTGTAGTTGCATGTATTAGTAGTTCATTCCTTTTTCTTACTGAATAGTATTTTATTGTATGGATGTACTACAGTCTATTAATTGTTTGGGTTTGAATAATTTTTTCATTCCCATTTGATCATATGTTTCTCTAACATTTTTGAATTATATAACATTTGAATTAAAACAATGGAGGGACAAAGAAATTTGACTTATGAAGAGGAATTTTCTCTTGTATCTTTCTTTATCCTAAGGATAAGGAGTGTCTCTGCCTCATCCACTCTTGAAGGTGCACCCAAGGTCTCACGTGCACTGGGACCCAGCACAAAGCAGTAACTCCATAGGAACCTGGGCTAGACTTACCTAGGGGTTTTGGAGGGTCTCCTGGGGAGGCAGGGGTTGGGTGTAGTTCACTGTGGGAACAAGGACACTGGTAGCAGAGGCCCCAGGGAATACCAATCGGTGTGAGCTCTCCCAGAGGTCCCCATTTCAGCATGAAAACCCTGCTCCACCCAACAGCCTGCAGGCTCCAGTTCTGTAACACCTCAGGGCAAACAACCAGCAAGACAGGAACATAGCCCACCCATCAGCAGACAGGCTGCTTAAAGTCATACTGAGCTCAGAGCCACCCCAAAGCACACCCCTTGACATGGCCCTGCCCACCAGAGGGACAAGACACAGCTTCACCCACCAGAGGGCAGGAACCAGTTCCTCCCACCAGGAATCCTGCACAAGATCCTGGACCAACCTCACCCACCAGGGGGCAGACAACAGAAGCAAGAGGAATTACAATCCTGCAGCCTGAAGAAAAGAGACTACAACCACAGTAAGTTAGATAAAACGAGATGACAGAGAAATATGTTGCAGATGAAGGAGCAAGATAAAAACCTACAAAGAATAACTAAATGAAGAGGAGATAGGCAAACTACCTGAAAAAGAATTCAGAGTAATGATAGTAAAGATGATCCAAAATCTCAGAAACAGGATGGAGGCACAGACCAAGAAGATAAAAGAAATGTTTAACAAGGAGCTAGAAGATTTAAAGAACAAACAAATATATATGAACAACACAATAACAAAATGAAAAATACACTAGAAGGAATCAACAGCCAAATAACTGAGGCAGAAGAATGAATAAGTGAGGTGGAAGACAGAGTGGTGGAAATCACTGCCACAGAACAGAATACAGAAAAAAGAATGAAAAGAAATGAGAATAGTCTCAGAGACCTCTGGGACAGCATTAAACCCATCAACACTTGCATTATAGGGGTCCCAGAAGAAGAAGAGAAAGAGAAAGGGCCTGAGAAAATATTTGAAGATATTATAGTTGAAAACTACCCTAACATGGGAAAGGAAATAGTCACCCAAATCCAGGAAGCACAGAGAGTCCCATACAGGATAAACCCAAGGAGAAACATGCCAAGACATATATTAATCAAACTAAAAAACTTAAATACAAAGAAAAAATATTAAAAGCAACAAGGGAAAAGCAAAAAATAACATACAAGGGAATCTTCATAAAGTATTCAGCCGATTTTTCAGCAGAAACTCTGCAGACCAGAAGGGAGTGGCACGATATATTTAAAGTGATGAAAGTGAAAAACCTGCAACCAAGAATACTCTAGCCAGCAAGGCTCTCATTCAGATTTGAAGGAGAAATAAAAAGCTTTACAGACAAGCAAAAGCTAAGAGAATTCAGCACCACTAAACCAGCTTTGACTCAAATGCTAAAGGAACTTATATAAGCAGGGGGGGAAAAAAAGAGGCCATAACGAGAAACAAGAAAAACACACATGGGAAAGCTCACCGGTAAAGGCAAACATACAATAAAAGTAGGAAATCATCCACACATGAATGTGATATCAAAACTAGCAACCATGAGAAGAGGAGAGTACAAATGAGTAAATGGAAATTGCATTTGAAATTAAGAGACCAGAAACTTAAAACAACCTTGTACATATATAGGCTGTGATATCAAAACATCATGGGAAATGCAAACCAAAAACTATAATAGATACACACACCAAAAAGAAAAAGCAACCCAAACACAACACTAAAGATGGTCATCAAGCCACAAGAGAAGAGAACAAAAGAGGAAGGGAAGAAAAAAGACCTACAAAAGCAAACCCAAAACAATTAAGAAAATGGCAGTAGAAACATATATATCGATAATTACCTTAAATGTAAATGGATTAAATGCTCCAACCAAAAGACACAGACTGGCTGAATGGAGACAAAAACAAGATCCGTATATATGCTTTCTACAAGAGACCCACTTCAGACCTAGGGACACATACAAACTAAAAGTGAGGGGATGGAAAAAGTTATTCCATGCAAATGGAAATTAAAAGAAAGATGGAGTAGCAATACTCATACCAGACAAAATAGACTTTAAAATAAAGACAGATACAAGAGACAAGGAAGGACACCACATAATGATCAAGGGATCAATCCAAGAAGAAGATATAACAATTGTAAATATATATGCACTCAACATAGGAGGACCTCAATATATAAGGCTAATGTTAACAGCCATAAAGGGAGAAATCGACAGTAACATAGTAATAGTGAGGGACTTTAATACCCTACTTATACCAGTGGACAGATCATCCAGACAGAAAATCAATAAGGAAACACAAGCCTTAAATGATACATTAGACCAGATAGACTTAATTGATATTTATAGGACATTCCATCCAAAAGCAGCAGAATACACTTCTTTCTCAAGGGCACATGGAACATTCTCCAGAATAGATCACATCTTGGACCACAAATCAAGCCTCAGTAAATTTAAAAAAATTGAAATCTTATCAAGCATCTTTTCCAACCACAACACTATGAGATTAGAAATCAATTACAGGAAAAAAAAACTGTAAAAAACACAAATACATGGAGGCTAAACAATATTTTACTAAAAAACCAACGGATCACTAAAGAAATCAAAGAGGAAATCAAAAAATACCTGGAGGCAAATGACAATGAAAACATGACAATCCAAAACCTATGGGATGCAGCAAAAGCAGTTCTAAGAGGGAAGTTTACAGCAATACAATCTTACCTCAGGAAGCAAGAAAAATCTCAAATAAACAACCTAATCTTACACTTAAAGCAACTAGAGAAAGATAAACAAACAAAACCCAAAGTTAGTAGAAGGAAAGACATCATAAAGATTGGAGCAGAAATAAATGAAATAGAGATGAAGAAAACAATAGCAAAGATCAATGAAACTAAAAGCTGGTTCTTTGAGAAGATAAACAAAATTCATAAACCTTTAGCCAGACTCATGAAGAAAAAAAAAGGGAGAGGACTCAAATTAATAAAATTAGAAATGAAAAAGGAAAAGTTACAACTGACAACATAGAAATACAAAGGGTCATAAGAGACTACTACAATTAACTATATGCCAATAAAATGAACAACCTAGAAGAAATGGAATTCTTAGAAAGGTACAACCTTCCAAGACTGAACCAGGAAGAAACAGAAAATATGAACAGACCAATCACAACTACTGAAATTGAAACTGTGATTTAAAAACTTCCAACAAACAAAAGTCCAGGACCAGGTGGATTCACAGATGAATTCTATCAAACATTTAGAGAAGAGTTAACACCTATCCTTCTCAAACTCTTCCAAAAAATTCCAGAGGAAGGAACACTCCCAAGCTCAGTCTCCAAGGCCACCATAACCCTGACACCAAAACCAGACAAAGATATCACAAAAAATGATTACAGACCAATATCAGTGATGAACATAGATGCAAAAATCCTGAACAAAATACTAGCAAGCCAAATCAAACTATACATTAAAAGGATCATACATCATGATCAAGTGGTATTTATCCCAGGGATGCAAGGATGTTTCAATATCAGTAAATCAATCAATGTGATACATCATATTAGCAAATTGAAGAATAAAAAAATCATAAAATCATCTCAATAGCTGCAGAAAAAACTTTTCACAAAATTCAACATGCATTTATGATAAAAATTGTCAACAAAGTGGATATAGAGGGAACATACCTCAATATAATAGAAGCCATATATGATAAGCCCACAACCAACATCATACTCAATGGTGAAAAGCTGAAAGATTTTCCTCTAAGATCAGGAACAAGACAAGAATAACAACTAATGCCATTTTTTTAAAAAAATTTATTTATTTATTTATTTATTTATGGCTGCGTTGGGTCTTCGTTTCTGTGCGAGGGCTTTCTCTAGTTGCGGCAAGTGGGGGCCACTCTTCATCACGGTGTGCGGGCCTCTCACTATCGTGGCCTCTCTTGTTGCGGAGCACAGGCTCCAGACGCACAGGCTTAGTAGTTGTGGCTCACGGGCCTAGTTGCTCCGCGCCATGTGGGATCTTCCCAGACCAGGGCTCGAACCCGTGTCCCCTGCATTGGCAGGCAGATTCTCAACCACTGCACCACCAGGGAAGCCCAACTAATGCCACTTTTATTCAACATAGTATTTATTGGAAGTTCTAGCCACAGTAATCAGAGAAGAAAAAGAAATAAAAGGAATCCAAACTGGAAAGGAAGAAGTAAAACTGTCACTCTTTGCAAGACACCACCAAAACACTGTTAGAACTAATAAATGAATTCATCAAGTTGCATGATACAAAATGAATATACAGAGGTATCTTGCATTACTATACACTAATAATGAACTATCAGAAAGAGAAATCAAGAAAACAATCCCATTTACAATTACACCAAAAGACCTATACTTGGAAAACTATAAGACATTGATGAAAGAAATTGAAGATGACACAAATAAAAAGATATATTGTGCTCATGGATTGGATGAATTAGTATTGTTAAAATGACCATACTATGGAAGGCAATCTACAGATTCAATGAAATCCCTATCAAAATACCAATGGCATTTTTCATAGAACCAAAACAAACAATTCTAAAATCTGTATAGAACAACAGAAGACCCCAAATGTCCAAAATAATCTTGAGAAAGAAGAACGAAGGAGGAAGCACCACACACCCTGATTTCAAACTATACTACAAAGCTACAATAATCAAAATAGTATGGTACTGGCATAAGAATAGGCACATAGATCAATGGGACAAAATTAAAAGCCCAGAAATAAACCCACATTTATATGGTCAATTAATCTGTGATAGGGAATCAAGAATACGCAATGGGTTAAAGGCAGCCTCTTCAATAAATGGTGTTGGGAAAACTGGACAGCTGCATGCAAAAGAATAAAACCGGACTACTTTCTATACCATAAACAAAAATAAACTCAAAATGAATTAAAGATTTAAGTGTAAGACCTGAAACTGTAAATCTCCTAGAAGAAAACATGGTCAGTATGCCCTTTGACATGGGTCTTAGGAATATTTTTTGGATCCTTCTCCTCACACAAGGGAAACAAAAGCAAAAATAAACAAATGAGAATACATCAAACTAAAAAAGATTTTGCACAGCAAAGGAAACCATCAACAAAACAAAAAGGCAGTCTACTGGATAAGATATTTGCAAATGATATATTTGATAAGGGCTTAATACCCCAAATACACAAAGAACTCATACAACTCAACATCAAAACAAACAAACAACCCAATTGAAAAATGGGCAGAAGAGTTGAACAGACATTTTTCCAAAGAGACATACAGATGGCCAATAGACACATAAAAAGATGCTCAACGTCACTAATCATCAGGGAAATGCAAATCAAAACCACAATGAGATATCATCTCACACCCATCAGAATGGCTATCATCAAAAAGACAACAAATAATAAACGTTGGTGAGGATGTAGAGAAAAGGGAAACCCTGCGCACTGCTGTTGGGATTTTAAGTTGGTAAAGTCGCTATAGAAAACAGTATGGAGATGCCTCAAAAATTAAAAATAGAACTACCATATGATCCAGCAATTCCACTCCTGGGTATTTATCCAAAGAAAAAAAACTAATTAGAAACGACATTGCACCCTATGATCATCGCAGCTTTATTTACAATAGCCAAGATATGGAAGCAACCCAAGTGCCCATCAATAGATGAATGCATAAAGAACAGGTGATTTTATATATATATATATACATACATACACACATACATACACACATGTAACGGAGTATTGCTCACCATAAAAATAAAAATGTGACAACATGGATGAACCTATAAGGTATCATCCTAAGTGAAACAAATCTAACCAAAAAAGACAAATACCATATGATCTCATTTATATGTGAAATCTAAAAAACAAAACAAAGAAAACAGACTCACAGATATGAAGAACAGGTTGTTGACAGAGGGGAGGAGTGTGGTGGATTGAATGAACTAGGTGAAGGGAATTAAGAGGTAAAAACTTCTAGTTATAAAATATTTGGCTACAGGGATGTAATGTACAGCATAAGGAATATGGTCAATAATAGTGTAATAACTTTGTATGGGGACAGACTTATTGCAGTGATCATTTCATAATCTATATAAATGTCAAATCACTGTGTTGTACATCTGAAATGGACATAATAGTGTATGTCAAGTAAATCTCAATAAAAAATAAAAAAGAAAATGTTCACTTTTCAACAAAAATTTTGAGACACATACAAAAGAGAAAGTATGGCCCATACAAAGGTAAATAAAAGACAGTCAATAGGTACTGTCCCTGAGAAAGAACAAACATTGGACCTAGTAGAAAAAGACATAAAATCAGCTGTTACAAATATGCTCTAAGGACTAAAGAAAACAGTTTCTAAAAATTAAAAGGATATATGAGAAAAATCTCTTACCAAATAGAAAATATCAGTAGAGATAGAAATTATTTAAAAATAACCAAATAGGGAAGCTGGGACAAAGTGAGAAAGTAGCATTGACATATATACACTACCAAATGTAAAATGGATGACTAGTGGGAAGCAGCTGCATAGCACAGGGAGATCAGCTTGATGCTTTGTGATGACCTAGAGGGGTGGGATAGGGAGAGTGAGAGGGAGGCTCAAGACAGAGGGGATATGGGGATATATGCATACATATAGCTGATTCACTTTGTTGTACAGCAGAAACTAACACAACATTGTAAAGCAATTATACTCTAATAAAGATATATATAAAAAAAAAAAACAGGGCTTCCCTGGTGGCGCAGTGGTTGAGAATCTGCCTGCCAATGCAGGGGACACGGGTTCGAGCCCTGGTCTGGGAAGATCCCACATGCCGCGGAGCAACTGGGCTCATGAGCCACAATTGCTGAGCCTGTGCATCTGGAGCCTGTGCTCCGCAACAAGAGAGGCCACGATAGTGAGAGGCCCGCACACCGTGATGAAGAGTGGCCCCCACTTGCTGCAACTAGAGAAAGCCCTCGCACAGAAACGAAGACCCAACACAGCCATAAATAAATAAATTAATTAATTAAAAAACAAAATAGAATTTCTGGAGTTGAAAAGTACAACAGCTAAAATAGAAAATTCATTAGAGAGTCTCAACAGCAGACTTGAGCAGCTATAAAAAAGAGTTAACAAACTGGAAGATAGGTCAATTGATATTTATCCAGTTTGAGGAACAGAAGAAAAACAACAATGAAGACAAAGGAACAGAGATTCAGAGATCTGTGGGATACCATCAAGTATATCAACAAAACGTGTAGCCCAAAAGGAGAGAGAGAGAATATCTGAAGAAATAACAGCTGAAAACGTCTCAAATTTGATGAAAAACACTAACCTGCACATTCAAGAATCTCAACAAAATCCAAGAAGTATAAATGAGACGTACTTCTACACACATTGTAGTCAAACTGTCAAAAAAACAATGACAAAGAAGACAAAGAGAGAATCTTGAAAGCGGAAAGAGAAATGTGACTCATCACAAACAGGGATACTAAAAAAAATCAGCCTGAAATGAAAGGATACTAAATAGAAATTTGAATCCACAAAAATTATAAAGAATACTAGTAAAGGTAAGTACATAGGTAAATACATAAGACAATAAAAAATTATTTTTGGAAGGCTCTTCTTTTCACATCCATTTAAAAGAAAACTGCATAAAGCAATAATTACAAAATTCTGTTGATAGGCTTTAACATAAGAATTTAAATTGAATGGCCATAATTGTACAAAGGAGGAGAGAAGGGAATGGTACTATACTGGAACAAAATTTATGTATAATAGTAAAATTAAGTTGGTATTAATCCAAACAAGATTGTTTCAAATTAAGATGTCAATTGTAATCTCCAGGGCAACTACTAAGAAAATAGTTAAATAAAATTAAATAAATAAAGTAAAGGGACAATAAGGAAATTAAAATGGAACCCTAGAAAATATCTGTTTAGCACAAAAGAAACGGTATTAGAGAAACAGAGGCACAGAAAAGACAGGACATAAAAAACTAATGGCAGGCATCAAACCTACTTTACCAGTAATTACATTAAATGTAAATAGACTAAAACTCCCAGTCTAAGTTCCTAGTATTTCTAGAGCTGTAGGAGAAAATATTGCCACTATTTGAAAGGCTGCAAGGGAAACAGTGTCCTCAGGGAAAAGCCAAGTTTCCAGTGAAGAAAAAAGATGAAGAGAAGCACAGTGAAATGGTTTCAAAAGTTGAGAAGGAGTGGAAGAATGGGATAAAACTGGGGATGACAGAACCTTGTGGAGATTAGAGTATGAAAGATAAAGAAGAAGGTGGAATTCTAGGGCTTCTTTTGGCATCCCAAGTAATTGAGATAAAAGGCATGAGATTAGTCTTGGTGGATGGACTCAAGGCTGTGAGCCTTGGTGGAAGGGGCAGCTGTCTGTGGCTCCCTCCTGAATCTTGTTAATTGGATCTGCAAAGAGACATTTGAGAATCATGAACATATGGATGATATTTAAGGCCACAGGGGCTAGAAGAAATATAGAGGGTGAATATAAACAGAGAGAAGAATATAAGCCCTGGGGCATTCCAGCATAGGAATATAAGAGGGGTCTAACACATAGTGGAAGGAAAAATAACAGCTAGTGAGGCAAGACAATAACCAGGAGTAAGTGGTGGCCCAGAGGCCAAGTGAGGAATGTAGTTCAACAAGAATAAGTGGTTAACTGGATTTAATGCTGCTGTTAGGCAAGTAAGATGAAGACTTAAAATTTACCACTGGTTTTGATAATATGAAGATTTTGATAAGACAGCCAGTGAAGTTGGGAGCATGAACAAAAATGTAATTAGAAAGTCAAGAGAGAATGGGAAAGGATTGTCGAAAGAAGCAACACTGAGAGAGGGTCGATTAAAAAAAACTGGTTTTCATCAACTTGTTTAAATGAATTATTTATTCAAAATAATCCATGTATTAAACTAGCTAGCAGAAACCTGATGTTTTAACCTGGGCTTATGCTAAAGCAGAGCCTGAAATAAAGGCTTAACGTCTTAGTCATTTTTAGCTGCTATAACAAGATACCATAGACTGGGTGGCTCATACAACTAACGTTTATTTCTCACAGTTCTGAAGGCTGGGAAATCCAAGATTAAGGCAGATGCAGCGTCTGATGAGAGCTTGCTTTCTGGCTTGTAGACATCCGCCTTCTCACTGTATCCTCACATGGTGGAAAAAGAGAGATCGGAAAGGGATGGCTGGGGAGGGGAAGCAAGCTCTCTGGTGTCTTCTAAGACGACTAATCCCATCCTGACCTCTCAAAGTCCCCATCTCTAAATACAATTACACTGGGGATTAGGGTTTAGTATATGAAATTTTGGAGAACACAAACATTCAGTTCATTGTATTGGCATACAGATAGTTTATTTGGGAATTTGATTCCAGGGAGCAAGAAGGTAGAAGAGAGAAGGAAAAAGAGAGGATGGGAAAGTCAACTCAATGCAAGGATGAGATTTCTAGTCGGCTGTGGGTGCCTAGTTTCAGTCCTACTAGGATTTTTGAGAACCCATATAATCCAGGTAAAGTGTCCACTCTCACCACTTCTATTCAACATAGTACTGAAAGTCCTAGCCAGAGCTATTAGGCAAGAAAAAGAGATAATATGTATCCAAATCAGAAAGGAAGAAGTAAAACTATCTCAGTTTGTAGATGACATGATCTTACATGCAGAAACCCCTAAAAGAGTCCACAAAAAACTGTCAGAACTAATAGAGAAATTCAGCAGTGTTGTAGGATGCAAAATCAATGTACGAAAATTAGTTGCATTTCTATACACTAATAAAGGCATATCTCATTTTATTGTGCTTCACTTTATCGTGCTTCCTTGATGTTGCATTTTTTACAAATTGAAGGTTTGTGGCAACCCTGTGTCAAGCAAGTCCATTGGCACCATTTGTCCACAGCATTTGCTCACTTCATATCTCTGTGTCACATTTTGGTAATTCTCACAATATTTCAAACATTTTCATTATTATTATATTTGTTCTTGTGATCAGTGATTTTTTTTTAAGAATTTTTAAAAAAATAAATTTATTTATTTTATTTATTTATTTTTGGCTGTGTTGGGTCTTCATTGCTGTGCGCGGGCTTTCTCTAGTTGCAGCGAGCGGGGGCTACTCTTCGTTGTGGTGCACAGGCTTCTCATTGCGGTGGCTTCTCTTGTTGCAGAGCAGGGCTCTAGGCGTGTGGGCTTCAGTAGTTGTGGCATGTGGGCTCAGTAGCTGTGGCTCTTGGGCTCTAGACCGCAGGCTCAGTAGTTGTGGTGCACAGGCTTAGTTGCTCCGCGGCATGTGGGATCTTCCCGGACCAGGTCTCGGCCCCATATCCCCTGCATTGGCAGGTGGATTCTTAACCACTGTGCCACCAGGGAAGCCTGATCAGTGATCTTTGATGTTACTATTGTAATTGTTTTGGGGGCACCACGAACTGTGCCCATATAAGACAAGAAACCTAATCACTAAATGTTGTATATGTTCTGACTGCTCCACTCACTGGCCATTCCCCTGCTTCTCTCTGTCTCCTCAGGCCTCCCTATTCCCTGAGACACAAAAATATTGAAATTAGGCCAATAAATAACCCTACAATGGCCTCTAAGTGTTAAGTGAAAGGAAGAGTCTCTTGCCTCTCACTTTAAATCAACAGCTAGAAATGATTAAGCTTAGTGAGGAAGGCATGTCAAAAGCCAAGATGAGAAGAAAGCTAAGCCTCTAGCACCAAACAGTTAGCCAAGCTGTGAATACAAAGGAAAAGTTCTTGGAGGAAATTAAAAGTGCTACTCCAGTGAACACATGAATAAGAAACTGAAACAGCCTTATTGCTGTTAAAATAGGACGCTACCAGATGATATCATTGTGAATAACACCAATCTGTAACAACAACAAATTGAAATTTACACAGTTGATAGGAGGATGTACTCAATACTCCAAATTATTAGTATGAATTTCATATAACACACAGCCTTGCAAGTCCAGAGACTTAATCTTATAAGCGCCCAGGGTTTATCTGACTTGGAAGAGCTGCCGTACTGATCTAAGTCACATAAGACTGATAGGTAAGCAAGAATGCTACACACATGCTCTGGATGAAAACTTAACTTTGGTTCAAATCACATCTCCACAACTTGTTAGTATCACTTTGAAAAAGTTTTCCAATCTCTTTGAGTTTCCATTTCCCTGTCTTTAATATGTAGGTAATGATGGCTAGTTTATAGAATTGTTATGAGGATTATGCAAAATAACATAATAAGAAGAGGCAGGGCAGCATAGGGGTAAACAACAGGGACTCTGGAGCCAGACTTGTTTGAGTTCAAATCCTGTCTCTATTACTTACTAGCTGTGTGACCTTGGGTAAATCATTTAAATTTTCTATGGCTCAGTTATTCAACCAGAAATGGTGAACAATAATAGCTCCTTATCTCACCAAGTTGTTTGGATGATTAAACTAATCAACAGGCATAAAGTGCTTAGAAGAGCGTACCTGGAACATACTAAGTTCTGAATAAGTATGATTATGATGATATAAAGTGCTTAACCCAGTGTCCAAAATATAGGAGGTATTTTTAAAAATGGAATTCTATCCATTGACTATATAACTCAAGATCCTAAACTTACAATGAACTACCACAATGACAGATCATGCAGAAGGGAAGACGAGAGAATGCAGATATTTTAGAAAATAATTTTTCTAAGTGATTCTTCCAAAAACTCTCAACACCTTGTTTCCTTAAAAACCACTGCTAGAGAGATAAGGTCATTATCACCCGCTGGGTTAATGAACAGTTTATAGTTAACGGGCTTTGAGATCAGTTAGATCGGGGTTGGAATCAGCTCCCTCTTAGTTGCTCAAAAAGTGGTAGCTATTACAATGAGAAATAAAGCTATCAAGGATACCCGGATAATCTAGCTGGTTCTTACTTTCTCATGGATAAACTAATACACAGAAATCAGGTTTAAATCTAGAAGGTTGCATGGTACACCTGGGTTCAGAACATGGGGAACTGTTTGGAAGAATCAAAGTTTTCATGTCCCTCACTAGAATGTAAGTTCTATGAAGACACTTTGGTGTCTGTTTATTTCACTGTTGCATTTACAGAACCTAAACAATGCACATAATAGGCACAGCACCTAAACAATGCACAATTATATTGACTATATAATTTATAGTCAATAAACTATTTCGAATGAATAAATGAATAAAAGGATATGGACAGATTTTACTCTTGGGTCAGGACAACTTTGTCCCTGGAAAATGCTTAGGTAAGGCACTGCCAATGTGTGCCTTTTTGACTACAGTTTTTCTTGTTTCCATTGCTAGCCTTTCTTCTGATTGAGATATTCTTTCTTTAAATATTTTAGTATATTCAGACTGATTACTATCTTACTTGACCTAGTATTCATGCAATATTTAAGAAGAGTTTGCAAATATGTACCATGATCAGTTCTCAGTTAATTGTACAATTTAACCCTCAGAGTATAAACTTAGTTGTAAGTTTATCAGAGGTAGAACCTGTAGGAAAATTACCCTTAAGCTCATTTATAAAATATTCTACCTTCAACAGGCTAAACTGATTTTTTTTCTGCTTGTACAACATTTTCATATCTTTGGTTATGCCCTGAAAAGTATCCCTAACTTTCTAAATGCAAGCTTTTTCAGATTTCTTTTTTAAAACTTCTATGTACAAAATGGGCTACTTTTTACCGTCATCTTTAAATATGTAACAAAAGAAGAATTTTTCATTTTAAGCATAGTAAAATTTGTAACAAAAGTGTTACCAAAAAACTGATATAAAGAAACATCCCGGGCTTCCCTGGTGGTGCAGTAGTTAGGAATCTGCCTGCCAATGCAGGGGACACGGGTTCGAGCCCTGGTTCGGGAAGATCCCACATACCGCGGAGCAACTAAGCCCGTGTGACACAACTACTGAGCCTGCGCTCTAGAGCCCACAAGCCACAACTAGACAAAACCCACGCGCAGCAACGAAGACCCAACTCAGCCAAAAATAAATAAATAAAAATTTGAAAAAAAAAAAATCCCAACTTAGATTTTCCAAGATAAAAATAAGTAAAAGTAAATATGTAGCAAGATCATTTGTTATTAATGCTTAACGTACTGAGATAATTTATAGCAAATGTCAGTAAAATGTGGTGAAGGGGAGCCTGTTGTAATTCCATCAGAGATGGCTAATACAAGGTTAATATGTGCCGCCAGCAAGGCAATCAAACAGCAGTGTAGTTATTGAAGGGGAAGCCCTCAAGCTTACATAACTGATTCATATTTATAATTTTATATTTAACACTGTTTATGGAGGCAATTAATCAAAGGAAAAAACAATGTTATTTAAATTTGAAACTGCATGCCAATGGCTTCTAAGCATCAAGGTTGAAAATTTCAGATACCTAATTTAGCAAAACTAAATCACTTTGCCGTACACCAGAAACTAACACAACATTGTAAATCAACTATACTTCAATAAAAAAAATTTTAAAACCTTCCTTGTCTCTGCTCCCCAGACCTCTCCACACACAGACACATTAAACTGCCACTGAACGCACCACAAAATAATGGAAAGAGGGTCATTTGGTGAATGTTGAATATTTGATGTGTTAAATATTTGCTGAATACTCAGCCCACCTACTCTGCCCAGACTGGAATCTAAGGGAAATTTACTAGGAGCCTGTGGGGAGGCAGGCAATGTGTTAAGTTCTGTGGCATAGAAAAGTGACTCTGATTCAGAGATTGCCCTCAAGTAGCTTGCACTCTGGAAGAGGTCAATGACATACATGCTCATTAAAACTAAAACAAACTTTTAACATTGAGTCATGAGTTACAAGGTCCCTGATCACAAATTGTGAGCTTCGAGTAGAGAGATTTTTTTTGGAGTGAGGTATGGTAGAATCAGAAAAGAGTTCATAGAGGGATGCATCGCAGGGAGTGAAATTTGAGGTAGACTTAGAAAAAATATCAGGAAGGGACAGCAGTCTTCTATGGTAGCTAACCTCACTATTTTCTCTCCATCCCTTTTGTCCTCTCTGCTTCCCATGCTAGTCTGTACATAATAATTAGCAGCATCAATTGCTTGTTTTTGCCTCCTTTCCCATTTCTCTGCTGTCCCATTGGTTTTTTAAGCCCCCAACATAACAATATTGCTTTCTTTTATGCATTTTTTACTCCATATAATTTTTATGAGACTCATTCATATAGGTACATGTATCAATATTTCATTTTAAAAATTGTTGAATAGTATTCTCTTGTAGGATACACCACAATTTGCTTATGCATTCACCTGTTGATGAGCATTTGGGTTGCTTCAAATTTTGAGCTATTATATATAAAGCTGCTATGAACATCCACATGTAAATCACTGCATGAGCATTTGCTTTCTTGGTAGGTGTGTGCTTAACTTGTTAAGAGACTGCTTTCCACAGAGGTTGTACTATTTTACATTCCCATCAGCTGTATATGAGAGTTTCCCTACATCCTCACCAAAACTTGGTATGGTCAGTCTTTTCAATTCTAGCCATTTAAATGGTGTGTATGGAGGTTTCATTATGGTTGTAGTTGCACAATGATGTTTTGCATCTTTTCACGCACTTACCTGATATTCACACATCTTCTTCGGTGAAGTGTTTATCCAAATATTTTGCCCATTTTATTAATAAATCATATTAATTTAAAATTTTGAGAGTTCTTACATATTCAGAATACAAGTCCTTTATCAGATATATGCTTTGCAAATATTTTATCCCAGTCTGTGGCTTATTTTTTAAGTTGTCTCAGTAATTTTTTAAGGTTTTCACTTAGGGAAGTATTTAATTTTTTTTTTCTTCAGTTGCACTAATCACATTTCAGTGCACAAAAGCCATATATGGCTAGCGGCTGCCTTACTGGACAGCACAGATAGAGGACATTTCCATCACTGTAGAAAGTTCTACTGTACAGTGCTGCTCTAGAATGTACATATGTATTTAATGCACTGTGTATAAATATTTCACACATCCACACACACCACTGAAAAAAATACCTATGACTATTTTTGTGGTATTATTTAACATGGTTTTGTAAACAGTATTATAAGAAATTGGATGTTTTTCAAACAGAATAAAAGCAAAACAAATCTGGAACTCAACCTAGAGTCAGTTTTCCTGTTTCAGGTCATTCAGTTATATTTTAGAATGTATGCACCTCCTTAGCTTAAGCAGAAAGTCAAATTGAAAAGTTTCAAGGGGTTATTTGATAATGAAGCTAAAAGGGATGATTCCTGCTTATGTTTTTAAATCAGCTAACCCAAAACTACCAAACAGCAACACAGGATAGATATAATGAGAAAAACAATTACTAATTTAGTAATTTTTTTGAAATACTGAGAATACCCACTTAATTTTCAACTTAATGCTGTAAAAAATAATTGTATGTGAAAAATTACATATCCTTCTGATAGCAAAAGGCATTATGTACACTTAAAATTTTTCTTACTAATTCATGCTTTTCCCCATAAACTCCAACAATATCTACTACCTTCTTTCTACTATGTATGAGAAGGAAGGTCTGTCTGAGGATTGTTCATCTTCAGAAACCCTTTCTCAAGAAATAATCTCCTGGTACTTCCCCCAACACCTGCCTCTCTAGTTATATTTATTGACTTTAGTTGAGTTTTAACAGGTTGCAGTTAATAAGCAACAGAATCACTTGTTCAGAATTTCCATAAAACCAAAAGGTACTTCTTATGTAAAACTATCCAGTGTTAATCATTTGTAAGAGATAAATTTAATAAACTGTAATAATTGACTTTTGTGGTATTTTTGACCTTTCAACTAAATAGAGTGAACTGAAATTGTGAAAACTGTTTTTTTCCTATTAAATAGAATAAACTGAAATTGTGAAAACTGTTTTTTTTCTGTTAAACCTCCCATATGGATGGCTTAATGGCACAGTCCTATTCACACAAATGAATGGACGAACGCATGAATGAATGAATGAATAAAGCAAGAACCTGGTCAATCCAAAGCTTCAATCTCCTCCACAACATACCCAGGCTCTAATTAAAAGTTCACTAAGGACAGAGGATTTGCTGCCTCCTGAGAAAACCAGTTTGCTTTTGCACACTCTAACTGCACAGATAGCTCCCTTCGTGGACCTGAAATTATTATCCTTATGCTTTCCAACTACAGGGTTCTAGTGTAGTTCTCTAGGTCTGCAAAGGACAAATCCAATTCTGCCTGCCCCTATATCCTTCAAATATTTGAAAATAAAGTATGAACCACTCCATCTCTCTCTCTCACACACACACACAGACACATACACAAGCTCACACACACACACCCCACAACCAAATTTTTATTCTTTTTGTTAATCCTTCAAATTGATTTCATCCTTTCTTTAAATGACAGACTCTCATTCTTTTGCTATCCTCTGAACACTGGTTTATTATGAGTCTTTAAAACTGTAGTGCACAGCACAGACGGAGCCAAAACACAACTCTGGAAATGGTAGGTTAAGGCAAGATTACCTTCCCCTTTACTATCAACTCTGTCTTTATATTATGCTGCCTCTTTTTTTGAGATCATACTTGCTTTTTTGGCTCCCACATCACAGTTCTGACAAATATTCTCCAGAAAGTTCTGAGTCGTACACTCCTAAGGTTACCTTCTATTCAGCTCTCATCAGAAGCACACAGCAGACTTAGGACTCACTCGGAGCCCCGTCACTCACACTATCCAGTCTTTCTCATAAGAACTGTGGGGAAGCCATGCCTGCCTCATCTGTGCTTATTGAATTACTGTATGGAATTTTAGGGCCACTTAAGAAAACTGACGTCCAAAAAGGGGAAGTGACCTGCTAATTGCCACACAGCTAGATATCAACAGAGTCCCTTCCTCCTGGTCCTGCGTTCTTTCCACATACAACATCTGGCTGTATTTTGAACTAGTGGGAAGCCTATATTTGCCCCTATTACATTTATTTTCATGGGAAGTTTATCCTTACCAGAGTCACTTGGGTATGTTTTTTAAATAACCATAGTTAAAAGTACTCAATCTGAAAACATACACAGAGACACTAACTCATTTTACTCACACTCTGTGGTTTTAGTGCACTTGCTCATCCGTCATCATTTATTGTCTTGGGTTCCACCCCAGCTCATCTTAACTGCAGATTTTATAAGAATTTCACCCATGTCCTCAACCAAATCATTATTAAAACTATTGAACTGGACAGAATCAAAGATGGAGTTCTTCAACGAGATTCTAGAAACCTTCATAGAAACATCAATTCATTAATAACAATTATTTGGATTTGGTCAATCAAGCCATTACAAATCCTTCCAGCCACCTCTCCCTTCATATCTGCCTCACTCACCATATGCTGCCTCTATTCTTCCAAAAAGGATCTCAAGAATCTCTCAAGCATCCTGCTGAAATCCAGTGATACTGCCCACACTGCTCTATCAGCTTCATGGTAAAAGGAAATTAGGTTTTTCTGATGTAGTCAATTTAGTAGTTTAAGGACTTCATCTAAAGCCTTGTACTGGAAGTGTGGTGCTAAGACCAGTGTCAGCAGTGTCACTTAGGCGTGTGTTAGAAATACAAGATCTGATCTGAGATCTCCAACTCAAATTCAGAATCTTTCTTTCAGTGAGATACCCAGGTTTTCGTGTTCATGTTAAAATCTGAAAAACATTTCCCTAAAGATGTTTTACTGTATGAAATAACTTCAGATATTATGCCTAATTTCTTTATTGCTACTTTTCTTTCATGTCAACAAGAAACTACCATCAAAATATTTCAAATGAAAAATACTTATTAAAATACTAATTCTAAAAAGCAGGATACAAAATTACGTAGATAGATAGGTAGATAGATAGATAGAAATATATACTAGAATAACAACTATTTTCTAACAACAAAAAAATTCTTTAAAAAATGGGAACTAACGGACCAAAATAGGTCTGGTTGTCTTTGGATACTGAAATGTAGTTTGCACGGTATAAGGCATGACCTGGTTAAACAGAACAGTCACTGAGGTTCTGCACCATGAGGAAAGTAGGAGATTCGTGGTCCTACATGAGAAGTCTTAAGGACTCCATATATTTGTCCAGTAGAGGAATCTATTTTCAGCTTATGCCTCAACTAAGAAGTGGCTCTCTCTATGAAACAACAGCTCACAGCATCCTGTTCATCACTGTCTTAGAGAAAACAACAAAAAGTGATCCATTCAGGCCAAAACTCATGCTACTTGAAGCTATGTAGTAGGGCTTGTTAAACAGAAAGTGTAGCTATTCCCCAGGAAATATTAGCTAACTGTCTGATGGCAGGAATTTTGCCAAGTTTATTGTGGGGACTCAAGGCTCCCTTATCAACTGCTTGCAAAGTGGACTCTATGTCAGGTTCTAAACAGAGAGTGACAATAAGTAGGTACACTGCCACACTGAAATGACCCACACCAGTTGAGACCAGCAGAGAACCCAAAAGAGGATGAGTAAAACTTGAAAAATAAGAATTTCGGTCAGATGGGGCTGGGCTCCTCTCCTAATCACATGCGATATTAGAATCTTACAATATATCTTTTATATTTTGTAGCATGCACTAAGTTCAAGTTAATGTGAAATTCTTATCCAAAGCATGTATTACATCATTCTCAAAAATTCTTTTTGTTGTTTCCTAAAGGTTTATGTTAAACAATAATATGCAGATGAATTTGGGTAGATACTTGACCTCAGTTGTTTGTACTTGATTGGTGCTGTCAAGACCTTGTGTAAGCAAAACCAAGTTAAATGCCACCTCTAACAAAATTGTCTTTAATTATTAAACAAAGGTTGTTAGACTTAAAGAAATATGAGTGATTTCCTGATTTTCTCTTATTTTCACTTTTCTGAATGTTGCAGTTTTCTAAAATGAGTTCATATTACTTTTATTTTATTTATTTAAGTAAATTTATTTATTTTATTTGCCTATTTCTGGCTGCGTTGGGTCCTCATTGCAGTGCGCGGGCTTCTCATTGTGGTGGCTTCTCTTGTTGCAGAACACGGGCTCTAGGTGCGCAGGCTTCAGTAGTTGTGGCATGCGAGCTTCAGTAGTTGTGGCTCTCAGGCTCTAGAGCACAGGCTCAGTAGTTGTGGCACACGGACTTAGTTGCTCTGCAGCATGTGGGATATTCCCGGACCAGAGCTTGAACCCGTGTGCCCTGCATTGGCAGGCAGATTCTTAACCACTGCACCACCAGGGAAGCCCTTATTTTATTTTTCTTTATTGTGGTAAAACACTTAACATGAGATCTACCCTTTGGAAAATTTTTAAGTGTATAATACAGTATTGTTAATTATAGGTTGTACAGAAGATCTCTAGAACTTATTCATCTTGTATAACTGAAACTTTATATCCATCAAATAGCAACTCTCCATTTCCCTGTCCCTGAAGTCCCTGATAACCACCATTCTACTCTGCTTTTGAGTTTGACTATTTTAGATTCCTCATACACGTGATCACATGTATTATTTGTCCTCCTGTGTCTGTAGTGCTTCATTTAACATAATGTCCTCTGGGTTCATTCATGTTGTCACATATGACAGGATTTCCTTCTTTTTAAGGCTAAAGAATATTCCATTGCATTGTACACCACATTTTGTTCATCTATTTCTCTGTTGATGGGCATTAGGTTGTTTCCATATCTTGATTAGTATGAATAATTGTGCAATGAAAATGGGAGTGCAGATATCTCTTTGGGATCCTAATTTCAATTATTTTGGATATATACCCAGAAGTGGGATTGCTGGCTCATATGGTGTTTCTATTTTTAGTGTTCTGAGGAAACTCCACACTGTTTTCCATATTAGTTATACCATTTTACAATCCCACCAACAGTGTAAAAGAATTCAATTTCTCCACATCCTCACCCAAACTTTTTGTCTTTTTTTTTTTTTTCTTTTTTGAAGAAAAATCAATGAACCTTGCATTTAAAAGTTCTGCCATAGGGGAACCTATAGACTTAAAGAAACTTAAGAGACATATTGAACAACCATAAATATATACCTTATTTGGATCCTGATTCAAATAAACTTTAAAAAGCTAATAACATTAATTGAAAATTTTAACATCATCTGGATTTTTCATGATATTGAGACATTATTGCTAGTTTTGGTGTAATATGTTTTATGTTTTGTTAATGAGTATCATAAAAGATACATACACTGAAATATTGACAAATATCTAGAATCTGCTTGGAAATAATATGGAAAAAAGTGGTTGGAGAGACAGATAAAACAAGATTGCCCAGGAGTTGATAAGTAATGAAGGTGGGTA
Organism: Balaenoptera musculus; assembly: GCF_009873245.2. Taxonomy (NCBI): domain Eukaryota; kingdom Metazoa; phylum Chordata; class Mammalia; order Artiodactyla; family Balaenopteridae; genus Balaenoptera; species Balaenoptera musculus. The sequence continues at coordinate 50,880,103 of NC_045794.1, read as the reverse complement.
TATGGGGATTTTTTACACTCTTCTGTTTTGTATATGCTTAAAATTTTCCATTAAAAAAGTTAAATAAAATCCAGCCATAAATTTTCATGCAAATTGAATCCTTTTCAATTTTGTCTTTGGTTTTTTTTCAATAATAACCATTACTTTTTAAAAAGTGCAACTTGTTTTCTCAGACTCATTCCCTTAGCAATCTGAATCCTGGCTTAACATCCCAGTGAATTAAGTCCTCTTGGCTTACAACAGAGATATTTTGGCTTGGAAAATCCTTAATCAACCTTTTCCTTGATGCACTGCAAAGTACAAAAAATGTCCTGATTTTTCTGGTGACTTTTCAGGGACTTAGCACAAGGTTCTTGCTGTAGAGTTCATTATTCAGATGTTTGTACTAACTCTTGCATCTAAAATATTAACTTCTTTGGATAGGTGTACAGAGCTGAAATAAGTGTGCACCCTTGAAAAACATGGAGAGACAGTACTTTATCCTGAAAATTCTCTCCTACGACGTCCTTCTTTGCCTTACCTCTAACCTGCTTGCTGCTCTTGACCATTTTGAGCACTTTTCTTAGGTAAACTGCATAAATAGTTCTGAGGTGAATCAAGACAAAATTGTTTGTAGCCTACTGAGAGGCAAATGCCATAAAAGGCAAGAATCTGGTGGTAGCCACTGCTTCAAATTTCAAAATTAGTTCCTACTTCTCTTCCAGCAGGATCTATTTTTTCAGACTAAGTCAAATAGTTTGCATCTTAATGTATAGATGACTGACGTCCTACAGAATATCTATTCAAGTGATGTCTAAATCACTTCAAATATATGTTGGAAGAAGATGAGAGATAATTAGAAAGACTGTGGGAGATAGGAAAGGGGAGCATTACTATAACACAATGTGTATTGTTTTATTTTAAGCTAATATATTTGGTTTCGAGGTCATTTCCACTATTGCATAAAATTTATTCATGTACTTCATTGCTTATTGCTAAGTTTTTCTGAATTTGTAAATGCCCCATAACACCAAAGATGTCCATTCATCTTTGACCAAGGTTCATTTGGAGACACAAGTTAATTCAGGTGGCAAAAAACTTTTCAATTATCTCTCAGTATAACATTGTAAATGTTCATTTTGCCACCAAATACCAAATCATACACTTTCTTTTCCTTAAAAAAACTTAAACCAAAACCAAACAGTAAAATAAAACTAATCGAGAGTTTCAGGTATGTGAGTACTGTTTTTTAAAAATTAAAATATAATTAAGAATTCTGAGCCAAACAATAGAGACTAAAATAGGCTGGAGAGAGACAGGTACTGAAATATACTTTTTCACCTCTGAAACCAAAGGTTCAAATTTGCATAATCATTAACTGTACCTATTTCTGGTCTTAACTAGTCCTTTGAAATATCCATTTTGTTTGATGTGGGCTCCGAAACATGTTTGGGCAACAAGCATGATAAATGTTTACCCTAACACCACACCAGCCTTATCTGGTGCAAGCTTTAATAACCTTCAATGACCTAATTCATTCAAAAGTATGCTTCTTGTTGAGAGTGCTTTAATTACTCCATCACCATTTGCACTTCCCATAGATCTAAGGACTAATTTAACACCATATGAGCTTTACATTAAGCGTTAAACATGATTTCAAAATACAACACCAATATTTTTTTCCAATCTTAATCTGTATCATGTTTCAGTTTATGTGGGCATCTTTGAAATTACTGATCTGTTTTTCTGTGTACTCTATGCCCTTGCTGAAGTCTGTACTTACAAACTGTTTATTGTGCCCTGCATGGCTCTGATTTTTGAAATTCCAATTTGGAAAGCTTTATTTACTCGGATTCCATAAGGCTGATCTTGTGGTCAAAAAGAAGATTTTGTTCCTTCTCATGTGAGGCTTGTGAAAAAGAAGGCATCAAAATGTGTTCTCTTCTAAAGAGACCCTTCACATTCCTATTGGCTTTGGAGTAGTCAGGAAAACAAAACGAAAAAAAGAGGAACAAACTTGCCTCCTAGTTCGTTTTTGCTCATCTGTGACACTCCCCTTTATACCCTATGTTGATGCATCAGGAATTTTATGCAGTCAATAAGTCATTCAGCTTGAAGCCTCCTACCATCAAAATTTCTAGTCGAGCTGGCAGTTTAATGGTGGGTGTGTTGTGACAGTGGCCAAGGCTCGTCAGGCTTCTGGACACAGATATGGTCATAAGCATGAAGTACTCTGTGTCTACTCCCTGACGGTAAGAGGGTGGGGTGCCATCAACGGGCTCCTAGAAAGAAAAGAGCTCACTGTGGGCCTCACTGACCTCCACAATCACAGCAAGCAACACTTTGCCAGTATATATTGGTAATACCATTCTTAAGTGTCAAGTATTTAGCACTTGGTGCCCCTATGACATGTGGTGTTTTATACCCAAGATTTATTTGTTTGAGCTCATCATAACATATTGCAGACAATGAAGTAAGTTCTTTTTTATTATGTAACTAAAATTTTCCTATGGTTAAAATATCTTAAACAGCTCAGGACAATACATAATGAAAAATGAGTTTCCCTTCATCTATTCTGAAATTTTTTATGTAATACGCATAGATAGATAAATAGATATAGATATATCTGTAAACGCAGACAGTAAACCTTATTAATATAAAGGGATATTCTAAAACCATTTAAAAAGAATCAAGTGGATCTCTAGATGCTGACATGTAAATTGTGTCTAACAAATATTAGTGTAATGTATAAATGCTTTTTTCACTTAATTATTTTTTACAAATTCCTATTCCAACTCTAATTTTTTTAACCAATTTTATTTCGATGAACACTTAGGTATTCCTAATATTTTAGAGTTAACGTCCTTGTACAATATCTTTGTATGCCGACAGAGTATTGGTTTCTGGAAGCTGAATTACTGGATCTAAGAGCAGAGATTCTGATAGATGGACCAAATTGCTCTACAAAGAGATCCTATGAACAGTGTACGAATTGGTCTGATTCTCTACATTCTTGCTGGCAATTGGAATTATCAAATGTTTTTGTTTTTGCTAACTGATAGGGAAACAACGCACTATTTACCAGTCTTTCTTAACTATGAATGAGTTTGAAATACATTTCTTATATTTATACACCATTTGAATTTGCTTGGTGTGAACTCACTTATCTTTTGCCCATTTATCTACCTGGTTGTTTATGTTTATTGATTGATTTATAAAGCTCTTTACTTTTCATATGTAAAGGAAATTTGCTGCAGTTAAGGAAATTAATACTAAATGTTTTTCCCTTTTGTTGTTAAACTTCGTTATGGCTTTTTTTCCCTTTAATGGTCAAGCAGAAAAATTTAATTATCATGTAGTCAAATTTGCCCATCTATCCTCTGCAGCTTCTAAGTTTTTGTGTTTTGCTCAGAAAGGCCTTCTCCAATCCAGAATTATGAAAATACTCGCCTGTTTTAATAATATTACAACTTCATGTTCCCACTTGAATATGTGAGTCATCTGGAAAATGTTGTGTGTAAGGAGTGAGGATCAGTTTTATTTTTTCCAAATGGCTAGACTTTTGCTCCGACAAACTTTATTATTTTGTCTGTTTTACCACTGACATCTGATTCCACTCTTCATATACTGAATTCCAAAATGAATTTGTCTTCATTTTTGAAATTTCTATTCTATTCCATTGATCAAATTAATCTTCATAAACAAAGTATCTTCTAATGAACACTTGAATGTCCTTTATATCTCTGGCTGTTCCACTCGTCTATTGCTATTCAATAAATCATTTCAGAACTTAATGGCTTAAAACAACAGTTTGTTGTTCAGCATGATTCTGTGGGTTGCCAATAGGGGAGGTCCTTCTGCTGGCCTTTCCTGGGATCACTCATGTGGCTGCAGTCATTTGACCGCTTAACGGGGAGTTGAGGGTCCAGATGGATTCACTCACATATCTGAAAGTTGATGCTGGCTGTCCATTGGGACACCACGGTTCTCTTCTCATGGATTTTCATCCCCTAGTAGGTTATCCTGGGTTTCCTCACATCCTGGTGGTCTCAGAGTTCCAAGAAGGCAAGCCCCAAAGCATAAGCACGTACCAAGTCTCTGATTCCCTCTCTCCCTCAACACGTGTTCCATTGACAGAGTAAGTCATATGGCCAAGCTCAAAGGTCATGTTTAAGAGGACTTAGACTGCTCCATTGATGGCAGAAGTGACTAAGAATTTGTGGTGTTTTTAATCCACCACACTGGCTATTAACTTAATTTCATTTCTAATTTTGCATGTTTGTACCGTTTGTACTTTCTTTTCCTTATTCTTAATTGGGATTAGTTGTGGTCTATATATTTTACCGTTTCAGGGATTTTCTCTCCAGAGAACTGTCTTGGGTACATTTATTGTCTAAAATTTTTCTCTGTGTATGTGTGCATAAAATATATAAGTATTCTACTTATTATATATTATTATGTTTTCTTTTTATAAAATTACATATTACACATAATACATACTCTGCCCTCTAAGAGTACTGCTTTAGCTTGATTATATTTTCATTCTCATTATTTTCTAAATATTCTGCAATTGCAATCCTGATTTTATATTTTGAATGGTGTTAAAAGAGAGCCAATTTTTGTATGTTTATTGCAAATTTTTTAAAAAGAGACTGGGGCTTCCCTGGTGGCGCAGTGGTTAAGAATCTGCCTGCCAACGCAGGGGACACGGATTCGAGCCCTGGTCTGGGAAGATCCCACATGCCGCGGAACAGCTAAGCCCGTGCGCCACAACTACTGAGCCTGTGCTCTAGAGCCCATGAGCCACAACTACTGAGCCCACGTGCTGCAACTACTGAAGCCCACGCACCTAGAGCCCGTGCTCCACAACGAGAAGCCACCACTATGAGAAGTCCACGCACCGCAACGAAGAGTAGCTCCCGCTCGCCACAACTAGAGAAAGCCCGCGCTCAGCAACAAAGATCCAACGCAGCCAAAAAATAATAACAATAAAATTAAATTAAAAAATAAAAAGAGACTGAACTTTGTAATACATTTAAATTGTAGCAATTATTGAGCTACTAATTGTGACCTAATTTACATTTGTATAAATTGGAAACATAATGAATAAAAAAGGGTTATTCTGTGTTGTCAGGTTACAGCCTTCCATGTGTTTGTGTGTGTGTAATTGATAAAGGAAATGTTTTCAATACATATGTATGCATAGACATATTTGCCTATATAATGTTTTCAGAACACAGACTTTGATATTTTATAGAAATGGGTGCAGATAAGTCATAAGAGAATTTGTATAAATGTAGTATTGGCCATAAATTAGTCCACAAAGATTACCTCAATAATTCCTAAATTTAAATAAAGTACAAAATATAACTTCTGAGTTTAATTAACAAATAATAATAAAAATAAAATGCAAAAAAAATCCCCTCTTAAATAATCCTATTCAAAATGAAAGTCAAAACTGAAATTGAAAAATATTTAGAAATAGAATGAAAATAGAATGAATGAGATCAGCCTGAAGCAGTTCTTGGAAGATAGATATACATATATCCATGTCCATATACACACCATTTCTTTAACTAATTTTGTTTTTTGGATTCTTTATGTCTTTACTTATATTTTGTCTACTTGATTTGTGTATCTATTCATCCTAGTACTTCCTGCAATCTTTGCCTTAATAATTTTAATAATGTCATTTCATAAAGATTCTTAAGATTTAATCTTCATTGTAGATCATACCTTTATCATTATAAAATTCCCTTCTTCATCATCTTTACAGCTTTTTGCCTTGAACTCAAACTTTTCTGATATTGATATATGTCCATTTTTTCGGGGGGGGGGGGAGGGGGGGTAATTTCCTGGTATATGTTTACTTTGGTGTTCTTGATCTATGAAATTCAAAAACTTAATTTCCCCCTGCAAGAACAAAATATGTTTCAAGTCTCAAAAATAAAATTTTTTCTCAACCCAGAGACATTTTATCTTCCACCTGTGGGGTTCTCTACTTCCCAAACATTATGTGTCATTGTTTTGGTTCCCTTTCACTGAACGCACATTTATTAATTTTTCTTCTGTTTCTTTAATCTTACGGTCTTTTGCATTTTCACACACTGAAGCCTTTCTTCCACATCAATCATTTTATGTTTGTTAGATATTTTGCCTTATTGTTTCTAATTTGTGTTCATTATATAATAACATTGATTTGAGCCTTAATTATTTCCTTAGGTCTACACTGTTCTTTTTGTCTCATTCTGTTATTTTGTATTGTAGGGGAGGAAAAAGTTTTCCTCGACCCGCTTATGGTCCCTGGCTAGGTCTGAAAAGTAAACTCACAAACAGATTAAAAAGAAAAAAAGCATACAGATTTATTTAATATAAACTTCACATGACACAGGAGACTTCATAATAAAATGAAGACCCAAAGACAGTTAGACCTGAGTCTTTTTATGCTAGGTTTGATCAAGAGTACACAGTCGTGGGATAGGTCAAGGAGTAAGAGGTAATTATAGTCAACTTGGGGAAACCTAACAAGGCCTGCTTGTTCAGATTCTTCCAGGTATCCCTTTCTCTTTGGAGACAAGGATGTTCCTCTCACATGAGGGTTTTAATGCTTGTTTCAAGGGAGAAGGGCAAAGGAAGGTCAGAGTGACCTTCTTTCTTCCGTCATTTTCTCAAATTTCTTCTTAAAATATACAGTACACCAAGATGCCATATTTTGGGGTAGTGCGTCTTGAACCCCATCAGTGTCTACTATTCGAATCCTCAATTTATTGACTTTGGCTCTCATTCATTTATTCCAAAGCATGAAGCACTTGTGGGAAACATTTTTGTTTCTTGGGGCATATTTTCCTTCCAACTGGATTCTTTCATGTATCCTTTCCTTGATATGTTTTTCCTTTCTTTTGTATATTCACATTTTTGATGATGTGACTCAACAGTGGCTGTGATAGAAAACCTTGGTGAAAATTGAAACACCACAAAAGATTTGAAACTCTTGATTCTTGTCTTCTCTTAACCTAAATCTGTATTAGAAGATACTCTATGTATCCCATAGTACCTTGTGCTTACTGCTACTGTTGAACTTATATTTTATTGTAATTGCTTATTTGCCTGTATTTCCCATTAAATCATTGCTGCTCAGAGAATAGTTCCAGTCAATCTGCATCACAGTAACCCCAGGGGCTTATTGAAAATAAAGATGCTTGGGTCCGTCCCCACATCTACTGAATCTAAACTACTGACGGTGGATCTTAGGAATCTGCATTGTAAACTCAAGTCTTGGAAAGCACTTTTGCATTAATTCTGAGCTCCTTGGAGGTACTTGCTCATCATGGTATTTCTAGGCTTATTATAGTAATCAACAATAAAATACGGGCTCAAGATACCAGTATTGGACAAAGAAGTAAATGAATAAATTTACATATCACATGTACTCTAAAGTAATATGTGTTAACGAAAGAAGGAGACAACAACAGTTAAATTTCGGTCTTCTTTTTTCACCTTTGCCTAGTCTAGTGAAACAGTGTAATGTTTTATGAAGTCTTCCCATGACTTTTTCCTCTAGTTTTTCCATCATCAGAATCCTAAAAAATTATTTCAATGAAACATAAGAAAGTGTCTCATGCAATGAAAACTCTGTACTGAAAGCACTTGACTTGGAATGTCATTTAGTGATTGAAAACTATTTGGTTCCAGAAGTAGCATCATCAGCAATCCAATGTTGATAAGCTCTAACAGATTTAGATTTGGCAAAGACCTTTCCCCTTAGTTGGAACAGAAAGGAGTTGATTGCAATAACATAACATTGTGAAATACACGGGCTTTGGAGTCTTTCAGACATATGTTTGAGTCTCATTTCTGTCTCTTACTATCTTAAACTCCATACCTTTTCAAGAACTGTTATGATGATAATACATGTGATTACACATGTAAGTAATTAAGCATGAACATGTACCAATAAGTTATAATGATTATTTTTAAAATTATAAATAATTTGAGAATAAAGTATGAATAAATAAATAATTATGTCTGAGAGGTACTGTAAGTTTAATAATTGTAGTTATAGGTAAGGACAATTTCAGTATACAATATTAATTATGTAGAAAAATATTTAAAATTTGTAAGTATGACCTATATAATAAAAAATTGGGGAAGTGGGTAGAAGTATAATAGAGTATAAACCCAAATTTACCAGTGTTTTTAATTAAAAGCATTCTGGGGAGTAGCATGCAGTTCATTCCAAGTGCCTGAGCAGTGATCATGAAAGAAAGGAGGGTGTTGCTTAACTTTGGCAGAAGATCCTGTTCTCGTCAACAAGAACAATCAGAACATCAATCAAAGCATTTGATGGCATATGTTGAAAGTTCAGAAGCACAGGTCTATTCAAGTCCTAGTAGCTTGAGCAAACATATGACAATGAAGATCTCATAAAAGAGCCAAGACAGACTTTAGAGACAAGTTCCACATCACTATGAAGATAAAATTCTGCTATCCATCTTTATTTCAGTTTGGCTGGGAATCTGGTTCCTGGCTAATGCTGCCATTTACAATAAATATAAGAATCAAACATAAAACTTGGGAATAACTTTAATGGATTGTGCGATGGAATTAGAACATCCAATAAAACTGTGTATCTCTGGTCAAATCTAAGAAATTTAGCCTTATAAATACCACATTTTCAAAATTTCTAATGGAAATGCTTTGACCAATTTTACCTCACCATGAGATTTTAATGCCAAAGCAATTATATAGTTCGCTGTTTGACTAGATAATCATTTTTTTATTCTCTTAGGGAAAGTGAATATATTTAGCTTTCAGCTGAATTCATATAGAGGCTAGATGCAGATAAACTTTTCTTCTTCTACCATGTAAATTTCCATTTCCTCAGAGAATGCTGTACCAGATGCAATATATTGGTCACTCTTTCACATGTCTGCTATGTTGTGCTGACTTTTCACCTTCCACTAACATTCATTTTAGAAAGTACATCAATCCTATGTGGAATAGCCCCCACAGAGGACGTTTTTTCTCCCCTCTTCCTCTCCCCACCCCACCCCATGGTTTACCTGCAAAAATGACATGAAAATTTAGCACTGCAACAAATAAATATGTCCTTTCAATAAACCATCATATTTCTTTCTCAGACACACAAATTTTCTCCAAGCTTGAAATCCATCAACTTGATTAAAATGTACATTGTGCTATAATAGTTGAGCCAGAGAGCATCCACTAAGATGCAAAGTTTCTTAGCATCACTGAATTCACACCTTCTCCAGGTCCAAGTTTGTTCTAAAATAAATTTTGATTTAGAAGAACAATTTTTAATTCACAGTATCTGTAATCATGATTATTTTTTAACACACACATTATTTATAAGTTCATAATAATCATAATGTCATTTATTGAGTATAAGCACCATATTAAATTCTTTACACACGTATAATGTCATTTTTATTGCTTATCTTCTCTTAGTACAGAGCAGAGTACAGTGCTTGCTGAATGAATGTCTGCATGCATGACTGCACGGATTAGGACATATAAACTTGATTCCAAGTTGTTTATATTTCCAAAGGTACAACTAAGAGCAGGTTCTTTCTCTTCTAAAATTAACATTTGGTGTAAAATAGATAGCTAGTGGGAAGCAGCCACATAGCACAGGGAGATCAGCTCGGTGCTTTTTGACCACCTAGAGGGGTGGGATAGGGAGGGTAGGAGGGAGAGGCAAGAGGGAGGGGATATGGGGATATATGTATATGTATAGCTGATTTACTTTGTTATACAGCAGAAACTAACATATCATTGTAAAGCAATTATACTCCAATAAAGATTTTTTTTAAAAAATAAATAAATAAAAGTATTAAAATAAAAATAAGTAAATAAATAAAATTAATATTTGGCTTTTATTAAGCATTTATTAACAGTAGGCACTGTTCTATACTCTTTACATGCTTTATCTTATTTCATCCTCAGAACAACCTTATCAGGTAGATGCCATTATCACAATCCCTCATAAGAATGAGACAACAGAAACACAAAGTGGCTGCTCAGTTAAGCAGTTTGCCCCGTGGTCATAACATTTATGTGTAGTGAAACTAGGATCATGAACCCATGCGGCCTGGCCACAGAGAACACTGCTGAGCCAGAGTACATTACCCTGCCTCCCAGAGGTGTCATGGGTGGGATTTACACAAGAACACCTTTCTCTGATACTAGCACCTATTATTCCTAGGCCAGCCCTCTCCCCTCTGGGCAGGTTGGCCATGCTGCCAATAGAGAAAAGGAGAGAATATGCATTCCCCTGAGTCCTTGAGAAAACTGGACTCTGGTCCATCTGATCAGAAAACCAATAGGCAGTAGTTGTGGAATCTGGTAAATGCACATGTGTTTCCTTTTATAGAACTGGTATCAAGGTACCCCAGAGAGAAAAACAGACTGACTTTTAAAGGAGTTAACTGAGTGTCATCTTGACTCTTCATAAGATTGGCTAGGCATCAGAGACCAGGCACAAGTACTACCAACGTTTTTAAAGCATGCTACTACATCATTCATACCCTGACATTTTAAATACAACATTTGAGAATAAATTTAAACTGCTGCATTATAATCAAGTTGTGTAAGCCTGATTCATCTTTAAGGTCTATAGGCATCAACTAATTTGGGATACAGTCAGGTGAGAAAGCTCCAGTGTAAAGAGGTGACCACAAAGGGAACCTAAAATTCTTAAAGGATTTTTTTCCCTTGGGTCCCCTTAGCATTATAATGCCTTTGCGTAGTGAATTATCTGAAACAGAAACCCTTCAGAAAGAAAAAAACATACACAGAAACAACTTCTATATATGTGTTCTAAGCTAATACGTCATTCATTAATCAATAATTATTTATTTATACTTTTTGACCTAGTAATTTTACTCTTCGGACATTTCAGGAACATCACACAAATAAATCATCAGAGTCATAAAAATTTGTATTCAGTATTACACACTGCAGCACTATTTGTAATAGAGAAAATTTAATAATATGAAAAATTTTAGTAAATTAAAGTCATTTATACAATGAAATATTCTACAGCTATTATACCAATGACTAGTGACAACAGAAAATGTTTCTCTTTTGCACAGTAAGGGAAACCATCAACAAAACAAAAAGACAACCTACTGAATGGGAAAATATTATTTGCAAATGATGTAGCCAATGAGGGGTTAATATCCAAAATACATACAGTTCATACAACTCAATATCAAAATAACTAAAAACCTAATAAAAAGTGGGCAGAAGACCTGAATAGACATTTTTCCAAAGAAGACATATAGATGGTTAACAGGCACATGAAAAGATGCTTAACACTGCTAATCATTAAAGAAATGCAATCAAAACAACAGTGAGATATCACTTCACACCTGTCAGAACGGTTATCATTAAAAAGTCTGCAAGTAGAGGGACACAAGAAGGATTCGTACTTGGGAGGGCCCCACGGGTTTCACGCCTGCTTGAGCTAGTACGACTAAGCAAAAGTAATCAAATACAAAGGTTAAAGTAAAAGAAACTGATCCAGTATGGAGTCAGGTTTGTTCTTTCCGATTACACACTGAGTTTCTGTGATGGACCAGACATTGTAATAGGCACTAGAGAAACAAGGATATTCCCAGTCCTCAAGGATCTTCCCTGCTGGTTTGCGAGGAAATGCTTTAAGTACATGTTGAAAATTATATCCCATAAAACAAAAATCTAGGTCTGAGTTCATGTTAAAAGGAATTCCACAGACAAGAAATTCCCGGAGCATTTTTAAAAAACAATGGCAATAGCATTCATCCTTACTGCAGAGGAAAGCTTTGTGCCATCCATTAAAAAAAAAGTCACATAGCTAAGACGTGGGAGTGTCCCATTTCCTGGAAGCAGTCAATAAAATCAAACTGCAGATCTGGAGGCTGGGAAGTCTAAGATCAAAAGTGCCTGCCAATTCAGTTCCTGTATAAACTCCATGAAGCCAGACATTTTTGACCGCTTTTTACTACTGAAATCCATGGACGTAGATTAGTTCCTGGTTCATAATTTTCAGAAGGACTGGAGAAGTGCAGAGATGAGAATGACTCTCAGAATTATAGCAGCTTGGAAATCCTGAACAAAAGCCAGTCTGACAAGGCAGAAAGGTATAGAAAATGAATATTTTGAGATTGGTTCAAGATGGTGGAGGAGAAGAACGTGTGCTCACTTGCTCTTGTGAGAGCACCAGAATCACAGCTAACTAATGAGCAATCATTGACAGAAAGACACTGGAACTTACCAAAAAAGAGACGCCACATCCAAAGACAAAGGAGAAGCCACAATGAGATGGGAGGAGGGGAGCAATCACAATAAAATCAAATCACATGACCACTGGCTGAGTGACTCACAAACTGGAGGACAATTATACCACAGAAGTCCACCCACTGGAGTGAAGGTTCTGAGCCCCACGTCAGGCTTCCCAACCTGGGGGTCCGGCAATGGGAGGAGGAATTCCTAGAGAATCAGACTTTGAAGCCTAGCGGGATTTGATTGCAGGACTTCAGTAGGACTGGGGGAAACAGAGACTTCACTCTTGGAGGGCACACACAAAGTAGTGTGCACATTAGGACCCAGGGGGAAGGAGCAGTGACCCCATAGGACACTGAACCAGACCTACCTGCTAGTGTTGGAGGATCTCCTGCAGAGGTGGGGGGTGGCTGTGGCTCACCGTGGGGACAAGGACACTGGCAGCAGAAGTTCTGGGAAGTACTCTTTGGTGTGAGCCGTCCCAGAGACTGCCATTAGCCCCACCAAAAAGCCCGGGTAGGCTCCAGTGTTGGGTCACCTCAGGCCAAACAACCAACAGGGAGGGAACCCAGCCCCACCCATCAGCAATCAAGAGGATTAAAGTTTTACTGAGCTCTGCCCACCAGAGCAACACCCAGCTCTACCCACCACCAGTCCCTCGCATGAGGAAGCTTGCACAAGCTCTTAGATAGCCTCATCCACCAGAGGGCAGACAGCAGAAGCAAGAAGAACTACAATCCTGCAGCCTGTGGAATGAAAACCACATTCACAGAAAGATACACAAAATGAAAAGGCAGAGGATTATGTACCAGATGAAGGAACAAGATAAAACACCAGAAAAACAACTAAATGAAGTGGAGATAGGCAACTTCCAGAAAAAGAATTCCAAATAATGATAGTGAAGATGATCCAGGACCTCGGAAAAATAATGGAGGCAAAGATCGAGAAGGTGCAAGAAATGTTTAACAAAGACCTAGAAGAATTAAAGAACAAACAAGAGATCAACAATACAATAACTGAAATGAAAAATACACCAGAAGGAATCGATAGCAGAGTAACAGAGGTAGAAGAATGCAGAAGTGACCTGGAAGACACAATGGTGGAATTCACTGTCACAGAACAAAATAAAGAAAAAAGAATGAAAAGAAATGAAGACAGCCTAAGAGATCTCTGGGACAATATTAAACGCACCAACATTCACATAATAGGGGTCCCAGAAGGAGAAGAGAGAGAGAAAGGACCTGAGAAAATATCTGAAAAGATTATAGTCGAAAACTTCCCTAACATGGGAAAGGAAATAGCCACCCAGGAAGTCCAGGAAGTGCAGAGAGACCCAGGCAGGATAAACCCAAGGAGAAACACACTGAGACACAGTATAATCAAATTGACAAAAATTAAAGAAAAATTATTAAAAGCCACAAGGGAAAAATGACAAATAACATACAAGGGAACGCCCATAAGGTTAACAGCTGATTTCTCAGCAGAAACTCTACAAACCAGAAGGGAGTGGCATGACATATTTAAAGTGATGAAAGGGAATAACCTACAACCGAGACTACTCCACCTGGCAAGGATCTCATTCAGATTCGATGGAGAAATCAAAAGCTTTACATACAAGCAAAAGCTAAGAAAATTCAGCACCACCAAACCAGCCTTACAACAAATGCTAAAGGAACTTCTCTAAGTGGGAAACACAAGAGAAGAAAAGGACCTACAAAAAGTAACCCAGAACAATTAAGAAAATGGTAATGGGAACATACATATTGATAATTACCTTAAATGTGAATGTATTAAATGCTCCAACCAAAAGACACAGGCTCATTGAATAGATACAAAAACAAGACCCATATATATGCTGTCTACAAGAGACCCACTTCAGACTTAGGCACACATACAGACTGAAAGTGAGGGGATGGAAAAACATATTCCATGCAAATGGAAATCAAAAGAAAGCTGGAGTAGCAATACTCATATCAGATAAAATAGACTTTAAAATAAAGACTATTACAAGAGACAAAGAAGGACACTACATAATGATCAAGGGATCAATCCAAGAAGAAGATATAACAATTGTAAATATTTATGCAATACATAAATCAATACACAAGGCAAATACTAACAGCTATAAAATAGTAAATCGACAGTAACACAATAATAGTGGGGGAATTTAACAACTCACTTACACCAATGGACAGATCATCAAAACAGAAAACTAATGAGGAAACACAAGCTTTAAATGACACAATACACCAGAGACATTTAATTGACACTTATAGGACATTCCATCCAAAACCAGCAGATTACACTTTCTTCTCAAGTGCACATAGAACATTCTCCAGGATAGATCACATCTTGGGTCACAAATCAAGCCTCAGTAAATTTAAGAAAATTGAAATCATATCAAGCATCTTTTCTGACCACAATGCTATAAAATTAGAAATCAATTACAGGGGAAAAAGTGTAAAAAACACAAACACATGGAGGCTAAGCAATACGTTACTAAATAATCAAAAGACCACTTAAGAAATCAAAGAGGAAATCAAAAAATACCTAGAGACAAATGACAATGAAAACACGATGATCCAAAACCTATGGGATGCAGCAAAACCAGTTCTAAGAGGGAAGTTTATAGCAATACAATCCTACTTCAAGAAACAAGAAAAATCTCAAATAAACAATCTAACCTTACACCTAAAGGAACTGGAGAAAGAACAAACAAAATCCAAAGTTAGTAGAAGGAAAGAAATCATAAAGATCAGAGCAGAAATAAATGAAATAGAAACAAAGAAAACAATAGCAAAGATCAATAAAACTAAAAGCTGGTTCTTTAAGAAGATAAACAAAATTGATAAACCTTTAGCCAGACTCATCAAGAAAAACAGGGTGAGGACTCAAATCAATAAAATTAGAAATGAAAAAGGAGAAGTTACAACAGACGTTGAAGAAATACAAAGCATCATAAGAGACTACTACAAGCAACTCTATGCCAAAAAAATGGACAATCTGGAAGAAATGGACAATTTCGTAGAAAGGTATAACCTTCCAAGACTGAACCAGGAAGAACTAGAAAATATGAACAGACCAATCACAAGGAATGAAATTGAAACTGTGATGAAAATTTTCCCAACAAACTAAAGTCCAGGACCAGATTGCTTCACAGGCGAATTCTATCAAACATTTAGAGAAGAGCTAACACCTATCCTTCTCAAACTCTTCCAAAAAACTGCAGAGGAAGGAACACTCCCAAACTCATTCTACAAGGCCACCATCATTCTGATACCAAAACCAGACAAAGATACTACAAAAAAGGAAAATTACAGACCAATACCACTGATGAATATAGATGCAAAAATCCTCATCAAAATACTAGCAAACAGAATCCAACAGCACATTAAAAGGATCATACACCATGATCAAGTGGGACTTATCCCAGGGAAGCAAGGATTCTTCAATATATGCAAATCAATCAATGTGATAAACCATATTAACAAACTGAAGAATAAAAACCATATGATCATCTCAATAGATGCAGAAAAAGCTTTTGACAAAATTCAACACCCATTTATGATAAAAACTCTCCAGAAAGTGGGCATAGAGGGAACCTACCTCAACATAATAAAGGCCACATATGACAAACCCACAGCAAACATCATTCTCAATGGTGAAAAACTGAAAGCTTTTCCTCTAAGATCAGGAACAAGACAAGGATGTCCACTCTCAGGATTATTATTCAACATAGTTTTGGAAGTCTTAGCCATGGCAATCAGAGAAGAAAAAGAAATACAAGGAATACAAATTGGAAAAGAAGAAGTAAAACTGTCACTGTTTGCAGATGACATGACACTATACATACAGAATCCTAAAGATGCCACCAGAAAAGTACTAGAGCTAATCAATGAATTTGGTAAAGTTGCAGGATACAAAATTAATGCACAGAAATCTCTTGTATTCCTATACACTAGCAATGAAAGATCCGAAAGAGAAATTAAGGAAACAATCTCATTCAACATTGCAACAAAAAGAATAAAATACCGGGGCTTCCCTGGTGGTGCAGTGGTTGAGAATCTGCCTGCTAATGCAGGGGACACGGGTTCGCGCCCTGGTCTGGGAAGATCCTACATGCCGTGGAGCAACTGGGCCCGTGAGCCACAACTACTGAGCCTGAACGTCTGGAGCCTGTGCTCCGCAACAAGAGAGGCCACGATAGTGAGAGGCCCACAAACCGCGATGAAGAGTGGTCCCTGCTTGCTGCAACTAGAGAAAGCTCTAGCACAGAAACGAAGACCCAACATAGCAATCAATCAATCAATCCTTAAAAAAAAATAAAAAAGAATAAAATATCTAGGAATAAATCTACCTAAGGAGGTAAAAGACCTGTACTCAGAAAATGATAAGACACTGATGAAAGAAATCAAAGATGACACAAACAGATGGAGAGATATACCATATTTGTGGAATGGAAGAATCAATATTGTGAAAATGACTACACTACCCAAAGCAATCTACAGATTCAATGCAATTCCTATCAAATTACCAATGGAATTTTTTACAGTACTAGAAAAAAAAAACCTTAAAATTTGTATGGAGACACAAAAGACCCTGAATAGCCAAAGCAATCTTGAGAAAGAAAAACGGAGCTGGAGGAATCAGACTCCCTGACTTCAGACTATACTACAAAGCTACAGTAATCAAGACACTATGGTACTAGCACAAAAAGAGAAATATAGATCAATGGAACAGGATAGAAAGCCCAGGGATAAACCCACGCACCTATGGTCAACTAGTCTACGACAAAGAAAGCAAGGATATACAATGGAGAAAAGACAGTCTCTTCAATAAGTGGTGCTGGGAAACCTGGACAGCTACATGTAAAAGAATGAAATTAGAACACTCCCTAACACCATACACAAAAATAAACTCAAAATTGATTAAAGACCTAAATGTAAGACTGGACACTATAAAATTCTTAGAGGAAAACATAGGAAGAACACTCTTTGACATAAATCACAGCAAGATCTTTTTTGAGCCACCTCCTAGACTAACGGAAATAAAAACAAAAATAAACAAGTGGAACCTAATGAAACTTAAAAGCTTTTGCACAGCAAAGGAAACTACAAACAAGACAAAAAGACAGCCCTCAGAAAGGGAGAAAATATTTGCAAATGAATCAACGGACAAAGGATTAATCTCCAAAATATATAAACAGCTCATGCAGCTCAATACTAAAAAAAAAAAAACCCAATCCAAAAATGGGCAGAAGACCTAAATAGACATTTCTCCAAAGAAGATATACAGATGGCCAAGAAGCACATGAAAAGCTGCTCAACATCACTAATTATTAGAGAAATGCAAATCAAAACTACAATGAGGTATCATCTCACACCAGTTAGAATGGGCATCATCAGAAAATCTACAAACAACCAGTGCTGGAGAGGGTGTGGAGATAAGGGAACCTTCTTGCACTGTTGGTGGGAATGTAAATTGATACATCCACTATGGAGAACAGTATGGAGGTTCCTTAAAAAACTAAGAATAAAATTACCATATGACCCAGCAATCCCACTACTGGGCACATACCCAGAGAAAACCATAATTCAAAAAGAGACATGTACCCCAATGTTCATTGCAGCACTATTTACAGCAGCCAGGTCATGGAAGCAACCTAAGTGCCCATCAACAGATGAATGGATAAAGATGTGGTACATATATACAATGGAATATTACTCATCCATAAAAAGGAATGAAATTGGGTCATTCGTAGAGATGTGGATGGACCTAGAGACTCATACAGAGTGAAGTAAGTCAGAAAAAGAAAAACAAATATCATATATTAATTTATATATGTGGAATCTAGAAAAATGGTACAGATGAACTGGTTTGCAAGGCAGAAATAGAAACACAGAGGTAGAGAAAAAATGTATGGACACAAAGGGGAGGAAGCAGGGTGGGGGGGTGGGGGGATGAACTGGGAGATTGGGATTGACATATATACACTGATATGTATAAAATAGATAACTAATAAGAACCTGCTGTATAAAAATAAATTAATTAATTAAAAAAATGAAATAAAAAGTCTGCAAGTAACAAACATTGGTGAGGATATGGGAAAGGGGGACACAATGTAAATTGGTGCAGCCACTAAGGAAAACAGTATGGAAGTTCCTCAAAAAACTAAAAATAGAACTACCATACAATCCAACAATTCTACTCCTGGGTATATATCTGGAAAAAACAATACACTAATTTGAAAAGATACATGCACCCCAATGTTCACAGCAGCACTATTTCCAACAACCAAGTCATGGCAGCAACCCAAGTGCCCATCAACAGACTAATGGATAAAGAAGATGTATTATATATACATACAATTGAATATTACTAAGCCATAAAAAAAGAATGAAATTCTGCCATTTGCAGCAATGTGGTTGGACCTAGAGAATATTATGCTTAGTGAAATAAGTCAGACAAAAACAAATTCTGTATATTACTGATAAGTGGAATCTAAAAAATAATACAAATGAATGTATATAAAAAACAGAAACAGACTCACAGATATGGAAAACAAAGTTGTGGTTACCAAAGAGGATAGGGAAGGGGGGAACGACAAATTAGGGGTACGGATTAAATGTATGTATAAAATAGATAAGCAACAAAGATGTATCGTATAGCATAGGGAATTATAACCATTATCTTGTAATAACTTATAACACAGTATAAGCTGCAAAAATACTGAATCCCTATGCCACAAACCTGAAACTAATATAATATTGTAAATCAACAATATATAAATTTAAAAAACAAAATGTTTCTGATATTATACCAAGGTAAAAAAAAAGATATACAGTATGATCTCAGTTTTGTAAAAGAAAAATATATATACACAAAAAAGGACTGAAAAGAAAAAATATTAAAATATAATATTGGATATCTCTAGATGATGGGCTTATGGATGATTTCTATTTTTTTTATACCTTTCAGTCTTTCTCAATTTTCCTACAATGATGATATATTATTTTTTATATATGAAAAAATGCTTTGGGACTTCCCTGGTGGGGCAGTGGTTAAGAATCCGCCTGCCAATACAGGGGACACGGGTTTGAGCCCTGGTCTGGGAAGATCCCACATGCCACGGAGCAACTAAACCCGTGCACCACAACTACTGAGCCTGTGCTCTAGAGCCCGCAAACCACAACTACTGAGCCTGCGTGCCACAACTACTGAAGCCCGCATGCCTAGAGCCCGTGCTCCACAACAAGAGAAGCCACTGCAATGAGAAGCTCGTGCACCGCAACAAAAGAGTAGCCCCCGCTTGCCGCAACTAGAGAAAGTCCGCGCACAGCAACGAAGACCCAACGCAGCCAAAAAATAAATTAATTAATTTAAAAAAATAAGAAAAGAAAAAATGCTTTAATACAGTGGTTTCATGACGAGTTGCTAGCTATAGACTTCCAGAGGCAGGGGCAGAGTCAGCTGTAGGGACATGAATCAAGGTTTGTGTGGTGTTTGGAAAAGGTAAGGGGACTGTGTTCATTCTGTCTCTTAGGGTACTATACATCATGGACCCAAAGATGAAAATGTGACCAGCGAATACGTGTTAGAAGGGAGGAAGAGTAGCATTTCTGTCGTTCCCACCACAGAACATTAGCATCACTACGTTTTTCTTCAGTGAGTCTTGCTCCAACCAGAAAAATAGCTTCTTATTTTATTTTTATACTTTATTATATGGTTGATATTTTAAACATTTATCCCTAAAAGTAATGCCCATTTCCTCTGATTATGTATTTCTTTTTACTTAAATAGCCAGAATTGGCTCAATGGAACTGAATACCCTGGACATCAATTACAGGTGACAGAAATCAGTTGCTTCCTTAAAGATTTTATTGCAATTTCCATGGGATGAAGAATAGAAGCTTCTACTGTACGTTCACCACCAAGCTTCTAGCAACATCAGCTGTGTGATTATGGTAACTGCTGGGCCTTACAACTTTGGCAAAGATTTTGGAAAGAAAATATTGTGGAAGCATCATAACCAGGATAAATATGCATATTGGGTTGTAATTCATGAATAGTGCAGCAAACGTTGCATTTTTGGAACTCCTACATCTAATCAATGCATAACATTGACTCTCAGTTGTTTAGGCTTTATTCTTATGGCTCATAAATGCCACAGTTTCTCAAAGTGGCATTTCTCTTAGTCCTTGAATCTGCCAATAAATCGCTGGCACAGCTCTTCCTCTCTTGAGCAGGAGCTGGTATGTGTGTGGACTAAGAGTTAATTAGGTAGGGTTATGATTTCCTATCTTTCAAAAAAGTATATACCCAAGAAACAGCTTTATAAAAGTATATATCCAAGAAACAGCTTCCAAGATTTCATTTACAAGCGATAGTTTCACAGACCTTTCCATAGGCTGTTTAACATGCCAAATTTGGTTCACTGAAAAGAGCTGTTCAAGAATGTCTCCATGAATGGCACATTCAAAGTTGTATGTTATCATGTATTTGAGAAATCCCCAGATAAATGGCATGGTTTTCAAGATAAACTTTGATTTTTTTTTAATGAACCAGCCAACAGTATTTTACTGGGAGCAAAACTACTTAAGATCAACCCCTTTCTAAATCACTGCAACAAAATCCACAGAACCTCCAGAATGAATAACATGACACTGTAGCATTTAGTCTCTTGGCATATCTAGCATGGATTATAGCTTCTGTTTCCCTCAGGATAGAATTTATGGCTTCACATGTTTTTTGCCCCATTGCCTCATAGAGGCTGCATTATCTCCCCATCCATTGATCTTCCCATTTTCCTGTTTCTCCATTTCATCTATATATCCCTGTATACATTTTAGACTTAGGCAACAATTAAATCAATGATATAACTTTCTTTTGATATTTCACAATCCTCAACAGAATAATTAGTCTAGAAAATATAATTATACATAGTATATCATCTTTGTATGCCAGGCAAATTTTAATGACAATGAATACTGTTAAAATAACAATTAAGGAACAAAACATTTATAAATTTAAGGCAATGGATTATTTATTTAAGCTTCATATCTTACACAAAGTTCTCATAAAATACAAGTATTAAGACAGTCAAAAAAAAAGGATTTATGGATTCATAAGAACTATTATATACTGAGTGCCTGCCACTTGCCAGAATTTACCTACACTAAACTCATTACCATATTTCGAATTGAATGAATTTGTCCCCAAATCACACTATTATGAAGAGGAAGCTCCTCAAAATTCAGGTCTATTGATTCCAAAGTCTGTACTCTTTAAAAAAAAATAGCTTTATGATTTCTTATTTACTATCTCTGTATTCAAATAATTCCTGTAAGATTTGGGGAAGCAGAGGGAGGGTCACTTTTACCAGAACTAAAATCAAGAGGGTTGTTTAGATTATTTTAGGGAGAAGGGACAATCATTCACTTAATTCTCTCAATTATTGATGCTTTTATGCAGGTGGAAAAAATGGTCTTGTAAAGTCTATGTTTACATTAGTAATATGAAATTGTTCTCAAATATTTATTCATTAAAATAAGGTCATTAAAATAACATACAGGGTTTCCCTGGTGGCGCAGTGGTTGAGAATCCGCCTGCCAATGCAGGGGACACGGGTTCGAGCCCTGGTCTGGGAAGATCCCACATGCCGCGGAGCAACTAGGCCCGTGAGCCACAACTACTGAGCCTGCGCGTCTGGAGCCTGTGCTCCGCAACAAGAGAGGCCGCGACAGTGAGAGGCCCGCGCACCACGATGAAGAGTAGCCCCCGCTCGCCGCAACTAGAGAAAGCCCTCGCACAGAAACGAAGACCCAACACAGCCAAAAATAAACAAATTAATTAATTAATAAAATCCTAGCTGGAATATCTCCCACTCTAGTGAGTTTTCCTTTAAAAAAAAAATAAATTAATTAAAAAAAAATAACATACAATCATGAAGTCAAATCAGTTGTTGGACTGTTTTCACAACAGTGCAGTGAATTAGGTATTGGTATTAGCCTCATTTTACAGAAAAGGAAAGTCAGACACAGAGTGAATTAAGTAACTTGACCATAGCTAATGACTGGTAGTTCTGGGGTTAAACCCAGGTACCCACTTTACTGACTCCCACAGATGATGATGAGAACTGACCCCAAGTTTTAACTGCATGGCAACCCTAACTTTCATGTGAATTTTAAAAATACACTATGTTGGGCTTCCCTGGTGGCAGTGGTTAAGAAGCTGCTTGCCACTGCAGGGGATACAGGTTCGATCTCTGGTCCAGGAAGATCCCACATGCTGCAGAGCAACTAAGCCCGTGCGCCACAACTACTGAGCCTGTGCTCTAGAGCCCACGAGCCACAACTACTGAGCCTGCGTGCCACAACTACTGAAGCCCATGCGCCTAGAGCCCGTGCTCTGCAACAAGAGGAGCCGCTGCAATGAGAAGCCCGCACACTGCAGCGAAGAGTAGCCCCTGCTCATCACAACTAGAGAAAGTCACGCACAGCAACGAAGACCCAAAGCAGCCAAAGATAAATAAATAAATTTATTTAAAAAATACACTATGCTAATGAATTTATGCCATAGAACATTTTAAATAAACAAGTGAATAAATTATGTACACAATCCTTTAATTTGGGCTACATGTAAATAATGATTGAAACATTGTGTAATTATATAAATATTATGTGTTCCTGCTTTGAAAATATTTCAAAATTTATCATCTGAGTAAAAATAAGTATGTTGACTTAGTGATTTTGAATTTCTGGTATTTCTTATTTCAAGTTTCTTTAATTAATTCTGTGTTTGTAGGTAGAACATAAAACACGTAAGGCAAAATCAATATGCAATGATTTTTGGGGATACCTTGATTATGAACAATTAGAATTAGGTTAAAGTAGATTCTGAGGATGTGTGTGCATATTACCAATTGGTAGTAAAAGTAGAAGATATATTCTGAAATGACCTAGGAGAGTATAAAGACACAATTTGCAAAAAAGAATTAACTTCAATTTCAGGCTGTGTTCAAGGATGGTATTGACAAAGAATACCAGATAGTGACTAATTCTCTATCATTTTGGTTGGTTCTGGAATGCATCGCATGAATTTTTTTGCATGATATTTTCTCTCCTGATTTGGGTTTTCGAAGATCAGTCTAAAAATAAATTTCTATTTTCTGGATCAGATAAACTGATGGTAAGGAGAAGCAGTCCGGTTGTATTAAAGAGCGGCAGGAGATCAGCTGTGTATTTACACTGCAGTTATCATCAGTCTGTCTTGAGACTCAGCACATTTGTGCTTTATACACTAAGCCATGTTTCCACAGGAATGAACAGCATGGAGAGGTGTTGGTTTATAACCTAACTGACCCAAACTGCAGTAATGAAATAGACGGAACAGAAGTTGCAGTTCCTTTGGTTGTAGAAACCTATTCTTAATTTTTTTTCCACCCCAACACATCAAAAGATACAACACATCTCACCGTTACCAGTGGGTTACCCGAACAGGGGTCTCATGATGGATGAGGGGACCTGCTAGTGTATAAAGTCCTGGAGGAAAGCTATACGTGTTTTTAAAATCCTACCAAAGGGATTCAGATACCCTGCCCAGCTCATCTTAGAAAATGACTCAGTGAGAAAGGGAATTCTAAGGAGCAAAATTCGGTACATTCAGTGAACAGTCTATAAGTATCTATCATAGATAATGATGACAGCTATTATTGCCACTAATAACACTTACTGCATCCTCTAGATTATTTTTTAATTTAGTACTATAATCATTCTGAAGAATTGTGTGCCCTTGTTCTATGTTAAAGACTGTTTTTGCTTTTAAGTTTATGAGGGCCTTATAAAATAAGAACCTATAAAACTACTAAAAGATAATTCCCTTCATCTTGTTGAATTCTTGCTTCTATTAGAGATCTGGAGGCCCAAATGGTGTTTTTCAATTATTCTACATGCACTGCCAAAGAAAATTTTCTTAGTCAGTTTGGGCTGCTATAAAAAAGTACCATAGACAGTGGCTTGAACAACATTTATTTCTCATAGTTCTGGAGGTTGGGAAATCCAAGATCACCGTGTGTGCAGATCAGTGTCTGGTAAGGGCCCCTTCCTGGCTTGCAAATGGCTGTTTCCTCACAAGGCAAAAAGAGGGCACCGATCTCCCTCTTCTTCTAGGGTCACTAATTCCATCATGGGTTGCTCCATTCTCATGACCTCATTTAACCTAATTGTCTCTCAAAGGCTCCATCTCCAAATACCATCACATTGGGGATTAGGCCCTCAACATATGAATGGGGGGGATGCAAAATTCAGCCCATAGCAACAATAATATACAAAATTCAATAATAATGATAAGTTATTTGCTTATAAAATGCCATGGATAAAAAAGCTTCTATTTGTACCTCCATCATAGTTTCTCCTATCATTTGTGATAGCATCTTCCATAAGGCCCTAGCCAGGGAATGTGAAAGGAGGAAAAACTCCTAAAGAAAGATATTCAGAACTGAGAAACCAGAAGAACTATAATACATTCTGTAGTTTGAGTCTAACTAGGTCATTGGAATCTTTAGCAAAGTTCCACATTATGACGGTGACAGCCCTTTCAGTGAGGTCCTTTTGAAATTCAAGTAACTAAATGATTTTAAGTCCATCTATTGATAAAATGGACTAGACTTATTAAATAACTCCAAAGAACTTTTCCATATTAATTAGGATTCTCTCTCTCTTATTCATTCTTCTTCCCTCCTTCCTTTCTTTCTTTTCTCTCCTTTTCCTCTTGCTTGTTTTTTACTTTTCTGAGGAGATAACAGAACTGATGTGTCTGGTGTGGAGGAACACACTTCAGCAACCTCCGCGTGGAGCAAGCCTCTCTCTCCAAAGTGAAATTGCAGTGGTTTCCAATGATATATTAGCTAGTGCCACCACACTTTTCAGAAGGGAACACAAGGAAGTTAACTTCAATTTAATTGCTTCACAGAAAAAAAAATTCTATCTTCTTGTTTCCTCAACTAGGCTCTCAGCAGTTTCTGTTAAGAACAGGTAAAATCAAGGGATGTGAGCAATGGATCACATGACCATGTGACCTAATGTTTTGTAAACCAAGCAGAGGTTTCCAAACCTCTCAGGTCTCTCACAGGGTGGTATCATGTTCAAGATCATTTCAAATGTTCTTCAGACTAAAATGAGGGTTAGAACAGCAAGAGAAAAATGTAATTATTTCAATCTACCCAATATTTTAGTTTCTCTATACAGAGATGAAAAGAGCATGCATATGTTATTTCAGGAGTTCCTCAGGGACAATTTCCTTTGGGACCAATGTAAAATCACTTAGAGCAACTAAACAAACTTTCCTACCTAAAACTTGAGAGACTCAAGAAAAGGTTAATTCGAGGAGACAAATGCTGTAACTTCTTCAAACAAAATATCTCCACTGATAAAGCACGTGACATGCTCAGATCTCTTGTCCCTTACAGGGGAGCCCTTATTTTCTGCCCAGATATTTTCTTCATCATAATTCTAAAAATCACATATTATATCATTGTGAAATTATGGGAGAATTCAGCATCTTCTTTGCTCTCCAAGATATTGTACATAATCCTAAATTTTAAAATTTTTTGATTGCTACATTGTAAATAATTCCC
This sequence comes from Balaenoptera musculus, assembly GCF_009873245.2. Taxonomy (NCBI): domain Eukaryota; kingdom Metazoa; phylum Chordata; class Mammalia; order Artiodactyla; family Balaenopteridae; genus Balaenoptera; species Balaenoptera musculus. Next base: position 50,854,206 of record NC_045794.1, on the reverse strand, counting down.
TAAATCTACTAACTAATTCACTGAGACTATAAATCCTGTTCCTATATAAAGAAGGAACAATCAAGATCAAAATTAAACATACATAATTCTTGTTTTATTACACTTCCAATGTAGCCTTGTATTTAATTTTTCTTATCCTAAGTGTCTTTAAAAAATTATTTAGTGGGGCTTCCCTGGTGGCACAGTGGTTAGGAATCCGCCTGCCAATGCAGGGGACACGGGTTCGAGCCCTGGTCTGGGAGGATCCCACATGCCGCGGAGCAACTAGGCCCGTGAGCCACAACTACCGAGGCTGCATGTCTGGAGCCTGTGCTCCGCAACAAGAGAGGCCGCGATAGTGAGAGGCCCGCGCACCGGGATGAAGAGTAGCCCCCGCTCGCCGCAACTAGAGAAAGCCCTCGCACAGAAACGAAGACCCAACACAGCCAAAAATAAATAATTTTTTAAAAAAATTATTTAGTGATTTGATAGAAGTTCTTTTATCTATATTATTAAATTAAGCAGTACTCACCATGCCTGGGCCAAGGATGAATCTAAAGAATGTTCTTTCTATATATGTTCAGAGATTTATTTGGATGTTACATAGAATTCATTAACCGTTCATTCATTCAAAAATACCTAGTGAGCACCAATATATGCAGGCACTATTCTACACACTGGAGATACAGTAATGACCCAGGTCCTTATTCTCAGAGGGAAAGACAGACAATAAATGAACAAATATATAATATGTTGGGTGGTGAGAGGTTTCAGGAAGAAAAACAAAGCAAGAAAAACTGGGAGTTTGGCTTGAACTGGGAGTGAGGCTTTTTTTTTTTTTTTTTTGACAAGATGAGTCAGGAAAAGGTCCTGTGTTAAGGTTACATGTCCACAAAAACCTGAATAAAGTGAGGGAAAGAGCCATGTGGATATTTGCAGAAACAGTGAGCCTGACAGTTGGAACAGTTTAATGTAAGACCTGAGGAGAGGATGCATATAATCTGTTTAATAAAGAGGTAGTGTGGGAAGTAGAAGTGAGAAAGAGAGTGATGGGAGATGAAATCAGAAAGGTAGCCTCCAGGATTGTCCCACTAGGACCCACCTCTGATCCCTATACTGTTGTGCTAGCCATTCCTACAATGAACCGAGGGACCTATGTAGCCAGTAGGACGCTGTGGAGATAATGGTGTTTGACTTACAATAAAAGACGTTGAGGTTTTCACTTGGCTCACAGTGGAAGCACTCTCTCTGGGGAAAGTCAGTGTCACATGGTGAGGGCAATCAACAGTCCCAAGGAGAGTCCATGTGGTGAGGAACTGAGGCCTTGGCCAAAAGCCAGCTTTAACTTGCCAGCCATGTGAGTGAGCGGCACATGACTTCAGTCCCAGCTGACATCATGAGTGCCTCTCATGGGAGATCCTGAGTCAGACCCACCCAGTGAAGCCCCGCCATGATTTCTTGACTCACAGAAACTGTGCGAGATAATAAATGGTTGTTCTTGTTTAAAGGCCGTACGTTTTGGGAGTAATTTGTTCTGTAGCAATTGATGACTAATACAGTAGAGCTTTGCAGACCATGGCAAGGACGTTAGATTTTATTCTAAGTAAGATGGGAAGACATTGGAGGGACTTAGTCTGATTTAGGTTTTTAAATAATCACTTTGCTTACCATATAGATAATAGACTATAAAAGGGATTAAAGCAGAGCGCGAAGTAGAAGGTTTCAGTAAGGATCTGGGTCAAAGGTGATTGTGACAAGGACTGGGGTATGAAAGCAGTGGAAGTAGTCAAAAGGAGCTAGATTTTGGATGTATTTTGAAGGTAGAGCCGAAAAAATTTCCTGGAGAATGGTTCTGAATTTACCACTACAATTCATATGTATAAAATAATTTCTCCAAAAGTTCAAATGCAGAATTCTTCAAACAGCGGATCACTCACAATTCATTCATAATAAACCTCTGCTCACTATCTTCATCTTATTTTTCATGAATTTAAGATAGGTAAATTATAAAAGGATTTAATGATAACTGCTGCCTGCTAGAGTATCTGGTAGAAAGTTCATCTCTTGATTCTGTACATCAATATAGTGACACTTGCATGGTTTAATAGAACACCTCTGAATAACAACTTTGCATGCAATGGAATAGAATCACTTTTCTAAAAATATGCCAATGAATCTGGATTACCAATGTAAAATAAAGAAAATAATATCAGTGAATTACAGTAATTTGCATGGTTTAAATACATTTAATGGTGGCAATCATTTTAGTATGTATATATGCATATTTTAAATTACTGTAATAGAAAAGATGAATATCAGTTTTTAAGAACAGTGAGAATTTAGCCTATAAATAAAATTAGCCTATAAATCACCTAAATATTACCTGCCCAGGGACTGTTTGAAAAGGAAAGAAAGAAAACATTTAGGGAAAGGGATGGAGAACCTAGAATAAATGAAGAAAAGTCTCTTTCATTTTAATTTACTGCTTCTGGGATGGAGAAAAGATTGCTGCAGACTGTCCCTCAATATCCAGTCTTAGTAATAGATTCCCCCACCTTTTAACTGGGCACATCTCGATGAACCTTATGGACATATTTTATATCTTTCCTTGCAGTTGAGTGTGAACATGTAACGTTTGGACAGTGGTATGTAGATGGAAGTGATGTGTGCAATTCTGGTGCCACCTCCTTGATAAGCTTGCCTGCTACTTTATCCTTCCCACTGGCTAGAATGCTGACAGGAGGCGAGCCAGTACCAACCACATGGCCAAGAAAGACACCAGACATGGCAGAGCAGTAAGACAGAAGAAACCTGGGCGCTTTCCAGTCCAGGAATGCTCACCTCCCTTTTGACTATTTTGGAAGAGGGGAAAAAGATTTCTCTCCTGGGTAAACCACTATTATTTAACACTCTTTGTTACAACAACCTATCTTGTACACTAACTCCCACAGTTGAGGATTAAAAAAACATCTCGTTCAGTTTTCTTTTTTTGAGTGGATCCTATTCCTGTTAGGCACCGGGGATAAAATGGTGACCAAATCTGATCTCTGCCATCATGAAACTTAAAGAACAGTGGAGGAGAAACACAGTAAAGAAATAATCATACAAATAAATGTGAAACTACAAACTGTGACACTAGTTTCATCATTTAGGGACATTCAAGGCAAGTTAATTCCCTTTCCACATGATTACTTTCAAAATATTTGAAATCTCAAAATTCTCGCAGCTTCTTAAGTAGAAACAATTATTATTATTAAACAATTATTAAATTATTAAACAATTATTTCCAACATTCCTCTCATGATATGGTTTGGAGTTTCTAATTGAGTCACTCCAAAAAACTTACATCCTTCTTGATATGCAATGACTCAAATGGAATTTATTAATTCAGATGTGATCCAACTGGAACAGAATTTGAGTCCATACTAGTTTTATATAAATGCTATAACAAATTGCCACAAATTTAATGGCTTAAAATAACACAAACGGGGGCTTCCCTGGCGGCGCAGTGGTTGAGAGTCTGCCTGTCAATGCAGGGGACACGGGTTCGAGCCCTGGTCTGGGACGATCCCACATGCCGCAGAGCAGCTGGGCCCGTGAGCCACAACTACTGAGCCTGCGCATCAGGAGACTGTGCTCCGCAACAAGAGAGGCCGCGATAGTGAGAGGCCCGCGCACCGCGATGAAGAGTGGCCCCCGCTTGCCGCAATTCGAGAGAGCCCTCGTACAGAAACGAAGACCCAACACAGCCATAAATAAATAAATAAATTAATTAATTAAAAATAACACAAATGTATTCTCTTACAGTTCTGCAAGTCCAAAATCTTTTGGTGTTAAATGTTCCTCTAGACATTTCTGTGCATAGGTTCTTGGTGTGTTTACATAATTGCTATTCTACTGTATATACAACTTTATGTCCCTTTTGTACTTATAAACATTTTTTCCATGTTATCGGTCTTCTTAAAAAGTCCAAAATGAGTCTCATAGGGGTGAAATCAAGGTGTTGTCAGGGTTGGTTCCTTCTGGAGGCTCTGAGGTACAACCTTTTTTCTTGTCTTTTCTAGCTTCTGGAGACCACCTATGTTCCTTGGCTAGTGACCCCCTCCTTGTATCACATTGCATTTCTCCCCCTGCTTCTGTTGTCACATCGTATTTTCTCTTTTCTGTAGTCAAATCTCTGTGTTCTTTTTATAAGGATACTTCTTGCAATAATTACATTTAAGGCCTATCTCAGTAATCCAGGGTAATCTTCCCATCTCAAGATCCTTAATTTAATCACATCTGTGAAGTCCCTTTTCCATATAAGGGAACATTCACAGGTTCCAGGAGTTAGGACTTGAAAATCTCTGGGAGCCATTATGCAGTCACACTTCAGACTAGAATTAAATTTATTGGCAGATAAAACTTCAAAATTCTTTATACATGTTGCTAACAGGCACCTCCCTTACCCTGTACTTACGGACTTGGATTTTTAGTACTCAGATGAAAGACTAGATTCTCAATACCCTTAGTAAATTCTGCTTGTTAGATTTAATCCATGGAGATGGTCACGAAATTTTTGAATCCATACTCTTTCATGTGGTATGTTTAATCTATCCATTTAATTTCTAAGGTATCAAAGGAATTCAACACATGATTTTGTCTGTTTTTAAAAGTCTGATATGATGAAGTTTCAGTGTACATGTGCAGGGGATTATCATAGCTCAATAGTCCTGAGACCAAGGCTGAGGAAACTAACCAAGCTAGCAGGAATGCTGCTAAAGAGTAGGCTAAAAGCCCATTCACAGTCTCCCTGGGGGACTGTCCTGCTCCAATCCAGTGTGTGGGCTATGGAATGGAAAAGATTTCTCAGCAGGGAGAGCTGAGGCCAGTGATTTCAGGACTTCAACTATTTACAGCAGAACCTGGTGTGAGGTTGAAGGCACAGGTAATCAAGTCCAACCTTCTCAGGGCAAAGAGCTAGCAAAATCTACATGAAGAATCAACTTAGTTGAGGTTCAGACTAGAGCTCCTAATCCAGTGACGAAGAGTGCTCACCAGAAAACCAAGGCAGAAGTCATCATGTTTACTGAGCCGACTTGCAAGGAGGCTGAAGCTTAGCTGACAGGCAAAAGCCCTTCCCTGTCACATACCAGGCGGAGGTCGAGAAGACTACCTCGAGATCTTACTCTCTGATGTACTGGTCAGGACTGAATCAGAAACCAGAGGACTGAGACTCTGGGTTGGAAGGCCTCTAGCCTGAAGAGTATCTGGGGAAGAGAGGGACTCATGAATTACAGAATTCCAGCCCTGGAAAAGGTGTAGTAAAGGCTCTAGTTTAGTATTTTATCCTTTAAAATTAATCTGATCTTAATACAAACCCTGTTATCAGAAAGTTGCCATTCTGCCCCTAAAGGGGAACATTTTGGCAAGGTATTTAAGATGCTCCAGTGAATAGTGATGACTAATGCATATGGGGTGCTTGGCCTTCTTCTAAGTGCTTTGAAGTACATTAACCTGTGTAATCCTCACAAGAAGCCATGAAGATGAAGAAACTGAAATGTAAAGAGACTAAGTATCTTGTTCAAGATTACACAGCTAGTGAGGATTTGAACGCACGTGCTCTTCTCCTGAAGCTATGCTTGTAATCACCAGAATGTGCTGCCTCTTCTGTGCCATACCCTTTCAGTAGCCCTCACTTTGTATGGTGCCTTGCACATAACCAAAGCCCAATAAATATTGTTGCATTCACAGATAAATGAGGATGGATGTGTTTGTGACTGGATAGATGGAGGAAACCCCATATGGGAGAACACAGCTTTATTTTATTAAAAAAAAAAAATCCTGAGAATCCTCCTAATATAGAGTGTTTCACAAAGCAGAAAAGTGTCACTTTGCTAATAACCAACTTGTCTCTGTCTTTTATTACTAAATGCTTTCTGTGAAGCTTCCACAACTCAAATAGGACCCAAACTGGCTAAGTACCATAAACAGTATGTGCAGCTTTTTTTAAAAATTCAGAAATAAAAGGGAACGTGATAATAGACGGAACAAAGATATTCTGAGCCAAACATAAGAAATTGCCTACACTCTTCCATTACTCTGTTTTTGTGTCAAAAGTAGCTCTTTAAATACTCACTATTCATATTTCTAGTAAAAGACATAGTATTTGTTAAACTCTGACTTGAATGAAGGTGAATGGCAGGAAAGGGAGCTTTGTCATCAATATTTTCCCTCCTGGTATAATTTTCTCTTCATTATATTGTAAAATTAAGTCTAAGATTATAAGTGATTTTTCAAAATGCTTGGACAACATTGCTACTATTTTTGATTGTCTTATTTTAGTATTTTGCAGGTTCCGTACATTGAGTATGACCCTATTCTTAACAAATAAAGCATTTTCCCAGGTATTTTTTATACTGTGATGTTTTAAGAACACATTTCTGTTTAAAGTAGCAATTCTAATCCCAACAAATATTATCCAGCTGGGCCTGAGTGAAAATCTTCTTTCTACTTCTTCTGAATCAAAATTCCTTTTTACATAATGTGGGAAGAAAAATTATAGGGAAAAAATCCGCCATTTCCTTAAGCATTTAGGTTTTCATCCAAGTGTTGTTGACCTAGTCACTTAATGCAGGCCAGATTGTTTGAACATATTTAAATTTGGGGGGTTGGCAGACTTTCAAACAACTGAAAGCTGAATGGTGTCCTTGATAAAAATTACTTTCTACAGAGAGCCTCTGTGGATTGACTGTTAAGAAATCATTTTCGTATTTTGTGCTTTGGCCTACAGCCCACGCTTTTTGGCCTTGTCTGGTCATCTAGCCATATTTTCACAACAACTCAAGTGATAGAATCTTTTCCAGTATCATTTGATATGGTTGCAGCTGTCCTTGTTGGCCTTTCTATTTACCCAGACAGAGAGCAAAGGGCAAATTGTTTTCTCAGTTGAACTCAAACAAAAACAGTAAAAATTTATTTTTAGTTTCAGGTCTCACCTAGGTCATATGTGGACTCCTTTTTACCCTCTCTTCAAGGACTAATGGCTTGATGCCTCGATCTTTAAGTCAAGATGGTTTTCTATAGTCAGTCTTCCTTTTATTCATTCATTAACTTGTTCATTCAACAAAATTTCATTGAGTGCCTACCATGTGCCCAGTTCTATAACACACAAGTAAATAATATTGATCATTGCCCTTGAAGACATGGCAGCCTAATGGGAATGAGGGATGTGTGAACAGGCATTAGAATGCTATGTGCAAAATGCAAAGTGATACTATAGAGGTAAGTACGAGTATTATGGAATCTCAGATGAGAGAGCGATGGGGAGTGGGGAGGCACTGGGAGGGAGGACTAGAAACTATTTAATCTAATAGTGACTTTTATTCTAACATTTTGATTTTGAGGGACTTTTTGATGTTTTTGATTCATTTCTATCATCATTATTATGTATGAGGTGACACAATATACTAGAATATACTATATATTTCAATATACTAGAATATACTGTATACTAGAAAGAGAACAGACTTGAAATCCAGTTCTGTCACCTACTACCTTATATCTTTGACAAATGACTTAACCTTTCTATGCCTGGTGTACTAGTTTTTTTTTTTTTTTGGAGGGGGGAACAGTTTTAGATTTACAGAAAAATTGCAAAGATGATACAGAGGGTTCCCTATAACCCACACCCAATTTCCCCCATTACTGACATCTTATAATTTGTTACAATTAATGAAATAATATTCATAAGTTATTATTAACTAAAACCATACTTTGTTCATATTTCCTTAGTGTTTGCCAACTATACTTTTTCTGTGCTAAGATACCATCCGGGGTACCACACTATATTCAGTCATGTATCCTTAGGCTCCTCCTGGCTGTGATAGTTTCTCAAAGTTTCCTTGTTTCTGATGAGCCTGACAGTTTTGAGGAGTGCTAATCATTATTTCACAGAATGTCCTCCAACTGGAGTTTGTCTGATGTTTTTCTCCTGATTACACTGGGGTTATGGGTTTTTAGGAGGAACACCACAGAGATAAAAAACAGTTTTCTTGCATTCTTGCTATTAGCATGACTTATCACTGTTGATGTTGACTTTGAACACTTGGCTGAGGTAGTGTTTGTCAAGTTTCTTTATTGTAAAATGATTCTTTTATCCCTATTTCCATACTCCGGGCTCTTTGGAAGGAAATCACTATGCCCACAGCCCACCCTTAAAGATGGGGAGTCGTGGGCTTCCCTGGTGGCGCAGTGGTTGAGAATCTGCCTGCCAATGCAGGGGACACAGGTTCGAGCCCTGGTCTGGGAGGATCCCACATGCTGCGGAGCAACTAGGCCCGTGAGCCACAACTACTGAGCCTGCGCGTCTGGAGCCTGTGCCCCGCAACAAGAGAGGCCGCGATAGTGAGAGGCCCGCGCACCGCGATGAAGAGTGGCCCCCGCTTGCTGCAACTAGAGAAAGCCCTAGCACAGAAACGAAGACCCAACACAGCCAAAAATAAATAAATAAAATTTAAAAGGAAAGAAAAAAAAAAGAAAAAAAAAGATGGGGAGTCGTACTCCACCTTTTTGAGGACAGAGAATCTACATAAATTACTTTTAATTCTTCTCTATGGGCTTTCTCTTCCTCCCCATTTATTTAATTCTTCAATCATTTATTTATGTAAGTATGGACTCATAGATATTTATTGTATACTTTGTTGTATTAGAGTTTTATTGATAGAATGTCTGACTTCCAAACTCCCCTTTCTATTTACAAGAATGTTCTCATTGCCTAATACTCCGAGCAGCTAGGGCTCAGCCAATCTGATGCTCCCAGTGGAGCTTAAATCTCAAGCAAATGTTATAAGGCACAGCATTCAGTTCACAGCAGTGGTATCCAGGGTTCAATGCAGTGATTCTTCTCAGCAGTAGTGTCTGGCATTGGTGCTCAGGACAGCATCCAACCAGGCTGTGCTCTGCAGTTTCTGCCACCGAGCCTCCAACGGCACCTGCTCATCTTGAGAACCTGGTTTTCCAGCCTTCCTCACATACTTCCAATAATTTCCTTTCCTGATTAACCCAGCTAGGGTTCATTTCTGTTGCTTGCTATCAAGAACCTGCAAATATTTTTATATCCTAGTAGATTATATATTTGTTGGGTGTATGTTTAAATGTACATAGATAGTTTTGAGCTATAAATCCCTCATGTTTCTTACTGTGTTAATTCAATACTGTTTTTAAGATCAATTTGGCAGTTTGTTTATCTGGTGCTTCTCCTTTACCTAGTGCATAATATCTCATCCACATTCTACTTATTCATGTTGCCGTGGTGAGCGACAATGGCCTCCCTTCGCTACTACCGAGAACATCGTGAGGACAAACATCCTTGTATCTGTCCCTGTATGGACCTGTGCAAGGGTTTCTCTGAGATACACCTCAGAAGAATAATTACTGGGCTGTAAGGTATAAACATATTTTATTTCTCTGATGTGTTTTTCCAGCATAGCTGTAACCATTTACACTTTCTCCAATAGGGAATGGAGTTCCTATCTATCCACATCTTGAACAAATTTGGTATCATCCACTTTCTAATTTTTGTCATTCAAATGAGAATCAAGCGGTATCTTATAGATATTTAAACATGCATTTTCTGATTACTATTAAGTTTGAGCATCTGTTCCAGTACATGTTAGCTATTTCTCCCTTGTAAATATCTCTACATATCTTTTGTTCGTTTTTGTATCTGCTCTTCCAGCATATACATGGAACCATTTATGGCCTATCTATTCTGTTCCATAAGTTTACTTGTCTATACCTGAACTAGTCCCACACTGTTTTTATTTCTATGACATTGCACTGTTCCTTAATGGTTACATCTCCTCACTTTGTTCCTTATTTTCAAAATTAACTTTTCATGAACCTTTATTCTTCCACATACTTTTTAGAATGGTTTTTTTATATTCATCAAAAATTTGGTGGAAATTTCTTGTGAGTCAATAGGAAATAATTTTCTATTTACTTTTGAAAAACTTAGAATTTTCTATTTTTCTATAAATTTATATATTTCATCTGGGCTATATTATTTATTTGAAAATTAAATTAAATTTCAAATTAAATTAAATTTTAGACATCTGTTTTGTTGAGTTATTTTATCTTTTCACTATTTTTATTGGCATTTTCTTTTTATATAGGTTAGACTTACAAGAAATTTATGTATCTTATTAATCCTTTCAAAGAATGATTTATTAAAAGCTTTATAATTTTTCTTCTAAGCACTGCTCTAGCTCTGTCCCACACAGTTTGACATGTACTTCTTTGTTATTTGATTCTAAATATTTCATTGTTCCCCTAATGATTGCTTCTTTAACTCAAAGTTCCACAATATTGTGTCTTTTTCCTGCTTTGTTTAGTTTTCAGACTTGTGGGATTTTATTAACCACTGTTTTGCTATGAATTCTAATTTTATTTCATTGTAGTTAGAAAATATAATCTGTATAATGTTAATTCTTTAAATTTTATTGATGAGTCTTTTGTGGCTTTGTTTATGGTCAGTTCTTTGTAACTGTTCCATGTGTCCACAAACACAAAAAATGTATCAATGCCTATATATTGAATAGATCTATTAGTTCAAACTCAATGTATTATTCAAATATTTTCTGTCTTCACACAAAAACTGCTACAACTAATAAATGAATTCAGCAAGGTAGCAGGATACAAGATTAACATACAGAAATTGGTTGCATTTCTTTAACAATGAAATACCAGAAAGGGAATGTAAAAAAACAATACCTTTTAAAATTGCACCAAACAAAACAACTTAGGACCAATTATTTGACCAAGGAGGTGAAAGACTTATATGCTGAGAACTATAAAACATTAATAAAGGAAATTAAAGATGATTCAAAGAAATTAAAAGATATCCCATGCTCTTATATTGGAAGAATTCTTATTGTTAAAATAGCCATACTATCCAAAGCAATCTAAAGATTTAATGGATCCCTATCAAATTCCCCATGACATTCTTTACAGAACTGAACAAATAATCCTGAAATTTATATGGAACCATAAAAGACCCAGAATAGCTGAAGCAAGCCTGAGGAAAAAGAACAAAGCAGGAGGCATAACGCTCCCAGACTTCAGATACTGCTACAAAGCTACAGTAATCAAAACAGTGTGGTACTGGCACAAAAACAGACATATGGACCAATGGAACAGAACAGAGCGCACCAAAATAAACCCACACACTTATGGTCAATTAATCTTCAACAAAGGAGGCAAGAATATACAATGGGAAAAAGACAGTCTCTTCAGCAAGTGGTGCTGAGAAAGTTGGACAGCTGCACATAAATCAGTGAAGTTAGCACACACTCTATCACCGTACACAAAAATGAACTCAAAATGGCTTAAAGACTTAAACATAAGATATGACACCATAAAACTCCTAGAAGAAAACATAGGCAAAACATTCTCTGACATAAATCGTACCACTGTTTTCTTAGGTTGGTCTCCCAAGGCAACAGAAGTAAAAACAAAAATAAACAAATATGACCTAAATGTACAAGCTTTTTCACAGCAAAGAAAATCATAAACAAAACAAAAAGACAACCTATGGAATGGGAGAAAATATTTGCAAATGATGTGACGGACAAGGGCTTAACTTCCAAAATATACAAACAGCTCACACAACTTAACAACAAAAAAACAAACAACCCAACTGAAAAATAGGCAGAAGACCTAAATAGACATTTCTCCAAAGAAGACATACAGATGGCCAATAGACACATGAAAAGATGCTCAACATTGCTAATTATTGGAGAAATGCAAGTCAAAACTGCAATGAGGTACCACCTCACACCAGTCAGAACGGCCATCATTAAAAAGTCTACAAATAATAAATGCTGGAGAGGGTATGGAGAAAAGGGAACCCTCCTACACTGTTGGTGGAAATGCAAGTTGGTGCAACCACAATGGAAAACAGTATGTAGGTTCCTTAAAAAACTAAAAATAGAATTACCATATGATCCAGCAATTCCACTCCTGGGCATATATCTGGACAGAACTATAATTCAAAAATATACATGCACCCCTATGTTCATAGCAGCACTACTCACAATAGCCAAGACATGGAAACAACCTAAATGTCCATTGACAGATGAGTAGATAAAGAAGATGTGGTACATATGCACAGTGGAATGCTACTCACCATAGAAAAAAGAATGAAATAATACAATCTGCAGCAACATGGGTGGGACTAGAGATTGTCATACTGAGTGAAGTAAGTCAGAAAGGGAAAGGCAAATACCGTATGATATCATTTATATGTGGAATCTAAAATATGACACGAATGAACCTGTCTATAAAACAGAAACAGACTCACAGACATAGAGAACAGACTTGTGGTTGCCAAGGGGTGGGGGGGTTAGGGGGCATGGACTGGGAGTTTGGAATTAGCAGATGAAAACTATTACATATAGAATGGATAAACAACAAGGTGCTACTGTATAGCACAGGGAACCATATTCAATATCCTGACATAAACCATAATGGAAAAGAATATAAAAAAGAACACATGTATATATATATGTGTGTGTATACATATATATATGTATATATATGTATAACTGAATCACTTTGCTGTATAGTGAAATTAACATAACATTGTAAATCAACTATAATTCAATTAAAAAATATTTTCTCTTTATTATTTTCTTTTACACCTTTATTGGAGTATAATTGCTTTACAATGTTGTGCTAGTTTCTGCTTTATAACAAAGTGAATCAGCTATATGTATACATACATCGCCATATACCCTCCCTCTTGTGCCTCCCTCCCACCCTCCCTATGCCTCTCCTCTAGGT